>NC_133788.1:13316834-13691001 GCF_003597395.2 Chelonoidis abingdonii
ACCAGAGGGGGCCAAAACCCTGGAAATTTTGGATGGTGGCAGCGAGATAAGATCCAAGCTGGTAATTAAGCTTGGAGGTTCATGCTAAGCACCCAGATTTTGGACGCTAAATCCAGATTTGGGAGAAAGGCTTATTACACTCCTTATTTAAGAAAACCAATTTTGGTCATGCAGCAACAGTTCGCTGAGGCATTACTCTTGGTATATTCATTTTTGACATTCCTATAGTAAATGAGAGAGCACGTGAGAGAGAATAATAGGCATAAAACTTAGTTGCTTTACCAGGGATGGGAAACACCTATTTTCTCACCTCTGCTCTCAGTGCAGGATTATGTCCTATAGTATATACCTGGGAACTTTAAGTGCAGTTTTAAATAGTCCCAATGGGCCTTCCACTAATTCCCTTGGGACATTATTCTGCATGCTTTAGGACAGTTCCATTTTCGTGCCTGTGTTATTTATGGGGTGGGTCAGATCCCAAAAGATATTTAGGTGCCTACCTCCCATGGATTTCAGCAGGAGTTAGATGCCCAAATACCTTTGAGAATCTGGACCTGAGTTAGGGTGACCAGATGTCCCAATTTTATACGGATAATCCTGATATTTGGAGCATTGTCTTATCTAGGCGCCTATTACACCCCCCCACCTTGTCCCGATTTTTCCCACTTGCTGTCTGGTTACCCTAAGCTGAGTGCTTTTCAGGCTTGTTTAGGGCCAGTTCAACTCAGGAACAGGGCTATTCTGATTTGTGTTCCTGCCATACTTCCCATAGGACTTGTGCAAGCAGGGAATCATCAGAGCATGGGACTGTCTTGACCACACCTCCTCCAACCTTGACACTCCCCAGTCCCCTTCCAGCTTGCCTCTAAGGTGCTCATCCCTCACCAAGAATGATCCCTTCACCTGTGATTCTGTGGCCATGGTGCAGAGCTGGCATAGCAGGCTCTGCGCCTGGCATAGATGCCTTCAGCATTTGAGATATTAACCTGGGAGAACCGTACTCTATGTCAGTGCAAAGATTCCGAAAGCCAGTGCTGAATTTAGCCACAAGGGCTGTAAGAGTGTGGTTGGAGGGCCAGGCAGCCTAGTCATTAGAGCACCTGACTTCTAGCTTCTTGCTTGCCTTGTAGCAGTGCCTGGTACCTGGTCTCTGCTTGCATCTGGGCCTCGGCCCTTAAAGGAGTGTGGCAGGAGGACCCTGGCCCTCCCTCTCCACTGGGTCCTAGCCCAGGACCCTGTGTGGAGCAATGACAGCAGGCTCCTCCCAGCAGAAAATCTAAGTCCTCTGTCCTGGGCTATTTCCTACCTATGTCCCTTCAGTCTAGGGCGTGGCCCGTATAGCCCAAACTGTCTGTTGTCTCTCGCCTGGAGTAACACACCCTTGTGGACTTTTTGCAGCATTCTGACGCAGCCTCAGCTCCCTCTGGATGGGGGTAGATGTAAGGTTAGAGGGGACCTAACCCCCCTATGTCCTTACAGTCAAATAGCACAGTTCACTCAGTGTTGGGTGCTCTCCATCCGCCTCAACAAGTCTCTCTAGGCCAGGGATGCAGTGCTTTCCCCCTGTCCGGCTCGTAGTGATACACCTCTCATGCAGAGACAGAGCTGCCTCTCCACCAGTCAGTCCTGAATCAAGCCAGGTTCTCCCCGTTTTCTTCCCCCTCCAGGTCTTGCATTGGCAGCAAGTATAGTAGGGCAGGGCTAGCTGGGCCTGTAGGTTCTCTTTAATCCTTTTCCCATTGGTGTAAGTTTTCTCTGCTCCATCACAGATACCACAATCTCCATCACCAGACCACAAAGTACTGAGCATTCTCAATGCCTCCTGAAGTCCAAGAGACACAATATCAAATGGAAAACAGTGGGTGTTTTTGGTATTCCGCACATTATAAAATTAGGCCCTGATACATGTCATGCTGGTGAATTTTACCCTGATATTCAGCCAAATATTATTATCAATGTTATTCTGTTGCATCCAGTTATACCCACTGGGGCCATCCTAAACAGTTCTTCTCCCTCTGCACTCATAGTTTACACTCTACAGCTATTTGTGTTAGGTGAATGTGAGAGTCCATTAACCAGGCATGTACATACTCTGTGAACTTCTGTTCTTGGTCTTGTTATTCTGCCACTGTTTCACTGGAATCAACAGACCGGCCCTTCTTAGAGGTCAAACACTTGAAACACTTTGACAATGAATGCGGAAAATGCAAGTGTATAAACCTGACCCCTGCCATACTCACACGTGACATCAGTTAAACTGCCTGTATCACCAATTAAAGTGTATCCAAGGACTTTTAATTAATAATTTGTGAGATTTAGCCTCCAGATGATGAAGGTTCACTTCTGCGCAACAGCTGTGCAAAGATACTAATTCACACACTAAGTAGAAGTAAAACCTCCACTGGTTGGGACATGCATTATCATTTCACCTCTAATATAATGAATTGACTTCATTGTGAAGGCAGCTGGAAATTCTTAATTAAGGATACAGGAGTCTCTGAGCAATACCCTTGAGTTGTTCAGAGCAGAACAAGTGTTAATAATTGCTGGATCCATGTAACGGGGGGAGAAAAACAACTCAGTTTCGTTTGGATTCTTGATGTTTCCTATCAGCAAGTCTTCTTAAAACCACGGACAGCTATTGGTCTGATAAACTTTGAGTAGACAATTGAGTTTTTAGATACTTAACTCAATCTTTAAATGCCTGAGGTTTATCCATCTCCGAAAGAGATATGCTGAAACTGACACACTTATTGACATGGCAACTTCTAAGATTATCTCTTTTTTTTTTGTTAAAGGGAACAGACAGTTCTCCAGAGATGTGTGTTCCAGAGTAACATTTTCAGTTTTGTTTTCTGAAGCTCATGTCCCACAACCAGCATGCTTCTTCTCAGATTTGGAATAGGCTGCATAGTTATACAAACCCTGTGTCCTACATTCAGAGGACATCCCACAATGTCTTCCTAGATTTGTAACAGATTTTAGATCTAGTGTATAGTTATCTGAACTCCTTGTCCTGAAGCCTAATCTTAACCCCTATGCCTCTTGATAGGAATGAAGTAGTGTAAAGTCTGGCTCTATGAAGGAGAAATAGTTCATATTGGACAGAGTAGAAAAATGAGAATTAAGGAACAGTAGAAATAGAAAAATACGCATACTGTATGTACATTTTTTTAAAAATGAGACCTTGTTCAAGTCTATCAAAAACATTGTATGAGCAGTCTAAGAGTTCTGGGTCTTAGACTGACTGTATCACCAATTAAAGTGAGGGAATTAAGGTCTGGGTTTTAAGCTGAGAAAGACAAGCACTGAGTGAGAAAGTTCCTACAGATGTCTAGGCACTAACAGCAAGAGCTGGTGGACTGAACAGGGACTGGGAACTAAGAACTACAGCTCTCTAGTTCCAGCTGTGAAGCCGTTTGGACAACCTTGGGCAAGCTACTTAAACTCCCTGTTCCTCGGTTCCCTTTCTTTGGGAGAATAATACCTTTCCCTCACAGGAGTGTCAGGAGGATTAATTTATTAAAGCTTGTGCAACATTTTCACTTTCATAAAGGCAAAATATCAAAGTTATATATTTAATAAAACAAACTGTATATAAGATGGGAAGAAAACACCCATCAAAGAGTTAAAAGCATTGCAGACAGATCAAATGAAGCATCAAGATGGCTCAGCTAACAAACAATGAAATTTATCATATAGATAAGTCTTTGCAGGATCAGGGCCTATGGAAGAAAGGAGGAAAGCAATGCTGATAAATTTCACGTTCAAAAGTTTCTTCTATCCTTTGTGGCTGTATCACTTTAAAAAATCATTTGAGGAAAGGTTGTTACGGATTACAGGAGGTATTTTCTGGGACAGGAGTTCTTCAGGATGACAACAGGAGAATTATAAGTAGCAGGAAACTCCAAAGAAAAGGAAAACACTGGCATCAAAATAAGAAATGGACATACGGTGCAATCTTTTTATTTTCAGTGGATGTGAACTACATTAACTTTTTAAAGCCTACACCAGTAGATCCTTCAGAAGATTCGTGTGAACAAGTGATAGTATAATTGTAAATTATCTCCTGTTTATTATACAGATTAAAGGTGCATAGTATAATATGTCTGGTAACTCATGAAATTCACCTGACTTCTCCAAAGGCAGGAAATCTTTCCATACTTCATGATAAGCATTTTGGGGCAGGGACTGTCTTTTTGTTCTGACCCCAGAAAATGAGCAGTGAATGGGTCTTCCAGGCTTGCCTAAAAAGGCTGTAGGGTAGCAGCCAATCAGAGCTCAGCAGGCTGAGATAAAAGGACCTGCAGGGGCTGAACACAGCAGTTGCTGGTGGGGACCAGAGGAGCAAGAATGGTGGCTTTGTTGGAGTTCAAGGGACAGCCAGAAGTTGGGGTCTGGTGGCATTGGCATTCTGTGAGGAAAAATGTCAGATCTGAGGTAAGGGTGAAGTGAAAGGGGCTACATAGCAAGTGGCCCAGAGATTAGCAGCAGCAATGATTACAGGAAGCAGTAGGTTGTTGCTATTTAGATAGTCCCTGGGTTGGAACCTGGAGTACTGAGCAGGCCTGAGTCTCCCCACCCACCACTGGCCCCAAAAAGGGGATAAGGCTTATTTTGATGCCCAAGTGAAGGGGAAGAATTAGTCCCCAGGGAGAAAGCTCTGGGAACACTACTCTATACCAAGGCAGGTGGATTATATCTAGCACTGAAGGGGCTGAGGACTGAGCCCAGAGTCTGGGCAAAAGACATTACTGAGGGTAGAGGGACCCCTAATGGGGGTTGTTTGTTCACATATTGACAGTGTGTGACTTGGCCAGAGGCCTGGGCTGTCAAAGACCACCTGATGAGGGTGATAGCCAACACGGAGTACCAGAAAAGGAAAGAGGGCAGGTTCACACCCGGCCGATAAGAGGTGCTCCTGAGAGGTGTGTGCCCTGTCACAGGTGGGAATGGGGAAGGGACAGTAATTGGCCTATCTCAGTGTTGAATGATGACAACCATGCACTGGCTCACCTGCACCAGACAGTATGTTAGGAATAGAGTGGTGAAGCTATTCCCCATTCCGCCTCATCTACTCTCTCTGCCCATATGCTTCAATGGAAGTAAGAGACATGTTTTGCTTGTTACTGTTTTATGGCCAACACTGTCTGTGACTCTCTTAATGTAGTCACACATCTAGAATGGACTCATCTACAGATGTCCCAGAGGTAAGAAAAGATTCATTTTAGAACAGTATGTTTCTTAAATCTGCTGGAAATGTCCTACCCCCTCACCTTATCATGGTTTATGACCAGTATAATCAGAGGTTTCTTTGCTGTGGCTACCTGTAGTAGTCAGGTGAGAGCATCAATATGACCAAAATTGAGATGTTCAAGAAGATCAATTGAGGCAATGCAGCAACATTTTCTTGTGCGTCCTCTTAGAAAGTATTTTGCATAGGCGGTTCTTAATCACTTCCCTCATGCAAGCAGGATTGAATCATTCTAGTTTTTGAATAGTGTATCATTTAACAAAAGGGAAAATCATATGTATGTTTAGAATTCCTCCACCTCCCCCCCACACATCCACAAGAACACAATGCACTTAAAGAAAAGTATAGAATATCCTGGGGTGATGAGCTGCCCAAATCTTTTGGGGCTGCCTGGAGGGGCCTTTCTGAAGCCCTGCCCCCACCCTACCCACTTACCTAGAAGGAGGTGGCCCTGTTGAGCCAGGTGATGTATAGGTTAATTTCTAATTGGGGGTAGGAGTACCTACAACTGGGGGGCAAATAAAATACATTGAACCTGTTTACGATCAACATGAGAAAGGGTTTAACACTCAGAGGGGGAAATGGGGCTCGCATCAATCTGATTCTAAGGGTTAGAGTTAGTGGCTTTTATTACCCCGATTTCATTTTGTATTAAACCAGTATTCCTGCCATAAAATTCTACCTGGAAAGAGTGGGAGGAGGGGTACGTTGTTGTTGTTGCCCAACTAGCTTGAGAATAGGAAATATGAGCATTGAGACAGAAGGAAATATAAAATTATTCCTATTATAAGCAGTAGAACATCTGAATTTTCTATGGCTCCTAAACTGGACTGGAGGAGCTTCTAATGTCCCATATTTGGCAATGTCTATAAAATATGAATAGAAAATATTTAAATTAACCAAGCTTCTATGTTGTCCTTTCTCTTATTTATAATGTGTCTCTCCAATGTCTGAAAGCAGCAACATGCTGTGTAAGATACTAGCAAAAATGTTAGATTGCATCAGTTGCTGTTAGGTTTCCATTGTGTATCTAAAAACACATCTTGGTGCACCCGTACCAGGCTAAGAGTGAAATTACTAATGATAAATGTCTGTAGCCTGTACATTAGGTGCCATTATGCATTGTTTATTTAATAAGGCTATTTTCCCTTTATATCTGGAAGACTCCAGTCTATTGTGAGCCTGACTTGCAAGGAAACATTAGCATATCAATTTAAATAAATGGTGAAGACTGGCATTGTTGCTGATGGTATTTTAACATGCAACTGACAGTCCTTAAGAGACGGAAAAATATAAAGCAAAACAAGAGTTTCTGCTATTTTTTGGATATGGGCAGATACCAAACTGCAGCTGAAGAAGCTTCTTAATTTTGGTTTCATTTGGACCTTGATTCTAACACTACAAGTGAAGGCTCTGGAGGCATCTTAAAGCAATAACATTTAAATTGTTCAGTTGTTTGTGGCATATATGTATGGAGCCTGCATATCTATCTTTCTAAACTATAGAATAGTGATACAAACATCTTAAACTTAAAAATGGAAACCCTGGTACTTAACTTCCAGTGCCCACTGAGATACTAGAAAATGACAGATTCTCTCTAGAAAATAAAACCCAAAGGTCTCTCACCTTGTGCTACATAAAAGACATTGCAACTGATTGTGCCTCCTGAAAAGCATGCTCTCCTGGGAGAATCTGAAAGTTCATTTTTGGTCTCTTAAAACACAGCTTGAGTCACGGAACTCCTCATAATGGAAATGGAATCTTCAGGCAATCTGAACATTTAAAACTTTTGTAATGGAACTAGAATTGAAAAGGTTTGCAATATGTTTACTATGTAATGGGGGTTAGGGGGTGGCAACACACAACTATTTTTATACTGAATGGTTGACTGTGTAGCTGTGTGGAGGTTGTCTCAAATGTCACAATGTTAGATCAAATGCAGGGACTTTGCATTACAGGAAGTCTCTTTAGTCATTGAAGTAAGCAGAAGTGGAGAAATGAAGCTACTGAGGGCTGATCCAAAGCCCACTGGATCAGGCCCCGAAAGCTAGGCATAGGGCTAGATTGTAACTCGGACAATGTACTCAAAGTGCAAGTAATGTCCTTCCTTCTGCCCCTGTGCAGGCTTTGCTCCTACCCAGCCAGACCCAAGTTCTGCAAACAAGGCTAGTCACATGCATAGACCCCACCAGAGCAGGTGCCCAGCAAGGGGAAGGCATGGAGCATGGCTTCACCCCATACTTGGTGACTGTGTACACACACACAGAGCTGCATTAATCTTCTAATAATTTAGGACAGAAGGAATTCACTACCCCCAGGAGCAAAAAGGAAGCTGGGGGTGAGCAATGACTGAGAGGGGAGTTTGAGGCACAGTGCTCCAAGGCTCACTCCTGAGGCTATGTGGCTTATGCCTTGCTCAGCACTGTCCCTAAAGCCACCACTTAGCCTATAGCAAGGGTTGGAACTGTTGCACGGCTGTCACCTTGATTCCTGCCCTTCAGCACACTTTGTTTATTTCAGTAGGGTCTTCCTCTACAGAGACAAACAACTTGTGCATAATTGCAGGGAAGTTTGGAGATACAAGGCAGATGAGTGAAAATTACACACTGTAAAACTTGAGCAGTTGGAAAGTCACCTGACTTTTTTTCACTGCAAATTCAAAACTCTCAGCAGGTTTGCATGAAGCCTCTTTAAGGTTCATTAACTGTCTAATTTATCTAGCTTGTATATGTAGCGAGCTCATCACTGTAAACACTTTGCTGCTGCAGCTGTAATCTTGATGTTGAGTGTCTGCCACCTGCCTCCTCTGCCACAATCGGACTTCACCAATGTGGGATCTGTTACAACAGATGGAATGATGCTCCCACATGCACTCAGATGGACTGACAGAGAGCAGTCTCTGATCTGGGAGAATGCTATACACTGCTGCATTATAATACTAGTGTAGTGGGCACTGGACCTCTTCAGGAAGAATATGATGCTCTTATGAACATTTTCCTTCATAGAGCTTCAAGTGCTTTGGAAAGATGAACAGGCAATCTCAGATTTCAGAGGAATGCCTGAGATTTCAGTGAAGTGCTTTTTCTTTAACAATTTCATCCACAATTTAATGGACCGGTGTCTGACCCGAAGAACCCATATACTTTGCCACTGTCTGTCTCTAACCTCCTCCTTGAGGATACCTGCAAGGTCCACAAGATGGCACTATGCCACTCATAACTTTTTCATCCTGTGTGGAAACTGAGGCACAGAGTTCGTGTGATCCAAGAAAGTACTTAGGGGGTGGGATTGAACCTGGGGCCTCCGGAGCTAAATGCATGAGCCTCTACTACATGAGCTAAAAGCCATAGGCCCCTTAGCTAAGGCTGTAGCAGACTCATTAATCGCTACATAGTCTCACTGCCTTTACAGGGGACAGAGCACCACACCCTGGAGGTGTGTGGGTTACACTTGCAGCTAATTTAGAAGGTTTTCCTCCACTGACTTTTGAAGGTAGATCTCTGAAAATGTTGCTTTTGTGCTACAGGCAGTAATTGACTCAAACACTGGCTTGATTCTCTGGCATCTCAATGTTTTCCCAGAAAGATGGGCTAGAGCCTTTGGTAGTGATATTAAACAAATAGGCCAACAGCCATAAGAGGGATACCCAAGCTAGATCTAGATACTGCACGCCTCTGACATTGCAGGCTTCTGGGGAAATAACTTACAAATGCTTTGTCTCTGGATGGCTTAAGATACCAGGTATCATTTCATTTGTGTGGCTGCCCGTTGCTTAATCACAAAGCCCTGTTTGAATTGATAGCTGAGGAAACATCACACACCTCCCTTCCTTAGCAGACTGTGGGTATGTGTACGCTACAGGATTTTTCGGATTTTACATAAACTGGTTTTGTAAAACAGATTGTATAAAGTCGAGTGCATGGGGCCACACAAAGCACAATAATTTGGTGTGCGTCCATGTACAGAGGCTAGCGTCGATTTCTGGAACGTTGCCCTGTGGGTAGCTATCCTGTAGCTATCCCATAGTTCCCACAGTCTCCCCTGCCCATTGGAATTCTGGGTTGAGATCCCGATGCATGATGGCACAAAAACAGTGTCGCGGGTGATTCTGGGTAAATGTCGTCGTCACTCATTCCTTCCTCTGTGAAAGCAACAGCAGACAATCATTTCACACCCTTTTTCCCTGGATTGCCCTGGCAGACACCATAGCATGGCAACCATGGAGGCCGTTTTGCCTCTTGTCACTGTCACCATATGTGTACTGGATGCCGCTGACAGAGGTGGTACTGCAGTGCTACACAGCAGCATTCATTTGCCTTTGCAAGGTAGCAGAGATGGTTACCATCCCTATTGTACCGTCTGCCATGCCATTGTAAATTGGGGATGAGATGACGATTATCAGTCGTTCTGTACCATCTGTTGCTGTCATGGGTGCTCGCTGGGGCCGTTCGCTGAGGTCGGCCGGGCGGCGCAAAGACAAAAATGGGAATGATCCCGGATCATTCCTCTTATGTTTTAATCTAAAAATAGTCAGTCCTGCTAGAATATGGGCAAGTGTACTAGAGACCAATGTACCAGAGAGCACAACCGCTCATGTCAGATCCCCGTAGAAATCATGAGCTGCATGCCATTCTAGGGGGTGCCCCCGCAACAACCCCAGCCGTTGCTTTCCTTCCTCCTCCAACCCTCCTGGGCTACTGTTGCAGTGTCCCCCCATTGTGTGCAGTAAAAAGAATGCAGGAATAAGAAACACTGAGTTTTAGTGAGATAAAATGAGGGGGAGCCCAGCCTCCGCTGCTATGATAGTCCAGGCATACAGAATCTTTCTTAGACATGAAAGGGGGAGGGCTGATGGAGCTCAGCCCCCAGTTGCTATGATGAAGATGGTTACAGTCATTCTGTACCATCTGCCAGGAATGGCCAGGAGTCATTCCTATTTTAACCCAGGTGCCCTGGCCAGCCTCACCAAGCCAGCCAGGAGCACTAACAGGATGATGATGGCTACAGTCATTTTGTACTGTACCGTCTGCCACTGGGGAGGGAGAGGATGGTGCTGCATCATGAACACAGCGCATCTACCAGCAGCATGCAGTAGACAATGGTGACACTGAAAAAGTCAAATGTTTTTTTCCCTTTTCTTTTATGGGGAGGGGCGGTAAATTGATGAGAGATACCCTGAACCACCCCGGACAATTGTGTTTTGACCCTACAGGCATTGGAAGCTCAGCCAAGAATGCAAATACTTTTCAGAGACTGGGGGGACTGTGGGATAGCTCGAGTCCTCAGTGCCCCCTCCCTCTCCCCATGAGCATCCATTTGATTCTTTGGCTTTCCATTACGCTTGTCACACAGCACTGTGCTGTGGCCTCTGTCTATCATAGCCTGGAGATTTTTTCAAATGCTTTGTCATTTCATCTTCTGTAACGGAGCTCTGATAGAACAGATTTCTCTCCCCATAGAGCGATCAGATCCAGTATCTTCCTTATGGTCCATGCTGAAGCTCTTCTTGGATTTGGGACTGCATCGCCACCTGTGTTCATCAGAGCTCCACCCTGGGCAAACAGGAAATAAAATTCAAAAGTTTGCGGGGCTTTTCCTATCTACCTGGCCAGTGCATCTGAGTTCAGATTGCCTTCCAGAGCGGTCACAATGGTGCACTGTGGGATACCGCCTGGAGGCCAATACTGTTGATTTGCGGCCACACTAACCCTAATCCGATACGGCAATACGGATTTCAGTGCTACTCCTCTTGTCAGGGAGGAGTACAGAAATCGGTTTAAAGAGCCCTTTGTATCAATATAAAGGGCCTCGCTGTGTGGACGGGTGCCTTGGTTAAATCGGTTTAATGCTGATAAATTTGGTTTAAACATGTAGTGTAGACCAGGCCTATGAGAGGCCAGATGGGACACACTTGAATGCACTGGGTTCTATTTCTGCTCCCTTCTTATCAGTGTAAGTCATGAGTAACTACAGTGATACCAATAGAATTATACCAATGTAAAAGTGATATCACTTGACAGCAGAATTAGGTCCATTGATTCTTTTTTGTTCTGAACTGTCCAAAAACAACAGGATGTTACTTAACTGCAATATTTACTTACATCCCACAATTACAACTGTAAGGAGACAGACTTCGATGCAGGTTGAGACACGCATATACACACAATGAGCAAGATCTTTTTAGCTGGTGTAGCTCAACTAACTCCAATGGGTTTTTGCCAGCTTACACCAGCTGAGAATCTGGCCCAATAGATGTAGTCCAAATTTACCCCTTTCCTTGATGGTAGCTTTATTGGCAGCTCAACTAATAAACAGGAGGACTTGTGGCACCTTAGACTAACAATTTTATTTGAGCATAAGCTTTTGTGAGCTACAGCACCACTTCATTGGATGCATGCACTACATGTGCCACGAGTACTCTTGTTGTTTTTGCAGATACAGACTAACATGGCTGCTACGCTGAAACCAACTAATAAAAGTATCTCAGCCTAAATTTGCTCCTGGAGACGCTTCCTACCATCCCTACAGGTGGTAAAATCAGGCCATTTATGTCATAAAGTGTGCCACATAAATATATATAGGCTTATATAATCCAGCAGACTGTTTGATGCACTGTAAATATTTGTCATTCTAACATATGTTGAGATACACTGTTAGTACCTTTCCAAACCCAGGGCATTAAATTCCTGTTGCAGTTTAAGCAATGTCTATTTTGCCTATGGACCTACCTGTTATCAATAAGTACTGAACAACTATCCCCTGGGATGAAATTCATTTGACAGCAGTGGGTGGACTGTGGAATACGATGGAACTGCCATGGTTGCTCTACATGAGAGGCAGACAACTGGAGCATTTGCACAGGGGCATTCTTCTCCAGTTCATGGTGGGACTAGGCTCCCTATACGTTTGATGTAGATTCATGCAGAGCGGTGTTTTTTATTTTATTTTTTTAAATTGAACAGGGGAGGCTGTGGCCATGGGATTTGTGATTTTATGCAACTCTAATCAAAGGGATGCATAAAAGTTGCAACTCTTATTCCAGCCTACGGGTTTAAATAATGTCTAGGGAGCCCTTTACACTGCTCTGTGTTGGGACATATTCCATCACCACAGCTCCTGCATTTTTCCCTGCATGACATCGCTCTGCATATGAATTTCACTCTGGCTGAATAGATCCCTTTTGATAAAATCTGAACTTTTAAATTATTAATCTTCTGCTACTTTCTCATCTGGAAAATAAAATCAATATTTAGTTATGGAGAGAAAATGGTAAAGAGGGTGAGATGGAATTGATTAGAGAATAATAGGATTCAAATGTACATGAGGTCATCACAAACAGGCATTAATTAGAGCTGCACAACATCCGTCTGAGCCAGGTGATATTTACAGTAATTTCACAGATGGGCAAAGAATGTTAAACAATTTGCCCAGTAAGTCATTGTCAGAGCTAGATATAGATAGAACACAAGAGTCCTGACTGCCTGTCCCCAGTTATGACTGCTTATCCATCCCCCTCAAAAATGCAACCAGCAAGTACAAACTTCAGAATTAAGGCACTCTGGTCATCTAAAGCTCTTCTGCATGAATGGATCCCTATTTTTTTTGTGCTGTAAAGGCTCATGAGTAATGGTTAGTAGCATAATCTAAAGTGTTATGGGCTGCTTAAAAGTGATACTATGCGCCACAAAACATGGAAATAACTTGAGAAAACCATTTTATAAACTTGATCCAGGAAAATGAAACTCTTATTTCCAAAGGGTTATAACTCACCTCAGTGTAATTTTGGAAAGGATTTATTGTATGTGCACAATTTTCTACTTGAATTCCAATCAGTTCAGACTTGCATTCATTTTTACCAGCAGAGACTATTTCACCCTCCAGCTCTGACTTAAGAGTCCAGAAGGCAAAATAAAAGTTTTCCATGGTTGTACATTAGCAGAGATGAAATCTGACTATACACGCTTCTTTTTTTCCTGGGGTTGGCTGCAGGGAGTTTCTCAAATAAATTTTTAAAATGGCAGAGACTGTTTCATTGCATTTAATTTCCCTCTTTTCTTCTCAACTATTTGGAAGGGGTGAAAATTAATAGAACATGATTTTGGTCTGACTTCAGCAAGATACTTAAGTGCACACCTAACTCCAGGCATTGATTTGAGTAGGACTGCTCACATGCTCAAATTTAAGCACCTTGCTGCATGACAGCCATTATGAACCTGTTGGGGCCAGATTCTTAAATGTAAATTGTGATCATTCCAATGATGCTGCTGGAGCTTCACCAGCTGAGGAGCTGGCCATCAGACTGGAGAAGTTCATAACAGTATATTTATGAACAAAACCATCTGATAGTCTCTGGATTATGATTTTTTTTAACACTTAAAAGAATAACTAAACTTGTTAAAACATGTCATTAAATAGTCATTTCAGCAACAATGGACTGAACAAAGCTGCAATGATTTTGTGTAATGTACCCTCATCTTTTTTTTAAAAGTCGATTTCTGATGTTTTGTTTACCCATTCCCTTCATTATATGAATTTTTAAAAACCCTTTAAAAATAGTCAAATCTGACCTACAATACCATGGTTATCCTTTAAGAATAGGACCCAGCTGGTATCAAAAAGCATCTTTCCTTTTTTATTATGGAAAATATCAGGAAGACAAGGCACAACTATTTTAAACATATCAGGGTCCATCTTTGAAAGCCATTGGAAGTCTTCCAGACAAATTTCTGCCCATCAAAAGTAGGCAGTCAGGCATTCTCAGAAGAGCTGTGTGGGTGGTGGGTTTTTTTTTCTCTTCTGGCAGCTATTTAGCTACTACCAAAGTTTTCCGGTGAGGATTCTCCCTACAGGACTTTTCCAAGCACGCTTTCCTTGTGGCCCTTTAAAATTTTGGAGAGACAAGCAGATTGAAACCCTAAACTGGCTACTGTTGCCTGTAGATACCTCCCATTCACCTGGTAAATGTTCCTAAATCCAATTAAGTTTTCACACTGACATATATCTGAGTGGATGGCATATCTTTGCTTTTTTCAAAGGAACCTACTGGAGTTAGCAACCCCAAATGTCTCTGAAGTTCACGGGGGATTGGATGCATAGCTCCCTTTGCCTCTGTTGAAAATCTCACATAGCGTCTTCAAATATGGTATGAGGTAAAAGGGAGGCTAGTCATTTTGCAGTCTGCCCTATGCAGGGGGATAGTGCATGGCTGTGCTGCCCCAGGAGTGGACTAGGGAGGAAATTGTGATTCTCTGGGTATGTCTACACTGCAATTAAAAACAGGTGGTTGCCCCATGCTAGCTGACTAGGGCTTGGGATAAGGGACTGTTTAACTGTGGTGTAAATGCTTGGGCTCAGCCTGGGATCTAGGGCCCTGCAAGGTGGAAAGGTATCAGAGTGGGGCTGCAGCCAGAGCCCAAACGTCTATACTGCTATTAAACAGCCCCTTAGTCCAAGCCCCATGAGCCTGAGTCAGCTGGCACGGGCCAGCTGCAGGTGTCTAATTGCAGTGTTGATATACTTACAGTTCAGGCTGTAGTTCCTTCTTGCACAAGAGCAGAATTAATCTGCACCAGCTCTTTATCAGCCTCAGATTATTTCTTATTTAGACCCATCACACTCTGCATAGGTCCATGAGGTGGGCCACAAACTGCCCCTAAACCTTTTGATATTCGGTGGATTCCATCCCTTGAATTTATGCTATTTATTCATAGTGACTTTTTAGTGACATCTCCAAAGTTGCATTAGAGAGTATCCATAACTTCCATAAAGAAAATGCTGTAAAAATAGCTATGCATCATTTTCCGTAGTTTTTTTTTTTTTAAAAAACACCCTCCTCGATTGACTAGAAGATAATGCAAATAGAGAAAAGCACTGCTAGACTATGCAGAGATAACAATAGTATTTACTTCTACTGCTTACATACTGCACTACAGTGATTGCTATAGAAATACCAAAGAGATAAATACTTGGACAAGAACTTCTATTAAAAACTGACAAGATCCTTATCTGATGAAATCATTGGACTTGTGCCGATTTTACAAAACATGGATCTGGCACCTTTCCTGGCCACTTGATTTGCCAGTGTACCAGTGGCTTTCGAGGACCTATGTCATTGAATGTGAGCCCCGCCCCATGTTCTGTTATGTCTCCCTCACAAATATTGCAAGGTGAAGCCATCATGGTGCATGCTTTCTTTGTCCTTTCCTGAGAGATGGTATATGGTGTACATTTTGCCATAGGGAAACCACTGTCCTCTATCTCAATCATGTTTTTGATCCGGTTTTCTACTTTTTATTTTTAAGCAGAAAATATATTCTTTTTAAATGCAGGTCTCAGGGAAAAACAATAAGACTCTCTCAGAGGAGCACTAAGACATACATGGGGTCATGAAAGATGCCCAGCTACTGAAGTCCTCTGTATAATTACAGAATAGATACTACAGACTGGATCAGTGCAGGTAATCTCAAAATGTCTAGTCAATAACCTGGACTAGATTATGACTTGGCTAATCACTATGGCTAATAGGACCATTTATTTTCCATGTCCACTTAGTCTTCCTCACCAGTCCCATGAATGCAGGCGTCGGGATAATCTGGTATGGGAATCAGGAGTTCCGAGATCAATTCACAGCTTTACTGCAGGCTTCCCATGTGACACATAGCAAATCACTTAATATCTTTGTGCATGAGTTCCCCATATGTTAAAAATGGGGAATAATATGTGAGGTTCTGTCACTATAGTGATGAGGGCCATAAAAACTCCAAGACTGGGGCAAGGTTAATGTGTACATCTGTGCATTGGAATCTGAATTGAAAACACATAAATAGCAAAATTTGCTATTAGCAGAATACAGCTTTAGAATTTGTCAGAGGGAGCAATTGTGAAAGGCAATAGCAGGAAAGTACACATTGCTAAGGCAATATCATGATAAATAATGCTCAGCTGAGACAATACACTGGGATCCAATGGGACTTGAAAGTTTTTTTTGCAACATTTGCTACTGGTATAAGCAATTAAGACCATGTAGAGTGTTACGATTGTCTCTTCTGAGGCTTAGCATCTTCTACATGAGAACTTCCCATAACTTAAAGGGCTATTTGTCCACTTGCAGTTCACTCTTTTGTATCAATAACCCCACTGAGCAGATCACAATCAAAAACATGGCTGCTTGATTCTTAGGGGATCAGCTGTCAACACCTAAAGGTTTCTATGAACTGTGTTTTGTCTCCTTTAATTCACAATGTTGTGATGCTAATCACAGTAGGGTAGACCCACAGCATTATATATGATTAAAAGAGCCTTTTTATGAGTTGTTTTCCCTCTCCCATTTATCAGGTAATCTGCAGATTTGGGCTAATCTGTTAGGAGTGAAAAGGATTGGAGCAAAAGTTGATTGTGCAATGTGTTTTATGCATAATAGACTATAATATGTTAAGAATACTAATCTAAAAATTCCTGTGCCAAGTGCCTATAAGGGAATTTTTGGTGTGGAGCCAGTTTTCTATTAAATATCTTACCTCCTTCCATCTTATTGCAGAGAAAGGAAGGTTGTCTTCTGGCCTAGGCTCAGCTGCAGGTTGAGGAAAATCTGATCGCACAGCTACCATTTTACAGGTGGGATACCTAGCATCAGTTGCTAATCAAGTAGACTGTATAGTGACTGTCCTCTTTCTTGTCAGTACTGGTAGGTGTGACAGAATGAACACAGCTTCTTTTCCAGTATGCCAAGTGGAGTGAAAGCAGCAGGTTTTTACTGTATGGCACATATGAGTAACCCCCTGTGAATCCTTGATAATAACTGTTACAAACATCGAATGAGACTGACCGGAGGCAAAATTCATATGATGCTACATATGGGGATGAGCCATGGTATTAGGGTTGCTAAGCCTCAAGGATTGTCCTGAAGTCTCCAGGAATTAAAGATTAATCTTTAATTAAAGGCTACCTCATGTGATATCTCCAGGAATACATCTAACCAAAATTGGCAACCCTACAAACCGTGACTTCTTCTGTGGTTAAGCTGATTATGCCAAATGAATTTGCAATTCCTGAGTCTGCAGCATGTGGCCCTTTTTCTTGTTCCTGAACCATCTCACCATAACCTCTTATTGCCACTTTAATTCAGTAATGTGTACACCAAATTTTGTTCAAAGTACACTGGGATCTTCCAGTAGATCAAAACATAACAGGGGAGAGCTGCTACTGTTGAATGAATGAATGACACATCGGTAACTGAATTAAGTGCTGAGGCCATACCTTTTTCAAAATTAAATGACTGCAATGTTACCTTCAGCTAGTTGTCCCTAGGCTTATAAGTAAATATAAAGCCCAGGGAAACACAACCTGTAGGTTGTAAATAATATTGATATTGGATAAGCACATTGTTTGTGGCGTGGGGCTTAATCTGAATACTATTCCAAGAACCTCCTTGATTCCTTATGTCCTTCCAACATTATCTTTAGCACAGCTATTCTCAAACCTGTGCAAAAGTTTTGGGAAAAGTCACAACACCCACCTTTTACAGGCACCTGGCATGTTACAAAACTGAGACCAAACAACCCACGGGCTGCAGCCCATATGCATCCATTCATCTCAGCTCAAGAATTGCCTGTATAAAGTTTTGTGCCAGGTCTAAAAGTAACATAAGCACCACTCATTCAACCCTCATTGTCTAGCAAATGATGCCCAGATGTCTTCAATGGGACTTAAGAGCACTCAGCACCTTGCAGGATTAGGCTTCTAGGTTATACAAAATAACTACAGATCTGAGCAATTATCCAGATGTTTAAAGCTTTCAGTGTCAATATTACTATCATTTATCTAAAATGCAATTACCTGACTTTACTTAGGGTTCAGACTATAAAAAAGTACATTAATGCAACTGATAAAACATAGGTCAGAGAACACAGCTTAAAACAATCAAGTCTCCTCAGTGTGATAAAATCAAACAAGAAGGAATCTGAAATTGTAAAATATTTCCTGTCCCCTCTTCACTCCCCCAGCATACTGCAAGCCATTAACGTTACATTTTTCTTTTGTTTCAGTTTTGGTGTGGAGTGTTGGCATAATGATTAATCAATGAGCGGCCAAAATTAGCTTTTTCTGACTAGGACAGCTGCAAGGGGGAAGCATTAATTTTGGGGGAAGGTGCTGCTTTACAGGGGTAACATTCCCTCCTTTGTTGAGGGCAACACTTACATCAAAAACAGTTCTGACAAACTTGACCCAAAACTTTTTTTGGGGGGGCGGGCTAAAAGCTTTTTGTCAAAAGAGTTTGCATTCCATGGGAAAACTTCAGTTCATCAAACTAAATGCATACAAACCAAAATGCTTTGGTCAAAAACAGAACTATTTTGTTTGAGATATCCTGCTGCAGTGCCTCATGAGAGCTGTAGTTCACTTTCCTCATGTCCCCATTCTCCTCCAGGGGGCAGGCTCCCCAACTGGTCAACAATTTCAATGATGTGCTAGGGCCAGGGACTCCCATGATACAGCTGCTTCTCATGGGGGGGAGGAGGGGAACCATGATGTATTATCTAGTCCAACCAGGGAGACAGGCCTATAGAGGAGAATGGGACCATGATGCACTCAAAATACAATTCCCATGAGGCAATGCAGAGAATTTCAGAATTGAAATAGTCTCTCTTTTGCCTAAAGTCAAAATTTTCCACTGGGGTGAAGGGAGGACATGGTCTTCCCTTATGTAGGGACAGAATGAGTGGGCATCCCAAGCCTGAGGAGACCTTATCTCTGAGCAGTCTTCTCAGGTTTTAAATAGTCACCTTAGTGTTTGTTTAAATGTAAAGATGGGGGAGAGGGAGCAATCCACAGAGATCAGATTCACACTGACATTCAGGTCTGACCTAGGTTTGAATACAACATTCAGGTTTGGACCTATCTCTGATTAACAGACCTAAATCCCCAAAGCTCCACACTTTAGAACCATGAGATTATCCTTCACCATCACCATTTCACCCTTCCCTTCATTCTCCTCCATTTCCTCTCACGGAGTCTGAAATTCAGACTCTGAATGCACTAAATGTGCTGGAGGGTCTATGCTCTGATTTTTCTGAGGAGGACTTTGGCTATGCATCACGAACACACTTCAGCATGTTCTTGGAGCAGTTTGATCAGATCTTGTACGCTGCTCATCCAGAAGACTGAAGGGCAAAACTATCTTTTGGCTTCCTCCTATTTTTATGGTGGGTGGTGTGTAATGACTGGTACTTCTAATAAATAAAATAATTAGCCAAACAGGATCTTAAACTCGCACATTCTTCAGTTTCAGTAGACAAACTTTCTCATTAGAGGGAGTATGTCTGCTGGGGAAGGAGAGTTTTGGGTCGCACAAAGCAGCTTCCTTGTGCTTGGCAACCAAAAGGGACCAGCGTAGCCCTGGTTGGGAATGCCATGTGGCCAGAATGGCTGCAGGATGGTGTGGTGTGTGATTGCCATTGTAGGCAAATCTGTGACTGCTAGTTGCAAATATCCCCAACAGCTGGAGATTGGATGCTTGATGAGGAGAGCTCTGAGTTACTACCAGTGTCTGACTGGTGACCTTGCCCACATTTTCAGGGTCTAACTGATTTGCCATATTTGGGATCAGGAAGGAATTTACCCCCAGATCAGACTGGCAGATACTTGGCAGGTATTCACCTTCCTCTGCAGCATAGGTCACTTATAGTTTTAAGCTAGCGACAGTGGTGGATTTTCTAACTTGAAGTCTTTAAATCACAATTTGAGGACTTGAGTAACTCAGAGGTCAGGGGTTTATTACAAGAGTGGGCATGTGAGGTTCTGTAGCCTACAACATGCAGGAGGTCAGACTAGATCAGGGGTAGGCAACCTATGGCACAGGTGCCAAAGGTGGCACACGAGCTGATTTTCAATGGCACTCACACTGCCCAAGTCCTGGCCACTGGTCTGAGGGTTCTGCATTTTAATTCATTTTAAATGAAGCTTCTTCAACATTTTAAAAACCTTATTTACTTTACATACAATAATAGTTTAGTTATTTATATATATTATAGACTTATAGAAAGAGACCTTCTAAAGACATTAAAATATTACTGGCACACCAAACCTTAAATCAGAGTGAACAAATGAAGACTCGGCACACCACTTCTGAAAGGTTGCCGACCCCTGGACAACATGGTCCCTTCTGGCTTTAAATTCTTAGTCTATGATTCAGAGTCTCCATCAGCAATACTTTTATGGAGTTCCAGCCATAAAACTATAGACACTTCCTACCAATAGGCATTCTGAGAAAGGACAGCAACAACAAAACTGCATGTTCTCCCTTGGCACAGAGGCCCACACAGATTTGCTGCCGCAGAGATGTCATTCACACCCCCTTTCGTTAGCCCTTGTGAAGCTGGACTGGAGTCTTAAATTATTTCACACTGTGTTCTGATGAATTTTTAATGGAAAGTTTTTTTAAATTCAAAGTATTAAAGTCTCTGTCTAGGCAGGATGGGAGAATAATATCAAATATTAATATGTACAGTCCTCCTATTTACTGCACCAAAGCCTCTGCCTCTTTATAAATTAAGTCATTTGTTTTTTCAGTTGGCCAAATGATGTAATAACTTGTGTAACTATCTTTCAGGAAGAAACAGGCAGCAGCATGCTTCAACTGAGGGCTAAACTCCTTCCAGTCATGCATTTTAATTGTTTATAGGATGATTGCAGCTGGCAGTGCAAGGGGAAAGAGGTTCTTATTTGAAAGGTGCCTATCCTCATTCTGTATCTGGACTCTTCTGTGAAAAGTCACAGGGGCTAATTCATTTAGGCTAAGACTCCTTCACATCACCCTGGCTGTATAAAGTGGCTTTAGGGTAGGTATACATGTAATTAGCTGCCACACTGGTGTGAAGGGGCCTTAGTATAAATGGGGATTAGGCCCAGATTCTGTATGTTGCACAAGGCTTTAATTCAGAGTCTTGATTAGTAATTGTCCCCTCCCTTTATTGCAACTCTCTCCTTTTCTATAGTCTCTCTTTACTGTATTTCTCTCTCATTCTTGCATGCACTGTCAACAGCATTGCTGAAATAGGTCACCTGGGCTTTCTGCTTGCTCTGTTTGTAGCGAGCAGAGCAAGCTGTGATGTTATCTGGAGAGCTGATACCTGGACCAGCACTGGTACCAGTAACATTCAGCACCGGGCCAAACGTCAGCACCAGGCACTTGGGCCCTATTTTGAACAGGGAGTGGATTGTTCTGGAGTGGAATGAAGAATTTTTCAGCCACCAGTGCAGTATTGTTATCTGCTACGTGGCTTTCCACTCCTTCCTTTAGGCAAACTCTCCACTGACTTCCAAGGAAGTTTCTCTGAGTAAAAACTGAAAAGGACCTTGTAGGTTTATCCTGGAAAAACAGTGGGCTAGATCCCCTGCTAGTCTAAACTCGTGTAGCTCCATTGCAGCCAGGAGAGCTACACAAAGTCATGCCAGCTGGGGATCTAACCCAACAAATTTACATTTAGAAATGCTTTGATCTGCCTGTATCTCCTAGCAGCAAATGAATATCCTGTTAAACCTAGCTACCTGCCTGAGAGAGAGGTGACCTTCATCTTCCCCATTTGGAAGTCATAGTGGAATTCAATCACAAATAATACCATTTATCAGAATATCCTTTTCTCTATCTCTTTCTTAAATCTCCAGTTCATATGGCTTTCTTCAGAGTTCTATTGACACTGTCTCAGTCATCACTAAAGTAGATAACATTCCCTGTAGTCATGAAATGCATTCAAAGTACATCAGACTTTTTTTCTTTTTATTGAAGCTGAAAGCAATAGGGAAAAAACACATTCTTTCAGTAAAATCAAAGCTTCTAAAATATTTTCCTCATTTTTATCTTTGGAATTTGCATAAGAAAAGACATGTATCATTAACTCTTTATTAAAGAATTTTCAATATAGTAGACAATAAAAAGTTTCTCAAGGTTAGTTGCAAACCGAAGATGGCACTTTTGAAATGAGATGGGTTAGAGGTGAGAGCTACTCCATGTATTTTGCAGTGAAAATAATTCACAAAGAGCCGGAGAAGAAATTCATGATATCAAATATTTCCTGATTCTGTTTAGCTTCCTGGTTTTCAATGTGTCTATAGGTCCTATTTTAAAAATAACAGAAACATTGAAATCTTACGTTAATTTTGCTAACGGATTAAAGATGTGCCTTGTATAACCAAAATTCTTGGCACTCATAGTGCCCTTTCTCTGTAGATTTCAAAGCGTTAAGGTAGAATGCTTGCCTGAGTTTCCATCTCCAGTTTTACAGAAGAGAAACTTTGTGCCTCAGTTTCCCCTATCAGTTCTTATGTTGCCCTCACACTGTAGTATCTGAACACATTCCCGGAGTGCATTAGATGATTGTTGAGTTTATTCTTTTCTCATCCTTTCCTCAAGAAGAGAATTGTGTATGTAATGCCATGTTTTGCTCTGGTAGGGGGGATGAGTAACTTACTTAAATCAAACAGCAAGTGAGTAGCGGAATCTGGATTAGGATGCTACCTTGGCTCCTACTTCCTTTCCATTTATTACATCTGTAGGGGACCGAACCCAGCTCAGGGCCTCCTCATTCTAAATACTGCATGTCAGAGCAGAGAAAGAGTATTGAAAACCACTGAGATTTCAATTTTTTCCCCCAGCCCAAATTGGGGCAACAACATGAAATCTTGAAAAAATTCATGAACTGTAAATCTGGAGTAAAAAAGCTTGGGTCAATCAAAATGTTTCGATTTATTTTTGATCATTTAAAAAAATCTAATTGGTTTAAATTTCAAAACCATATCTTTAGACCAGAAAACTGGAATTTTTTTCTCTTTAAAAATTGTCAAGGTCTCATTGACAATTTAAAAACATGTTTCGTGTCAAAACTGACACTTTCCCATGAGAAGCTTTGATTTTTGACAAATGGGGATTGTTTTTTCATTGGAAAAACATCTTGTCAAAAAATTCTCGGCTGATCCTACTGCACATACAATCTCTTCCCCAAACAGTTTACAGCCTAAATAGATAAGGCAAATAAAGGTTAGAAGAAAGGAAGAGTTGCTGTCTCCATTTTGCAGAAGGGAACGAGAGGCACAGACATACAGTATTGCTCAAAGTCTCAAGTCCTTGGGAGAACAGGAACTGACTCAATTCATGAGTTATAGTGTAGTGTCTTAAACACAAGACACTGCTGCTTAATTAACTGAAAATGGATAAAGTCCCTGCACCTCAGTGCTGCTATTTTAAAATTATTCAAGAGGGACTGGATGGCTCAGGGGAATTGTACCGACATCTAGAGCTTTTTCACCTCCACATTACCAGTTTTATTCCATCTTAGATTGGCAGTGATGGAAAGTAGGGTGCACTATGGCTCTACCCTTATGCTGTAGCTTTCCCACAGGATGTAGATCTAGACCTCATACATAAATAGTGTAGACAATATATAGTTGCATCTTTAGAGTTTGTGGCTGGCTTTGCTCCACTGACTGAATCTGGCCTAGAGCAGATGCTACCTTGTAAATGACATTTGGATTGTACCTCTCCTTTCTGTAGAGAGATTAGAGTAATCTAGTGGTTTGGCCATCAGACTGGGAACCCAGAACTCGATCTTCTGATCCCAACTGTCACACTAAGTCCTGCAGTGGACTTGGGCAAGTCAGTTTTTCCCATTTGCAAAAGAGGAACAATAATAATTACACTCTGTGGTGGGTAAGACTACTCGGTGGTACTTCTATGTATAAGTCTAGGTAGCAAAGCTGGATCTGAGCTGGAGAGTCCAGGTCCAGATCTGAAACTTCCCCAGATTCTGTGGTGCTTGGATCTAGGGTATTGTTTCAACTCATGTTTGAGTTAGATCTGGATATGAGCGCAGCATGAGGACCCCTTACTGCTTGTGTTTACCTCCTTCTGGGATAAGAGAGCTTTGCAATTACTTTGTTTTATTTCTGGTTCAGGCACAGTCTGATCTCTATGAATGGAGAGCAATTTTTGAGGACTCGAATCAATTTTTATCTTGGCTGGGTGGTATTGATGGCAGTGTTAGCATTACTTAAGGTTTTGAAGAATTATTGGGTGAATGGCTTATGGTGGAATCATATTTGGTTTTTCTCAGTGGAGTTAATGTACTTTAGCAGTGTTTTTGTTTACATTGCTTAACCCTCCTTGAAGACGTTAAGAAGAGATCAAATTTAGGATCTGAGTCAATAAGATAAACAAATATCCAACCTGAGCAGACAGAATCTGATTCTGTGGCCTTGCAAGGTTTAACACCTCAAAAGCTGGATGTGTGTTTTTTGTTGGATCCTCCCTTTACAAAGCACGAGGGACTTACATGCGGGGGCGGGGGGGGGGGGGGGGAGTTGACTTCTTTAGGGTGCTCCACCAGTACATTTTCCCACAGACCACTCCTCTAATACTATGTCTTTTTGGGATAAAGAATTCCAAACATACAGTAACTGCAGCTTGACACTTGTCCCGGACAGAAGACATGATGAATCATAACTTATTTTTGTTCACTAAATCGCAGTTAATCTCTCCAACAGTAATCTGCCTTTAATCATTTCTCTGAAATAGCAGCAAGCTGCAGCCGCATCTCCCTTGACTACCACCAAGATCAGCAAAAGCTTTTGTACAACTACTGGTGATAGCTTGCTCTGATGAAGAAAGTAATCATTTTTCAGCTTCAGTGTCAAGCAAGAGGGTGAATGCTACTTGTCATATGTAAACCTGTGTCTCATTGAACCAGTCTGATAAATAAAGAGGAGCAGCAGGATCACTACTGATAGGAGCCCACAGACAGGTGAACAAAGTACAGAGTAATGACACAACCCTTGTGTAAGTCTGGTCCCATCCATTAGTTTGCATGCAGTAAATGCTGTTAAATCTCCAGTGGCTACAGTTTTGCCTCTAAATTAGGTGAAAGTCATATGAGTTGGTATCCCTTAGCAACCCTTCATTTTTTTAATGGTGGTATGAGGCTGTGAAAATAAAATAAAGACTGTGAAACTCATATACTTTTTGCTCCTTAGGGTATTTTCAAGATGCATTCCTTGTTTCCTGAACTAGTTCAAGCGCAGATCTGCAAATGATGCTAATACAATCATTTGAGGAGCTAAGCCTGAAGGATGGGGGTGGGGAAATGCACAAAAATCCAATCAGCTTACAAAAAGCTCAACACTCTTAGACTTTATGGTCAGAAGGGACCATCATGATCATCTAGTCTGACCTGCACATTACAGGCCACAGAACCTCACACACCCACTCCTGTAATAGATCAATAACCTCTGGCTGAGTTACTGATGTCCTCAAATCATGGTTTAAAGACTGTAAGTTACAGAGAATCCACAACTTACACTAATTTAAACCTGTGCCCCTTGCTGCAGGGAAAGGTTTGGAAAAAATCCCAAAGTCTCTGCCATTCTGACCTGGGAAAAATCCTTCTTAACACCAGATATGGTGCTCAATTGGATGCTGAGCATATGGGCAAGATCCACCAGTCAGACAGCTGAGAGAGAATTCCCTGTAGTAACTTGGAGCTCTCCCCATCTAGTGTCCTATCACTCCCCATCTAGTGTCCTATCACTGGTTGCAGGTCAGCTACTAGAAGCAGGTATGTGCCATTATAGGCAGTCTCATATCGCTACCTCCATAAACTTTTCAAGCTCAGTCTTGAAGTCAGCCTTCCAAGGGGAGCAGTGGGAGCAAAAAACCTATGGAAATATTAATGCTCTTGTTGAACAGAAGTCTTTTCCTGTCCTTGATGATGATTAAGAATCTGTGTTGGATTTGTATGTTGTTGAGAGCTATTTCAAACAGTTGTGCCCAGACTGAGACCTTTTAGCTAATGTCAGTTGATTGTAATTCCACTGTCTTCTGTAGAGCTATACTGACTTATGCCAGCCGAAAACTGAGCCAGAGACCTGGATCCAGATTAAGATAGCCCTTCAGATTAAGTACTCAGATTCAAACTATTACTGAGAGAGAACTCAGCAGGAAGGTTTAGGATCAGGTCCAACCTCATACCCTTTGCCCCAGAAATTTTTTTTGCAGTTGTGAGGTTTCGGGATTTCAGTTTTGACTATCTCTGAATTCAACAGAATGCTTGTTTTGTTTCTGCTTTTGTGCGTTAAGCGCTTGGGGGTTTGTTTGTTTTTTTATGGGAAAATGCAGCTTGGTCCAACTAGCACTGAAGTCAGTAGGTTTCCTTTGAACCGAGTGGGAATTGGATCAGGCCTCATTCCTGGTCTTCTAATCAAACTCTTTACTGGATACCATCCTATTTTTTTTTTTTTTTTTTTTTTGCAGTTTAATAGAAGGTTTTTTCAACTGGCTCAAACTAAGTTATATTGGTATAATTAACCTACAGAAACAAATGGAAGATGAGATTTACTGGAAAAACTAGATCCAGAATGATATCCTGGAAATAAGAATTATTTCCAGATGAGTCATTTTTATTATTTGCATCTCTCAAGCCAAGCTTCATGGTCAATCATTCATAATATTTACAACTGAGAAGCTTGACAGAACAGTCAATAAGCCTAAAATAGAAAGGTATCACAGAGAATCTATCAATTCTGAAGGATATCAACATTTGAGGCTATATAAAATGTAAAGCAGCTTTTCTATATTGGGCCAAATCTCCTGCCAGTGTAAATAAGCATCACTCCATTGATTTCAGTGAAACTGCTGATTTGCACCAGCTGGCCCAGGATTTTTGTAACCACTAACCTAGAAAAGGAGACTACTATGCATTAGAGAGATCGGAAAGGAAATGGAGGCCCATAACATGAAATGGTGGCTTTTAAAACTATACATACATGCTGGAATTCACCTCCATATAGAAGGCCCTGTGTATCCCCTGAGCCCCATTAAAGCATTGATTCAGTGCACCCCTGGTATAGCCTCCCCAAACAGCTGCTGTGGAGGGCCAGACAGAACTTAAATTTGCCCCAGACTGGGAAAGCTATGCGCCCCTGTAGGAACACAACTTTTCCAATGAGATTGTTTCATATTTGCTGCAAACAAAGACCTGCCAATGAACCTGGCTCATTACAGAAACTTGAAATGGTTTCGTGTTTTGTTCTTTTCTCCTTGCAAAATCCCTCTTTGAAGTTTAATATTAAACAGTAGGAAATTTGGCAGTCAAAAGTATTTTGGCAGTGGTTAGTAGTTGCCAGTAGTTAGTGCCGTGCCTTTGTGCCAGGCACATTTTTGCTTCCAGCATGGTCCTGGCAGAGAGTCTTTCTACTCTGCTAAATGCACCTCATCTGCCCCTCTGATTTCACAGTGAGTCTGGCTCTGGTTAGCAGTCATCCTCTGTATACATGATGCAAAGTGCTGTTGGTGCATTCGGTTTGGAGGCTGGGGAGGTGGGAAATAGGCTGATCAGTTACTCCTGATTTCTTGCCAATGTGAGAACAGAAGTCCCTGGATCTGATTCTCCATTGCCTTAGACCTTGTCCAGTCACCTTAACACCTGTGCAAAGTGGGTATAAAAATGCTACCCCCTTCTGGGTTAGCAACGTTTAGTCACTTACACCTCTGCAAAGTAGGTGTTAGACATGTTCAGAGCAAAGGAGAAATCAGGTCAATTGAGTTTGTGATAGCCACCATCTTGGTGGACACAGTGGGGAACTGAACTACAGACCTCCAGTACTAATGAATCTTTAAGACTTCAGGTAAAGAGTCAGGCTTTCATTTTCATAGTGGGATATTGCAGACTGATGGATTATGTCAGATTCATGAAAGTACTTAAACATTGAACCATATACTAGAAGAGAACCTATGTTTCTGGATATTTTATAGTATTAAAGGGGTAAAAGGTCTCAATGCTGGTTTGTAATTATATCACTTTAAGGCATTCTCTCTCAATTAGAACCCAATCAGGGCTTTTCCATCTTGTGGTAGAGACTGTCTTATGGTGAATGAGTCAATACAATTTGGTCTATCCTTGGAGTAAATGACTATTTTCTCATCTGTCTCACTAATCTTTCGGTGATATCCTTAAGGCGTACACTGGCATGGCACAGAAAGGTCTGATCCAAAACCCACTGAAGTCAGTGAAAGTCTCCAATTGACTACAATGGGCTTTCGATCAGGATTTATACGCCTAGAAGACCTAAATCTATCTTGAATGTTGGTTATAAGGGAATTGAGAGAAGGATCAAGGGGAGTATAAAAACTGCCTTTTTGTGGCAGACAAATGACACAATCACTTTACTACTCATAAGGAAGACTCAGCAATACGTTTTTCTTTGTGCCACATTTTCAAAAAGCACGCTAAACGTCAAAACTAATCTGCTAACATGTTTCTCTCCTTTGCAGAGAGAGGTTAGGTTTAATACCTCATAACAATTATTTGCACTACTCCAGCACCTCTCGGAAGTTTACATATCTGAATTAAGCCTTCCCACACTCCTGTAAAGTAGATAAGGATTATCATCCTCAGTTTGTACATGGGCAAACTGAGTCACAGGTGAAGGGTAAAATCCTGGAGTCATTGAAGACCATGCCAATTTCAACTGAAATGTCCAGCCCATTCCCACTCTATAGAATATCACAATATTTGAATAAGAAACACTTGTAGGATAAGTAATGGCAGAAGCAGCATCTTGGTGCTATGCTGACTTATACCAGCTGAAGATCTGGGCCTTTATTTTTTGTGGGGAGGAATAATGCCTCATGCAATCAGCCACTCAACCTCCCAAATTCTTAAAAAATACATGTGTGTTACTTAGCAGAGCCAATGGGGGAGGGTGGAGGTGTCAATAGACTCCTTTAAGCCACAGCTATGATGCTGTAATGACAGAACAAAAATACAAATGCAGTTCTCAGGTATATACATAAGGTCTCACTTGTGAGACAAGGAAGGTAATAATTTCACTGACATCTCATGACCTAGTCTAAGTTCATCAAAAAAGCAGGGACACGGCTGAAATTGAAAGAATCTTATGATAAGCAACTGGAATGGTAAGTCTAGAGGGCATGAGAAACTGACAAAACCAGATAGATGCAGCTTGTCAAAGAGGAGAGATGATGATGATCTACAAATACCTAAGGGTCTGCAAATAAAAATAAGGGGAGGAATTATTCAGGGTAGCTTAAAGGGTAAGGATAATTATAGTGGTGTGAAAGAAAACCAAAGAAGATTCAAGTTTGATATTAAGAACTCTCTCACCGTGTGGTCAACAGGGCAATAGAATAATTTACCCAGACAATTCAGCTCTTCAAGTAGTGCTGAAGGGAAAAATGAGATGTAATGCTGAGCGGAATCAGAGGAATGTCTGCATTTGTTCTAGAATGGACTACTTGACCCAGCAGTTGCCTTCCAGCCCTAGACTGATGAATGAAAAATCTTTGAAGCAAGGCAGAGCTATGTGGTATGAATAAAATTACTGTGCATATGAGCAAATCGCATGGTAGCAAAGGGTGAAGGAGTAGAAATGGACGTTCTCTGGAAAAGGCATATCCTCCGGGGTAGAGTGCTGGAGTGGGAGTTAGGAGATATGGTATAAAATCCTGGTCCCATTGACAGCTTTACCTCTGGCTTCAATGGAGCCAGAATTTCACCTTCAGGGTCTATTCTTGGCTCTCCTCTTCAGGGACCATGCCCCTTGTTGTGGTGAAGGGGCTTGTGTTTCAAGGATCCTCAGAGCTAAGTTGCCAGGAGCTTCATGTTCCTGGTAGGGTCTCCAAGGCAAACGGGCCTGAGGGGAGGTCCCAGACAAAGCACCGTCCAACCCCGCAAGTCCTCAATAGTGGATCAGGCAGAATAGGGTCCTTGGACCTCAATGGATGTGAAAGCAGATGAAGGCTGCAGCAGGCTGGAAATCTCCTGCCGTCTCTGACTTTCCCTGTCATTGGGCCCCAGACCTCCAGCTTGTTGTGATTGCTGTAGGCACACCAGCTTCCCCACATTAAAAGAAATCACATGTCCGCTTCTACCAATCAATCATTCCTGGCTCTGCCACTAGCCTGCTACGTGATTTCTGTGCCTTTCTTTCTCCTACCTTTTTGTCTTTTTTTTTTTTTTTTTTTTCTTCCCTATTTAGAATGGAAACTATTTAGGACAGAGGTTGTCCATTGCTACGTGTTTGTACAGCACCTAGCACAAATGGGGTCCTGATCTTGGTTGAGGCCTGTAAGAACTACAGCAATAAAAATAAATACAATTTTATAATCACACATACTGTAAGCACACAGCTAATGGCAAAACAGTATTGCCAGTTCCTGAAAAGTCGTCTTCTATCTAATAGATTGCAAACCACAGCACTTACTAAAATTGTAGTACTAATGAATTTTCTCAATACAATAATGTGCTTCTCAATTAAACAGGTGTCTTGGTCTTTCTGTTGCAAATATTATTCTTGTAGATTCTGTCTAACGCAAGAATTGCTGAGCTCAACTTCTAAAAGCTTCATTTCATTGGACACAGGCTATTGGGCAAATTCTTGACTATTATTCAAACCATGCCAACGTGAAACTACATTCTAAATCAGTAATTTAAATGCACTAGGCCAGTAGTATTGTGCATTTCCCAAGTAATTAATATTTAAGTGGAAAGATTTGTATAAAGTTATATTTAAGAAACAGTACATAACCAGTTAAGCGTGTGCTTGTGTGTTTTACTGACTCCAGGCCTAACTTTAAATTTGAAATCAGGATTCAAGCACATGCAAGTGAAGTGCATTCTAAAGTGGTGCTCTCTGGTCCAGCAGCCAGTGCTGTGTGAACCACCCTGTCAGAGAGTGGAGATAGGAGAGGAACCATCATTGGCCTTATCCCCTTCCACCATCTCTTCCTTCCTAGTGATGGAGGATGTTCCTAGAGGGAACCCCCTTCTAATCTCAAGGGATAAGTCAGTCCGCCATTGTCTCTGGTCTTCTCCTTAATGGGCAACCTTTCCTTTTCCAAAGTGAGTGGCCTTATTTAACTCTACTGCTCTATTTCCAAATCAGCAAAGCATTTAAGTATGTGCTTGTGTCCATCGCTATTCAGGAAAAGCTCTAAGCACATGCTTTCTTGAATTGGAGTGTTTTCCTGAACTACTAGAGTTGGCAATCTCTCTTCTAAGGGGTAATATTTTATACCGTTCTAGTAGTGATGCCCCAATGATTTATCTGGGTAAATTATTTTATTGACTTCACATTTAATTTCTTGCGATCAAATTTGACTCTTCCATTGATCAGTTTCATCCTATTGCTCCTCTTGATTTTAACGTGCCTGGTAGTTTTGTTCAGGTGAAGGCCTGTTGTTGGGTACTGGGTAGTCTTACTTTAACAGTATTTTAATTGGTAGACTGGGTGTGTTATTCCTGCTCAAACACAAGACATCCTCATGGTGACTAGCAGGATGTCAAGTAGCATTAGTGTTCACTGACAATTTGTTTTTTTTTGTTCTTGTTCCTAAGTGGTGATCTCAATAAGCTTTAAAGCTGCTGAATTAAGGATGACTCAATACATCAGCCTATCATTTTATTAAAAATGCTTTGGTGAAAACCCAACATAGTCAAGTACAAACGCATCTCTTGAAAGTAAGACGAAATGTAAATGGGCATGATTCATAAACCTCTCAGGATGTGAGGATTTGTGGAGGTGCTTACTTGCTTTATGACCTATATGTTAAAGTTAAGACGGTGAAATAAGCATGTTAGACTGTTTGCAAATAGGGATACCTAAAGAAAGGTCAAGGCTGGGGCTGGCTGGCTTACACTAGGGGTTTCCAAACATTGGGGATTCTACCAAAGCCTCGTCCGCACTTGCAGTGGCATTAGGGTACATGTAGCTACTTGCCACAGTGAAAGGCAGGCTGCATCCAGGCTCATGGCAGTGTAGCTACATGCAGCAGTGAGGCTCTCAGAGCAGGGAGGCAGCAGACAGGCTCCAACGGTGGTGAGCTGCCAGAGCCTTTCCCCACTGCTGGAGTCTTTCACTGCAGCTGAGGCCACGTCTACACTACGGGATAATATCGAATTAGCTAAAATCGGTTTCTTAAAAAACTTTTTGATTTATTATTAAAGTCGGTGTGGCGGTTTCCACACTTAGGGCCGTTTCGATAAGTGTACGGTTCCATTTGGTCCAAGAGGCCCTAGGCCGTCGATTTTCCTTGGAGCGGTGGCACTTGTTGGGGTAGTTTTGTTCCGTTAGCTATCCCAAATAGTTTCCCCTCAGTCTCCCCCCCCCTTGGAATGCGGGTGTCAAGACCCAGTTCCTTGGAATGGGGCAGATTATCATGGGTCGCGGGTTGGTTTTCTGGGTACAGCTTCATCCCTCTCCTTTGTGAAGAGCGGAACAGAAACGTTCGGGGCCTTTTTCCTGGGTGAACTGAGCAAAACGGCCATTGAAGAACACCAGCAATTCATGGACCTGCTTGAGATTTCATAAAACGCTTATCGTGAACGTTGTAAACACCTCGCACACTCTCGTCTGTGCTTGTTCTCTATGGCTGAGCCATGGAACTGCCAAGGCCAGGGAAGGGAGGGGGCAGCTGCAAGCAGGCGGGGACGACAGCGATGAGGAATATGCACACTGAATTCTCCCACAACGCGCGGCCCTGCCGTTTTGAGAGCTACTGCTTGAATGGGCAAGCCTTCCTACCATTGAACGGCCAATTTTTGGCGCGGGAAAACAAAGCCAAGTCAGGAACCTTGGTGGAACGCTAGTTTTGCAGGGTGTGGGGACCGATTCCCAGTGGCTGCAAAAACTTTTCGCATCGGGTAAGAAGCACTTTTCTTTGAACTCTTGGGACATGCTTTTCCCTCCTGCGAACGCCATAAACTAAGAGATGAAGGAGAGCCCTCACATGGAGGAAGCGAGTGGCAATTTTAGGCTCTCTGGAAAAGCTTTGCAACGCAGACAGCTTTACCCGTCACCAGTTCGGCAATTTTTGGGAAGTGGCAATCCTACCTGTTGGGACTCGCTGTATTGCCAAGAATAGCCCAAAGCATTCGTTAAGCCCTGCTTGCAGGGAAAGGTTGTGACTCCTGGAAAATGAGGGAACAAAATATGGGGTGATTGCTTGGTTGCTGCAAATGGGAATTTTCCCCTAAACCTGTGGGGGGAGCCATAGATGGAAACAACAATCCCTCCTAATCTTGGCCCCAGGGCAAACCCCAGTACGTAAACGCAAAGGGGTACTTTTCAATGTGTGCAGCACCCTTGGACCACCATGGGGAATACAGGGACGTTTCACCAACACCACGTGGTGGATCAGGCGGAAAAGTTCATGCGGCTCGCGTTCTTTTCAGAGGCAACACTCCTGGTTTAATAAACGGGGCCTTTTGCAGCAAGAATTATATCCCAGAACCAGAAAGGATAATAACCCGTTGGGGATGTTGTTGAAGCCTGTGTTATCCTGGGTGGGACCCCAAAGGGCTCCCTATCCCTTATGCCATGGGCTCTCATGAAAGGCCCAAATACAAAGGCAAGCCTTTCCTGGACAGTGGTCAGGAGCCTGTTCACTAACAGGCTGAGGGCAAGTGGCGAGGAGTGGTAAATGTGGGCATTTGGGCGTTTTTAAAGGGTCGCTGGGACAAAACATTACTGGCTCCGCTCAGACCTCAAGCCAAAAACCATTTCCCCCTTGGGTTTATTTGCTGGCTTGTTGTGTGTTGCTCCACAATCTCTGGTGAAGAGTAAAGGGGGAAGACCTTTAATGGGGCGGGTGGGGGGAGCTGGAGAAGGCCAAAATTCCACCCTGGCCGCTGGAGTTCGGCAGGCAAGCCCAAGAACACCGGGCGATTAGAAGGAAGCAACATCGGGGAGGCCGGTGGCGCATGCAGAGAAGCCCTTGAAAAACGAGTTTTCAGCCACGGGCCAGCCGTTAGGGTGTGGGACTGCTTGTGTTGTTTTCCCCCTTGATTGAACCCTTCCCCCCTTGATAATGAACCTCATTCCCTTGTTTAAGCAACCCAACCCTTCTCCCCTTTACTTAACAAGGCCCTTTCCTGAAGGAATAAGTCAGTATCGGTTAAAATTCAATGTTATTTCTTTTTAATAATCATTCCAGGGAAATTGTTTACAAATCCATAGTATTCTTTCTTAAAATCATTTCCCCTGTAGAAACCCAACCCTCCCTTTGGAGTTATCCTTTATTAAAAAGTATATAAAGGGGCAGAGAATTATCAAACTTATCCCCTTGCTTGCTGTTGGGTTTGGGAGAAGAATAGGGAGGGAAGGAAAAGGGCCCATTAAAGCTTCACATTTCCAAACGGAAATATGAACGCCTCTTGTTTGGTACTGTCCAGGGGGGTGGAGTGGGCCCGGGTTGCAGGAAAAGCCCTTCCCCCCACGCGTCCTTTACAACGTCTGGGGAGGGAGAATGGGAAACGTGGGGAGGGCTTTGAGGGGGTTTACACATGGGCTTGCAGCGGCATTCTGTAGGCCGCTGCTTCTTCCTGAAGATCCACTGCTTGGGACGATATCAAGTTTGAGCATCAGCGCAGTGCAGCGTAACCATCCCCGCCACCTGCTGATCTTTTCCTGCCTATGCCTCTCAAATCTCGAGCGTTCTCTATCCTTCCGTTCAACTGGCATCTTTCCCGTACGTTGCTCCAGCATTCCTTCCCACTCATTCTGATGATCTCTGTCATTGCGTGTTACTTCCATGATTTCTGAGAACATTTAATCTCGTGTTTTCTCCTTCCTCCTCCCTTATCTGAGCTAGGGCCTCGGGATGGGCATAGGGAGGGTGGAAAAACTGGCAGCTGGCATGGGGGGGAGAAACAGGGAGAGTATTGTTAAAAAGAATTCATTTTTTACGAAACAAGTGCTTGTACTCTTTTTCAACAGTGCTAACACTATCCACCTTACATAAAGCACCATGTATTCACTAAAGGTCGCATTTTGCATCGTTTAATATTGAGTGCCTGTGGCTCTGGTTGTTGCAAGATCTCACAGACACAGGTCCAGGCATCCAAATTAAGCTTCCATGCGCCATGGTAAGGCTTTCTGTTTGATTCTCCCAGCATTTCCATATCCAAACAGTGATCTTATGATGCCTTGTTTCCTGTTAAGAGAAAACCAGCAAAACCCCAAACCCCCTCTTTTCCTCCTCCCCCACTGCATGGCTTCTATCATGTAAGGATCACTGGTATGATCAATTCCTCCCTCCCCCCCCCCGCCCCTCCCAACCACGTGGCTGGGTAGTTAGGAAAGATTCCTGCTCGTCCGCCCAAACGCTGAGAACTCAGCGCTATCTTCCTCCCCTCCCCCAGCTTTGCTACGAGCAAGGAAGGATTAAGCGGCTGCCCCAGTAGGAAAAATCGCCATGTTGCCCCTAATTTAATTCGATATTTCAACCAGGTTACAATGAATGATATAAATCTCTCCCTGAGAAATACCACCGCAGGATGCAGAACGTAATGTTTTCTGAATGCCAGCATCACACTGGTCCATATGCGGCTGTGGCTTTGTGAAGTTATGATTCCGAATTACTTGCTACATGCATGGCGGTGGAAAGGTGTCATCAATGGGGGACCCAAATAGGGCTGCCTTGCCGAGAAACTTCTGCAAAAGCTTTTTGAGTCCCTCAGAGCGGATTCATAGAGTTTCTTTTGGAGGATTTTCGCTCCATCCCCAGACACGTTAACGATCTTTTTCCTGTAAACTTTACTGGCTTTGCGAATGCATCCCAAGACCTGGAATGGGCCAATTCAATCATTAAAAAAAAACGCTTGTTTTATAACCAATGTTGATATTACAAAGTCATCACCCAGAGCTCGGCTTTCCATGGCTTGTTGTCTTGGGTTGTGGCTTGGGAGGGCTGAGGGACAGTATATCTTGGGTCACAAACAGCTTCCTGGCTTTGGGGTTAACGGAGTGCTGTGTGCTCGCTGGCAAGCTCTTTCCTCCCTTCCTCCTCCCTTCCTCCTCCTTCCCCCTCCGCAGATTCCCAGCCATGGGTTGAATATTACAACCCCCGACGGTCTGAATCCACGGCCAGGGGTGGGGTTACTGGTTGCACAGCCCCTAAATGCATGCAGCTCAGCATAGAAGCGGCATGTTGTTGGCCCTGACCCAGAATCTTCCGTTTGCCTCTTGGCTTCTGGATGGCCTGTTTTCTGAGCCTCCCTTAACTTTTACTCTGCCACTTGCACTGAGTCCCTCTGTGGGCCTTTTCCCGTCATAAGACTTTGGAAATTCTTTCAAATATTTTTTCATTTTCGTCTTTTGAACGCCAGTTCTTGTTAGCACTGAATCCTCTCCCCATATAGCGATCAGAATCCCAGTACCTCTTGTGCGGTCCAGGCTGGTGCTCTTTTTCGATTCTTCAGGAGGACCTGCATTGTTACCTGTGCTGGATGAGCTCTGCGTGGGTCACCTGTGCTGATCAGAGCTCCACGCTGGGCAAACAGGAAATGTAAATTCAAAAGTTCGCGGGGCATTTTCCTGTTTACCTGCCCGCTGCATCCAAATTCAGATTGCTGGCCCAGAGCGGTCAGTGTTGCACTGTGGGATAACCGCCCGGAGGCCAATAAACGTCGATTTCACACCACTAAACCATAATCCGAATATGTTTAATATCGAATTTAGCGGCTACTCCTCTCGTTCGGAGTGGGAATACAGAAATCGATTAAAGAGCCCCGTTTATATCGATATAAGGCATTGCAGTGTGGACAGTAAGTTGTTTAAAATCATTTAACGCTCTTTAAATTGATTTAAACGTATAGTTGTAAGACCAGGCCTGAGAGAGGCTCTGGCAAGCAGGAACACTAGGCTGCTAAGATGGCAGTGGTAGATGGTAGAGGGTGGCAGAATTGGGCTTAGATCTAACAAGCAAGAGGGCAGGAATAGGAAAAATCAGACTTATTCTTTGCAATTAACCCCAAGAGAACTGTCTCATGGTGGGACGATCCCCCTTATGTCTGTCTTTTTTTTTGTCCCCCCCGGCCTTTTCTTTCTCTGGGGCTCTGTGTAGCGGGGGGAGGAGATAGCCACCCACTGGTGCTCCCACCCGCATTCCTCAACTAATTACTTTCAAACTGTCACTTTGTTTTTTAAAAAATACCCTACTTGCAAAATTAATGTGTGTGACTGCAAAATTTGCAAGGAATCTTTCCTGGTTATTCTTCCTCCCTCACCCCCTTTTATTTTGCTTTTTTTATCTTAACTGAAAGGGAAAACCAAGGCTTTTCAAGCATACTTTATTAAATATATATATATATATATAATAAAAAATTCCCCTCTCACCCCTATGGGTGGTATGTGTCTTCCTCAACCTCGGGTCCTCTACCAGAGGCCTGGGAGTTTGAGGGTTTTATATATATATATATATATATATATATATGTATAGGATTTAATATGTACTAGAAGACAGATACGAATCAAGACCCTAAACGTGCTAAAAGGAAAGACTAACAAAATTAAGGTTAATGCATGCCAGATAACTACACTGTAAAGCAATGCTTAGGAAGATCATATCCTACATAGTCATCTTGGAGGGGAAGAAAGAAATGTCAGTTTATTTATATTTTAAGAACATATGTGAGGGATGTCTTCTACATTGCTCAGTGAACTACCAGAACGGGAGCAGATACCCTGTGAGAACCTGAACCGAAAATAACTGACAAAGCAAAACTTTTGAGTTTACTGTGCCCATCTCTGGTCTGCATAACCATGTGTTCCTGTCACAGTTACCCTTGTCTTCCCTGCCTCAACCCACTAGTTACATCTTGCCTGACAGCTTGCAGGATTGGGGCTGTATCTCACAAAGGCAATGTCACTTAGTGCACAAAGCAGGGGACTGGTTCTCAGGAGACTTTGATTTTAGTCTCAACTCTGTCATTAACCAGTATGACCTTGGGTAAAGCTCTTCTTTCCCTACCTGCCACCCCTATGCCTTAGTATTTCCTCCATCTGTGAAATGGGGATAATGATGATGAAGTTCTTTGTAAAGGGCTCTGAGATCTATTGAATCAAAATGCTGTACAAGAGCTAGGTATTCTAATTACTGAAGCAGACCTCTGCCCTGCACTGAGAATAAAGGAACTCCCTCCCAGAGCATCTTTTCAGGAGCAGAACCCTAGGCCCTGATTCTGCACTAAGAATTGCCTGGATGCAAGAATGCAGTCATAGACTTCTCTCTGCAGGGATGGGGCTGTAGATTCTATGTGGAGCTGATCAACATTTTTCTATCAATATTTTTTTGAATGGAAAATTGTTAGGTGGGACTTTTTTTGATTAAGTAAAATTTTTCATCGAAAATGTCTAATTTAAAAGACTTCTTATTTGTGGCAATTATGGGGGTCTTTTTAGACGGGGCCTTCCATTTTTTTCATAAATTTAGATGAAAATAAACACTGCTTATTTCAGGGGGAAAATAAGGTCCCAGCCAGTTCCAGCTACAAGCTCTTTGTTGCAGGCACCATCTCTTACTATGTGTTTGTACAGGTCTAGCACAAAATCACTTCACTCCAATCTTAGCTGAGGCCTTTAGATGCTATTATAATACAAAAGGTGATAATAAATAGTAAAATTGACAGAAATAGGTCACCTAGACAATAAAGAAATAAACACCACCACCAACACTGGGGGAAGAGTTCTGCTGGAGAAAATGTCAAAGATCCTATTGTAACATCATGAGAAGGGCAGAGGGAAATTAGACAGTTTGGTTTGGACTCCACTCCAGCCAGCTCCCTTGGTGGTCTGGCTTCACTTGAGTCATACTGCTAGGCCCTCAGAAGGCCAGAGGATACTCCTGGAAAGGTTGTGGGGAGAGGATGCCGAAGGGGTGGATGGGAAAGATAATGCAGCATAGACTGAATTATCCTTTCTGTCTAAGCTGTGTTGGGCCAGTATTGGCCAGCATGTATGTGTCTTCTCAGCATCCTCATGCCAGGTTCATCTGCTGTACTTTCTTCTATTCCCCCTTCCTCAGCCTGTATTTGGAAGTCATGGAACACCCTGCATGGAGGTGAGAGATAAGGGATGCCAGGTGGGGAAGGGGCACTGCAAAGCTGCTTGGAGCCCTCTTTCCGCCACACCAGAAGGGGGAGAACCACACAGGAAGGCTCAGGGAGGAAAATGATCCCTCTGAGGGATACTGCAGCTGCTGCTTTGGGAATGGAATTATAGTGCAGCTATGGAGAACCCTTGTTATATCTCGGCATAGAAATGGAGCCAAAGGGGTTGAGGACTATAACTTCAGCTACTGAGCAACTTCCCCTCATTTGGGGTGTGTGTGTGTGTGTGGTCTCCCCCATCATGTTGGGAATGGGAACAATTTCTGATCACCCACTGGATGAGGGGGAAATCTTTTAAAATTACAGCTATTCTTTATTTAATAGTAATGTTAACCAATTCAATGTTCATATAGCTTCCTGATCAAAACGGTTAGAGAATTCATCGGCCACAGGCAAAATTTCATCTCGCAATTCAATGAAGTTCATTACTCTTCAGGAGTGTAGATCAATGGGCATATTTTCACTCCAAACAGCATCTAAATTAATATTCTCTGTTCCATTTGTATACAATAGGAGAACAATTATGAAGCAATAAGTTTCTTTTGAGGTTGAACTCATCACAGGGGGAAAAATATTAACTGCTTTCATATTTATGGATAAAATCTTTGCCGTAATCAATAGCATGACTATAATCTACTGTAATGCTACACCATATTATAGGAATAGACACACTGCAATGTTGAAACTAAATGTATCTCCATTTTGTAAAGGTGGATTCAATACCCATTCATACTACTGTTCCTTTACCACACTTAAAGCAGCCGATGAAGGCAATTTCAGGTTATGGGTAGTAGTATACTTCAGACAGGTACATAGCAAATCAGGCAAGGTATTTATAAGGAGGATTGCTTATTACAGTGGCTGCCATCCATAGTAGCCAACCGTTATCTCAAAGACTTGTTAAACACTGAGTAAAGGCTTTAAGATTTAACCCCCTAAAGAGATCTGCTAATGGGATATTCACACAGAATGAGCAATGGTTTTTCTTAAAATGTGTTAATTGGTTTTTGTGTAACCAGAGTCTTGCAAATCTGCCTGATTTCACAGTGATTACTTGTATATAAATACTGAAATCACAACTACTTAAGCATAAGTTTCTACAGCTTCAGTATTGCCCACCCAAAATTTTCAAAAATCATCAGTACCCAAAATCCTAAGATGGCATAAAAAAGGATTTGTAGAAAAATTAAATTTGGGGCATTATTTGCCTTTAAGCTTTACATTTTCAAGCTTTTTTCCCCCCACAATCATGAGGGCTAGAAACATGCTTATTTTAAATGTGGACCGAGAGTTTCATTGTAATCACCAACTCCAAAGCTGAGGCTTTAAGAAAAACACAACATACCACAAGCCTTGCACTAAAAACGAGCGTGTTGGCTACTTAAACTCATCTGGAGTTTTATCATCAGTTTAGACATTTATAACTTTCTCAGACTATTGTATAGATTGTTTCTTGTGCTACTTGGTCAAGAACAACAAGAATCGCTTTTTCTTTGCAGCCGTGTTCTTTCTGCTGAGCAAACGATGTGAGAACAATGCATGGTGTTATATTAACTCAGACATGCGGTGAAAGGGAAACACTGCAGCAAGCCCGAGGACAGATGAGGATCTGTAGGGAAGAGGAAAGAGTTGGGCACATGGTATTCTGGGAGCAAGGAGATGAGTCAGGGGAAATAAGATGAGGAAGCACTTAAAGCATCATACATTATAAATACACAGACCTTTTAGAAAGTACAGCAGGGTTCGTGGGTCCACCACACAGCATAAAAAGGTGCCTTAATTTTCTTTGTTTCTGCTTGGCTAGGTTGAGCTTTCATTTAGTTTTAAAACAGAACTATCTCAGCTAGATTTCTACCATAAAAGGGGTAAAGGAAGAGAGGATGCTGAAGCCACCAGAAAAGCACATCACACAAGCATCTAAGACACTCCTCTTGATGTAGTGTCGAAATGCCCCTTCTTTAAGGCAAATTGCTAGCCTTTTTCAATCCCATCTTAGACCCTATAGGGGTCTTAGGCCAATTCAGCTCTCGAAAAGTGGGGCACAGTTGTATCTTCTGGGACCTTTTGCATAATCCTCATATTTCTGAGAGAAATAATCAAAAGTCTTTCTCTGTGCTGTCAGTCAGGGCAGTGTGCCGGGAGAACTAATGATGCCCTTTCGCAAGCAGTCCCAATCATTACTGTCTACATCTTGTGAGCCATACAGGATCATATGCATGAATACTATACTGAAAGTACTCCCTTTACACACTGAATCCATAATCAGTGCCCTCCTTTATCCCTCACTAAATATGTTCAGGCAAGTAGCTGAGCATTCTCAGAGAAATCTCATTGTTACTGACAGCAATAATTTATGGTGTGTATCAAAATATACATGAAGGCAGAACATGACAGAAGATGACGGGCATGGGAAGCGCTCTCAGATCTGTAATCAGGGAACACAGGGAAAAGATGCTGTGGAAAATATTTCCATAGCTTTGCATATTTGAATACATGTATTTTATTATAGCAAACGATCAGGGCCAAATCCTCAGTGCATGCAAGTCAGCATAGCATCACTGACAACAGCAGGGCTATTCTGATTAACAGTAGCTGAGGATCTGGTCTTGAAGTACAATGGTTTACCAGAGGTAGATAAATAAAGGAAGCGCTGGGCCAAAGCACGGCCGGACAGAGAACCCTCTCACAGTGCAGTGCCTGGTATTCAGCCTGATTTTTCACTAACTTTTTTTTTTTTGTTTTCTTTTTTTACCCAAAAGGAGCTGCAGATCCTCGGGCACAGGGTGAGTCACCAAAGACACAGGCATGTGAAATCAGAGGCTAGGTTTGAAAATGTGGCCTTACTGTTCTGTAAGACAAAATAAGCAGCAAGGCACATTCCCTCCATGAACTGAGCAGCAGACATGGAGTCTGGAACACTGGATTCCTCCTGCATGGTCTCATGCCAGTCGCTTCACATCTGATTCCATAGCACCATTTTACAGATGGGGGAAATAATGCTCCACTACCTGCATCCCAGAGGTGCAGTGAGGATCACTTCATATTTGCACAGTTTTTTGAACAAATGGTCACGCACTGTTATTACTGGTGCTAGCCACCAATATGTTCTGTGTCTGTGGAAATGGCACTGAATTGCTTCATGCCTTGGTTTCCCAATCTGGAAAATGGAAACTCAGTGCTTTCCACATGGAAATATTGTGACTGTCCCATGAGGCTGGGTGAGCTTTCTATACACCAGCAAGCTGTTAATGCTGTAATAAAGAAACCTTTGAATCCTATTAGCCAGTATGTGTTGAAACTGAACATACAAGCTGAGCAGCAATGAAAGACTATGAATGTGGGGCCTGAACAAAAGCCTACTGAAGTCTTTGGAAAAACTGTCATTAGTTTCTTGGGGATTTGGATCAAGACCTTGCTTAGTAGGATGACCAGATGTCCTGATTTTATAGGAACAATCCCAATTTTGGGGGCTTTTTCTATTACCCCCCCCCCACCTGTTCCGATTTTTCACACTTGCTATCTGGCCATCCTATTGCTTAGGGATAAGGATCACTGAAATTTAGTCATATTTAAGGGTTCCCATATGAAGTTTCAAAGTACAGTGCTCCTCCCAAATCAACTTTAAAAAAAGCAACAAAAAACCCCCAACAGCCCAGAAATTTACCAGGCGAAAAGCATAGATACATGTATAGTTTCAAACAGTGGTGCTGTATCATGCTAAATACTGTACAATCCGGTAGTACACTGGGTTCAGATGAGCACAGAATTATTACATTCAACTTCAGCTTTCTAAGCCTTTCCCAGAATTCAGCTATGATGAGCTTTCTCATCCTTTGAAGTAATGCAAACTTGCTGTTACGATTGTCCCTCCTCCACCTACTCCTGCTGAAATGTACTCGATGCTTTGGGGAGGATGGAGTGTAGTTGTCAGTCAATGAGAACAGAAAAAATGGTTTTCTGCAAGCAATACAGCTCACAACTGTACTTCTACTGGCGGTAGAAATTGCTCAAGTTTCATTCTTTTGGTGAGTTCAGTGGGGTTTTCATATTTAGATTTTTCTTGCATTTGAAGATGGGATTTCATTTTAAAGACGACAACAGTATCTGATTCGAACTGGTAACTTTGTTTACATCCCTCAGAATTCACGGCTTGATTTTTATTTTTTTTCCCCGCAAAGGAACTCCCAAGAATCACAGGGGCAACTCGTGCTGCTAGGACAGCTACAGGTTTGTTTGTTTGTTTGTTTGCTCCAACTTTGAGCAGTGTGCAAGTGCCTGTTAACTCCTTGGCTGCACCTCTCTATCACAGGAGTGGCTGCATTTCAGGATACTGTCTGTGAAGAACACTGAAATCTTTCAGGATCAAAGGTGCAACGTAACCTACTGGGATGGATTCCTAGGTATTATAAATAGGTGTAGCTCCAATGCTTTCCATGATTTGCAACAGCTGAGGATCTGGTTCATTAATTTTTTGCAAATCATAATTTTGATATCTGAAAGATATTGCTGATCTTTGAGACTAAAAAAAAAATTACCCTTAGCCTTTTTGTATGTGTCCCAGTGTTGTACTTATTTTGTAATGTTGCTTTATAACCTCAATCCACATTAATCCCAGACTTGGGATCATGTCAAAGCTTTCTGTAAATATAAATACATAGATAGGTACTATCCCTCTTAGGTATCCTGGCAGTAACCGCCTCAACCAGTTCTTGCATGTCCATTAAGGATTCAGCAGAAATGTCATGTAGCAATTGCTGTGACATAACAGATTAATCTTTTACCAGCAACAGTATTTCTGGGAGTCCTTGCACTGAGGATGAACATTGTAGGGCACAGAGAATGCACTGGTCCAAGAGAGATCAAGCATGACATTCTCAGTATCCATAGAGTAGATGCTACTAGGATGTTGTGTACAATATAGTCACTGAAGATTTCTGGAGGTCTTTGTTGAGACCTGACCTAGCACCCATGGGGAAAAATAATAATCCCCTTTCTTATTTAACAGCTGGGCAGAGGTTAGCTGTGGAATTTGCCATAATGAACTCACATCAATCCTTCAAAATCATCTAGAAAATTTCATCCTTGTACAGTTTGGAAAGCAGACTTAGTTCTTATGTTGGCTAAATTCCAGGCTTTGGGTTGTCCTCTAAGCTTGTAAAACTACCTACTTAAGCTGTTCTGATTCCCATCATTGCTTTTCTGAGCGCTCTCTCGTGTGTCAGGTCATGGGGGATCTGATGCATTAGCTACTTCCTAAAAGCAGCAGAGAATCCTGTGGCACCTTATAGACTAACAGACGTTTTGGATCATGAGCTTTCGTGGGTGAATACCCACTTCGTCAGATGAATGAATCTGACGAAGTGAGCATTCACCCACGAAAGCTCATGATCCAAAACGTCTATTAGTCTATAAGGTGCCACAGGATTCTCTGCTGCTTTTACAGATTCAGACTAACACGGCTACCCCTCTGATACTAGCTACTTCCTGTGCTTTTATTTTAACAATTTTAAAGGTTAACCCGAAGCTACATTCCCTCATGCTCCACCCCTAAAACTCTAGGGCAAGATTCTGTGCTGCAACTCTGAAAGGCACAGCACAGGACTCCTAGACCAGTGGGAGAGGCTGCTAACATGGCTTTAAGCCACCATTTGTGCCCTGTGGGGCTGGAGTGACCCTTGGCTGTAATTTTGCCCTGGGCTGTACTACAGGCCATGGCATTGCAAAAGCACTTGGCACTGCTGCAGCTCTGCCCCCAGTGTGCCCCTGCTTGCCTCCAATCCCACCTATGCCAGGGGTTTGCGAAGGGGTTCTTGGAAGGCAGTCTTACAGTTCTTTACCACAGTACTTGCGCTCGGGAAATTCTCCCCTCAGGGCCAGATTAACTCTCCTGTGGGCCCGGGGCTATTAGATTTTGGGGGGCCCCTGTATACAAGTCTTTTTTTTTCCTGGGTGCGGGAAAGGGGGGCAGGGTCTGGGTGGGAGTCTGGATGTAGGAGGAGATTCTTATCTGGAGTAGGAAGTTGAGGGGGTGCGAGGTGCAGGCTCTAGCCAAGAGGTTCTTCCCACAGGCATCTCATGGCTGGTGGCGCAGCAGGGCTCAGGCAGGCTGCCTCTATGCTGTGGCCCCACGCTGCTCCTGGAAGCAGCCAGCTGCTAGCAGATCTCTGTGGCCCCTGCAGGGAGGGGGACAGCATGTCTCCATGTGCTGCTCATGCCTGGAAGCGCTGCCCCTATAGTCCCATGCAGAGATGGTGCTGGGGAAGGGGTGCAGCGTGCAGCACTGCATCACCACCCCACCAGGGGCTGCAGAGATGTGCTACCAGCCAGCTGGTTCCAGGAGTGGCATAGGGCAACAGCATGCAGGCTGCCTGCCTGGTGCCCCACTGCACCGTGGGAATTTTTGCAGTCCAGAGTTGAAGATCACTGCCTGTGATTTATTTTTTAGGGGGCCCCCTGGAACCAGGTAGGATGACCAGATTTCCCAATTTTATAGGGACAGTCCTGATCTTTGGGGGCTTTTTCTTATATAGGCACCTATTACCCCCCACCTCATCCCGATATTTCACAGTTGCTATCTGGTCACCCTTGAACTGGGCCCCTGGGCTGCAGCCCCTAAAGCCCCTGCCTTAATCAGCTCTGCTTCCCCTAGCTGGATACAAGGCTTTTAGGGCTTCTTTGACCTGGGATACCCAGGATCTTTGACCTGGCATAAAGAGGCTGGATTGGGTGAATAAGGACCTGAACCTGCATTTTGGGCAAATGTCTGGTCTCTTGATGTGTGAAGACAAATGAAAAACCATAGCTGATAACCATTTCCTTGCTGTTTCCTTATCCTGTATCTTTAATTTCCTCTTGTCATTCTTTAGAAGGTTATAATTGCAAATATGATTAGTCAAACGCACTATCTATATTATACATGCACTTAAGAAACCTTGCCCTGTTAGCTGGAGGGGTGATGCCAAGAAGTGCATTTGGATCATTTTTCATTTTGGCACCTTTTATATTTTTGTTTAAGGAACATTGATGCAATATTTTCCCTTTTTAAATGCTTTCACTGTATACTTTTTCAATCCTTTGTGTTTCCTGCATATGACTTGTATTCCTGGGTAATGCTGGCCCCTTTCATTCCACTTGACACTTGTATCTCCCATGAGTTTGATTAGGCTACTGTAATATCCAGATGCTTTTAAATTTTAAAATAAATCCCTTTGCTTTTGATTCTGACCAATTTTTACTTAACGCCAGATACTCATGAGATCTGCTTTTTGCAAGTCCAGCATTTCCTACTTCTGCAATTGATGAGGTTTATAATTATACCATTTCTGATAAGCATCCTTGAAATTTCTGCCTCTAAGGTTCTAGTTAGCAAAACTCAGATTCATACTTTGAGCTTACAAAACTTCATGCTTCTATGGACAAGCCAAAAGTCTCTCTGAGTCATTTCCATGGCTCTGGGCTTTGTAAATATTCCAGATTTACAAAGAAACCTATTTCTTATTTGCTTTCCCATATTTCCTTTCTGTGCCTTTGCTTGGTCCATCTATGTCAATTTATCTGAACTCCAGAAGCAGACAGAACAGTGGCAGTTGATGAGACTAAAAGATATTCCCACTTGTGACTTGCTTTTGAAGAAAAAAATACAGATTTCCCAAGTGTACCAAAACCTTGTATTTAGGGTGTTTCTAACCTGTGCACCTAACTCTCCCCTCCGTCCCTGCCCAACACCATATTTTTGGGATGGAAAAATTGGAATAATGAACTGGCTGAACTATCTACCATGTTTGCTCTGCAGCACTCTTAGATCTTGGCATTTTATGCAACGTGAGCATGTACAAAATATTGTTAGTTTGCTTCCTTCTCAGTTCCTTTGGATGCTGCATCTATATTATGTGACTTCAGTTGGTTGCAGACTCCCCAGACAAGTTTACCAGTTCTAATGTCTAGAACTACTGATGGGTTGGTTTGTCACTAAGGGCTTGATCTGAAGCCCACTACAATCAACGGGAATTTTTCTATGGACTTTAAGCTTTCTATTAGGCACTGGGGGGCCATTGTTCTCTTTTGTTGGCCCTGCAAACTTTTTTATGAAGAGAAAAGGATCCATCAGAGGTGTCTTTTGCTTACTATAGACCCTCCTTCATTCAGATTATGGTACTGACTGCAGGTATTCTTACATTTTGGCACATTAGAAAGTAGTCTCAATAGTTTTCCCAGGCATACACTACAATGTAACCTGCAGTGTTAGAAGCCACAAATCCTAGACTTTTCCTTTGTCTGCTGCTCAAATAAGGACAATGAATAATGTCTACACATGATAAAGAACAAAGGCAATAGGATATCAAATACAATCATGAAAGTAGAGCTGGTCAAAAAATAAACTTGAATTTTGAATTAAAAAACCAACCATTTCATTCAAAAATGTTCAGGGTTTTTGTTTTTGAAAAATTCAAAATGAAAACTTATGTTTTTGTTTCAAATAAAAATCTTAGGTTTTTTCAGTCTCTCTCCTCCTTAACTTTGCATCTTTTTTTGTTTTCTCCTCTTCAGATTTTTACCTTTTTATGCTCGGAAAAGAGAAGAAGAAATAGAAAAGTGAGAGAAAATAAAGCAAACAAGCAAGAAAACTGAAATGAGAATTTTCACTTTACTTTGTTTCGAAAACATTAATTAAAAATGAAAACTTTAGAACAAAACAATTTTTCAGAGAAAATAGTCATTGGGGTTTAAAAAACTTATCACAACTTTATCACACACATTTTCCAACCAGCTCTATACACGAGCAGCACAGTAGCTAAATACTTTCTAGTTTAAGATACTACATTTCTGATCTTTTCACTCATGCCATTCTGGATGTTTTCATTTTCAAGGGAAACCTGTTGGGCAGATTGTGCTGCTATTAGGGAACTTATTTTCTTTAAAGTACCTGCTAGTTTCAGGTTTTGAGACTGTGTTTGTGGATTCCTCTTCTTCAGAGAGAAAAAAATCAGATTAATATGAAATCCTTAATAAATATATTTAAGGGATTCCATTCACTCCCCTGAATACTCTCTGTTCTCTGTAAGTGAGTAACAACTGTAGGAACATTGGAATCTTTTTAAACAGCTATCAGTAGAATGTATCACTAGCAGGTTCAGAAACCTTAAAAGTAGCCTTAGGTAAAAGTAATTGCTCATTCATTTTTATTAAGACTACTGGTGCCACTTGGCCTCATGTTCTATTATAATGTTTTTGGGGAGGAATGATATTAAACTATATAAGAGTTAGAGTGAATTCTGGAATGGCTTTAATGGTTAAATTGCTTTGGCCTTTATACTCAGCACTAATCCTGACAAGGTAAAGTAGTTTAGTTTTTTTATCCACACTGATTCATCACTCAGATTAAACAAAGATGGATGAAACAGTTTTGTGATGACAGACTGACCTGAATTTTCACCCAAAACTTAAACAGAGTCTGTTATCAACCATTTCCTGGAATCATAGTAGTATGAATCCCTCAAATTATTACTTCAATGTTTGTGTATTTCTACACTTCCTGTAGCTCTGTCTGGAAGCAGAAGCCCTCAGATTCCATGAGAAATTTATATTTCTGGGCTAACCTGGAGCTGAAACAAGTAGAAATGTATCAAAAAGACAGCAACTCTTTGAGATTTCCATTTCAGGTCTGCAGACTCAAGAGGTTCAGATAAGCATCTGAAAGTCACTACAGCATGCTCATCAGAAGTCTTTGGAATCCGCTCATCATTAAGGTGAACAAATTAAACAAGACCAAATGTCCAATCCACCAAAGCACTTAAGCATGTTTATAGCTTTAAGCACAAGAATAGTCCCAATTTCATCCAGCCCTGGTTATAATGAGGGAGACTGTAGGTTGTCTATATGGGGAGGAATGGCTTTGGGGCCAGATTTGGGGGCTTAAAAGGTTGAGATAACTCAGATAAATATCACCACCTTTTGGTAATTATCTAAACTAAGGACCTGGTTCTCATAGACATTTACCCATTACCCAGATGATTGTAAAAATGGATCTAAAATTCTACTTGTCTGATCTGGTAGCATATTACATTGACTTTGCACAGGTGTGAGCAACTACACCACATGTAGGGCAATGGAGAATCAGGCTTTATAATGCTGAGCCTTTTCATGTTCCCTCATCACATTGATAGAACAATGGTATGTGGGTTTTCTTCCATCAAGCTAGAGATCTCAGTGTAAATTCCTTGTGGAGGCAAGGTACAGGTCATTCTTACCTCAATGTAGCTAACTGAGATTAAGCTATACTCCACCCGAGCCTGACTTTGTCTAGCAACATTAAGCTAAAAACTACAGTGCCTTGGCGGTTGTTGCCACTTAGGTTTTACACTAAGATAGCTATCCTGGGTTAGCGATACTGGTGTAAAAACACCCCATATTTTGCAGTGAAGACACAGCCTTCAGCCTACAAGACAGAAAATACCACTTACTTTTCAACCTGCTTTAACCCTGATCCAGCAAAGCCCTTAAGTGCATGCATATCTTTATGCATTTCACTAGTCTCACAGAAATCAATGGGACAGCTTATGCAGTGAGATTGTATGTTCAGCATGAATAAGTGGATCAGAATATGGCCCTTTGCTATGTTCTCGTGTGCTGTTTCCAGCCAGTAAAGCAAGCTGAGTGAATTGTAGAAGCAGGAAAGAGGAGAAATATGTAAGGAGAAGCAATGCTAAACCAATCTAAAGCTGAAAAGGACTAATAAAAGACACCTTTATCCCTCACCATTGATACTGTGAGCATGCATTGTCATGTACAATGTATGCAGAAGAAGGCCACATTTAAATTGAATCTGTCAGCTTCTTGTGAAACAATAGAGAAAGTTCATCTAGTGCAGTGACTTCATCATGGAAAACAATGAGTGGAATGAAAGATCTGAAAATGGATATTTACCAATAGGCCCTGGCATCATGGAAATCCTAATGTATAAAATATTCATGGGTGTATTACTATATTCAGAAACTCATCTCTTTTTGGAATGAACTCAGTTAGGTTTCTTGATATCTGGACACAATTCACATTCAAGATTAAAATGAAACAGCATCTTTGTCATATACATCTGCTTGTATTAGGAATACAAAACCTTTCACACCGCACTCTAGCCTAGGGAGTACAGTGAATATTTTTCAAAGATACTTCACAGAAAGAAGGGCACACGCATAAGCCATGTGACGTTTCTGGTTAGCTGAATTAAAATTGTATGTTGTGCAAAATATGTGTGAAGATTTTCAGCCAGAATTATTGTAATACAAAATCCACAATTTGGTACCATATTGAGCTGCATACTCAGTGTAAACTGGAACAACTTTGTACCCAATGGCAGCTGACAACCTAACACAATATATGGGATGTCATTCCTGATGGTCTGATTTTTTTTTTTTTTTTTTTTTGTAGGTGATAAGCACCCAAAAATCCCCTTTTGAATTGGTGGGAGATGCAAGATATTGGCACCTGTAAAACTCAGGCTATTAATCTTTGAAAAATCTCAGCTTTTATATTAAATCCAGCCTAAGAGATTTGGATACTTCGTTCCCTTTAAATTTTGTTTCAATGTAGTCTTTTATTTCTTTGGGTTTTTTTACATTTTTCTTACTCTAAATTAACTTAAATTTTTACAGGAAAGGTTATTTTTACATGAAAATGAAACTCTTCATTTTGAAAATGCTGAAATGGGGGGGGGGGAAATGTTGCAAGGGAAATTTCTCGATCTACCCTTTTTCCTCTTAAAAAAAAAATTGATTTTGACAAATTGATATTTTTGGACAAAAGGAAAAGTCCAGTCAAAATTTCCTACCACCTGTACACACTAGATGATGCAGACAACTTGATGGGGATAGGACCCTACCTCCTTTTATACCCATGTGGAGTGATTTTTGCATGACCAGGGATCTAGGAAGGAATAGTCCCCATGCTGCTACAGAGACAGCTGTTGTGTTATGCCTGATATTTTCATGGGGAGGGACAAAGCAAAGGTGTTGGAAGAGACCTTGTATCCTTCCTGCACTTCCATGGTAGCTGAGATGGAATAGACCTTCAAGAAACACATGGCTGTGTGAGCATGCATCATGTATTCTCAGTGGAGGCTAGTAAAATCTGTAGGAGTCAAATTTTGCCATTATTATTCAGATTGATCAACACCTTAATTAGGAAGTAGCCCCATTTATTTCACTAGGACTGTTTTGAATTATAAGGCCCAGCATGAGTACCCCTGGCAGAAATTGTCCCTAAACAAGTATGTGGAAGAGACGGTTGGTCCATTCAATCTATTTACAGCAACAAATATTTTTCCATGTATCTGATTCAAATGAGAGTAGTTAGAGCCTCCCCCAAGTGCTCCCATTGTATATTGTACAATTACCCCAGAGTATCATGTCAGAGTTGCACTATTCCCTCTAGATTTCCAAGTATAAATGGGTGCTAAGCTTTACACAGATGCTAAAGAGGTTTTTGTGTGAATGTATGATACATTTTCTCTCTAATGATGTGCATTCATTTATGGATTTTAAGCGGATTTGTCTTACGGAATCTGTCAAAGCAAACCCTTACGTTAACTGGGCCACATCCTCCGCTGGTATAAATTGGCATATCACTAGTTTTAATAAAATTATGCCAATTTACACCAGCAAAGTATCGAGTCCATCATATTTTGTTTGCATTATAAATAGATCTGCATTGCTCTAACTCTAAATTATTGACAAGTGAACCGTGGTTAACCCCTGTTTTACAGCATGGGCCATTGGGTGATAATGCTGCCCATTTTTTGAGTAAAAATATATTCCATCAAAGTGCGGCTGTTCCTATTGATGATGGATGTCTATAAAAGTGTACAATCTCCTTCTCCAAAGCTACCTGTAGCACCTTAATTTACTGCATTTTAAAATAAATGTGTAGGTGGGTCAGATAACAGCTACTGCTGTATTTTATAGAGTGGCATATACTGCTGCAGCATTATAATCTTGGATACAAGAGATGCACATGTCTAAGGGAAGCATATCATTTTTGCCATATTCGAACATCCTAGTATTTCAGAAAAGGACACTGCTTTGTGCCAATAAATCGCTATCTGAAGAAGATCATCAATATTAATCAACCCAGAAGTCGGACACTATCTTAGAGTTGGCAGGCTGCTGGCAAAAAGAACCATGAGCAAGGCCATTAAAAACAACAAGCCCTGTGAGATGAACTCAGTTATATGGTCAGTGAGAAGATGGGTGTTGCTAATCTAGTTTTCCATCACCAGCTTGGACTGGCCAAATACACTGAGGACTCTGGCCAAAGGCTTTAGCAAGAGAGATGAGCATTGCTATAAAGACATCAGTGATATTGATGATGATTGTTTATTATTTAATATCTCTGAACTAGGGGGAAAGGAATGAACCAAAGCACAGATATGTTGATTGGTTTGTGCAGTGTCACAGTGAAAATTATTAGACACTGGAATAGTCTTAATGGAATAGCATTGAGGAAGGTTGGAGGAGCTTCCTTTGCCTGAGATGTTTAGGGCCTGCTTGGTATTTTACAGTAAGTATGCTTTACATTGCATTAGCTATGTAACAGGGATTTAAATTGAGAGTAAATGTGATCTATACTCGCCTTTGAACCTTTACACCACTAGACTTGAGTGTAAATGAAAATCAGGCTATTTATAACTGAACAAAGCCCTTATGAACTGGTCCAATATGCTGTTGATTTGCTGACTCACTGACATTTTGGAAAATGTGATCTCGCTCATGATATGTATTTGTGTTTTATGCTTATAAAGAGTCCACAACTAAAACAAATGCTTTGATAGAGAAAGCAAGGAATAGGACTAGATTTATGATCTATTATTTGTGAGTATTTTGTAGTGGCACAGGCCACAAGCTCAGAGGATTTGGTCCCCACCTTTCTGCCTCATTTGGAATCATCTAATGTGCTCAGAAATCAGCCACTGAGAACCCTTTCTCCACATGGATTACTGTCTCTCTCAGGCTTTCCTTCCATTTACTTAAACAAGCTAATGTCAGCTCACAACATTCAAGAAATGTCACTGATAAAGGAGCTAAGTTAACTTGCTCAGTCTTTAGAACCAGCTCACTGAATGATATTTGCAGTCCAAATTTTGGACATGGTTTAACTGACCTGAAAGTTGTACACAGCTCAGCATCCACAGTCTTTCAAACCAGAGACCTCAGCCTCAGCTAGAAACCAGGCAGACCTTCCTCATCCTGTGTTTGCTGCTAACAGAAGCACTCATGTAAAAGCAGGTATTATCTCATTGCCTTTACAAGCCAGTCAAAAGTGTGATGACAAGTAGACCAACTCATTGCTATTAATGATAGCTTCACTTACCTATAGGTTCAGCTTGAGTGAAATCTGACTGAGTGGGAAACCTCTTAGGTAGACCTTGAGTATTCTCTACTGGGAACCAGGAAGAAAATGCATAGTGTGGAGACTATTGCATTGTTGGTTTCATTCTTCACAAAAGATTCCTTCAGGTGCTCACAGAACTATTGACCATAATGCCCAGTCCCAGTCGTGCCAGCTCACGATTTTATCACATAACCCCACCACCACCACCAGTCAAGAAAGGGCTCAAGAACTCTTGTGGTCAAAATCAGCCCCAACCCATTGCAGCTATGGAGATTGTCAGACCTCAGGGCAGGCCCTTTGGAAGGGTGATCTCAGCACCGTGGGAGTGGCGCATTGAAAAACACAGAACTAGAGATCCCAGATGAAGGCACTGGGTTATATGCCAAAGAGTGGCTAGAGACCACTGCCAGCCTGAGGTTTAATTTCTTGTCTTGTGACCTTAGGAAAATCATTTAACCATTTTGTGCCTCTGTTTCCCCATCTATGAAATGGGAGGGTGATGATAGGTAGGGTATTGTGAGAATTACTTAATGTTTAGGAGCCTTGAGTGGAAAACATTCACATGAACAAGAATTAAATTTAGGGGCTAAATGGCTGGTGAAAATCGGTATGCAGTTGCTGTGCATCAGCAGAGTAGCGTAATGCAGCCAGAGTATACTGGTAAATCTAATCCCTTATGTTTGTTGCTCCATCACATGCTCCACTAGTGAAAATATATGCTATACCAGTAGTCACTTGTAACTTGGTTGATCTATAAGAAAATATGACACATTTTGTTCTAGTCAAGTCACTTCACAGTTTGTAGTTTCACTTGTATGTGATTTGCCTTTAAAAGTGTAATTAAAATGTTAAAGTTTAAAGGGCTTTGAGGTTCTTGGACAAGATACATAATTTATTTGTATTATGGTAGTGCCTGGGAGCCCATGTCATGGACCAGGACTCCAGAACCCTTAAACCATGAGTTCACACTTTCCTTTGCTTACTCTTGTGAATAGCTCCATTGACCTTTTTGTCACTTGGAATTCTAGCATGCATGAGGTGAGCAGGATTTTCCCCAGTATGAATGAACTCAGTATTCCAGGACACTGGAATTACAATGCTGTTACATAGGGAAGGGAGCTGTACTTAGCTGAGGAGGGCTGGTATATTCACCACGTATGCAGGTTTACTCAATTTGTTTGCTTACGGGGAGTGAGACAGAAATAAGATAAACACACCCCAATGAGTTAAGGACCACACAAGACTTAAATGCTTGGGCTAAAAGAAATACTGACCCCGTTTTTTGTTTTGTAAAAGCATGATCACTTTTAAATCTCTGGTCCACTCTACTGGAAAGGCATTCTACACAATGCTGTTGACCAGCCCACGAAGGGATCCAGGACATAAAGAATAGATGTGTTCTGAGAGTACAGTAAAGCCTATGGAAGACTTACAAGAAAGGAGTTGAAAGACTGCACAGAAGGGAGTGATTTGAGATGATAAAGAACTTGGCTTTTTGATTTTTCCAGGTCATGTTTATCTTTACTCCTTCTTCTGCCCCATAGCCACCAATCTCTTTCGTCCTAGAATCTTTGAACACAATCTGAGGCTGGGTCAACCACTGCAGTGGCACAGCTGCAGCATTGTAACATATCCACTGTAGTATAGACACTGTACAGCTACGGGAGGCTTCTCCCATTGTTGCTGTAGTTAATCTCTGAGAGGCGGTAACTAGGTTGAAGGAAGAACTCTTAGCACTGTCTACACTGGGGATTACCTTGGCTCAAAAACATCATTCAGGAATGTGGATTTTTCACCCCTGAGTGACATAAAGGGGTTGACCTAACTTTTTAGTGTAGACTTGGCCTATGGCCCAAATCCTGCAATTAGTTCCATGCCTGAACTACTAATTGGACTATTTCTATGTTTAGGAATATGAACATAAAGAATTATCTTTTGGAACTGGGACAAGAGGGGGGAGAGAGCAGGACAAGGGATAAAATTTTGGAGAGAGGTTGAGGTATTACATTATTTTGCTGTGTAAACAAAATTTAACTTGTGTTGGCTTGCGGGGTTTTTTTTAAGGCTTTTCAAATACCTAAAGCCAGAGAGAGGTGCACAGTTAAACAAAATAAATGTTATAAAATTAAACTATTTTTCGGGAGTGGAGAATGTGAAAGCTATGAATCAGTTACATTTTCCCCTCCATGTTCAAAAATTTGCCAAGGAAGTTTATATGTTCCATATAATTAGCCCTTCATCACTTACATTCTAAACAGCTCCCCCCCTACATTATCCCTCAGTACCTCTGAGTAACTGGGGCTGCATCCTAAATGCATGCCCATAGCATGAGACATGAGAATGATTCCACTTATAATTCTGTATGCGATTCCTTAGATTATGAATGCACAAAGATTCCATTTAAATGCAGCCAAGAGAATATTTGTGAAGAAATCATCACGTCAAAGGGAAGATTTCACAAGGCTTCAAACCTGCTATAATCTGCTAAAAAGTCCTTTTTACCATTTTCAGGGCAAGGCAGAAGAGTTGAAAAGAGAATAGAGCTAGATGAAAGCTAGAGCAAGGGGTCAGAAAAGAATTCACCTGCATTGAAAGAACAAGTTGACAAAACCCACCCACCCACACGCTTAAATGAACAGATATAAAATGCAATCATAAAATTTTTATTGTGGCTTGTAAATTATTTTTAAAGCAATATATAGAGGAAATATAAATCCCTTACTCATCTGGAATATAAAGGCAATAATACCAAGGCACAGGAGATTTGGAACTTCCCCTAACAGACTTATTAATAGCCCGAATTCACCACTATTGAAAGTGCGCATTAGCCGCTTGACTTCTGCAGCATGTTCTTCCCTAGCCATGAATTTGGCCAATATCTTTGAGAGAGTGACATCCTTTTGAGAACTGCATTTACAAAACTAGGTTAATGGAGACACATCAGAGTATTTTAGACCCATTTCTCGAGTGCCTCCTCCAGAGAGGAAAGATGGCTTTGTGGTTAAGGCACTGGCTTGGGCTTAAAATATCAGATTTCCACTCCTGGCTCTAAAACAGGCATCCTGTTTGACTTTGGATGACTCAGCTGAGCCCTGATCCTGCTAATACTTACACCCATATTTAACTTTATGCCCCTGAGGAGACTCTTTGAAAGCAACATAAGTATTTGTGGGTATAAAGTTAAGCACATGCATAAGTGTTTGCAGAGTCTAAGCTTAGAGTTCTGTATCTGTTTCCCATTTTACAGATGGGAAACAAATAATACTACCTTTATTTCAGCCTTTGTCTATCTTATTGATTTAGACTGTTAGCTTCTCAGGCTGTGGACTTGATCTTACTATATTTATATAAAGTGTGTAGCACAATGGGTTTTGGGGATCACCAGGGCTACTGTCATATAAATAATAATGCAAAAACTGAATTCTTCATTGGTGATGTTTTCCTCTTTTTTTATGTCTACATAGCAGTACCCATCACAGTAGCATTGGATCATCTTGTTATCTCATTTTTTTTAAAGTCTTTTTAAGTATATGTAGCTTTAAAAATTAGTTCAGTACATAGAATGCAAATTGATTGCTGCATCAACATTTGATATTACTCTGATTTTTTTGGTCTGTTTCGCCTTTCACTTAAATTGCTTAATCTGGGAATAATTGTGTTTTCCAGAAACAGTAAAACATCCTAAATATAACATTGTATTATCGATGTCAGTTGTATCACTTGCAAAAACAAATCACTACCAGTTCAAGAGAACGGTGCATCTGCCTTCAGCACCACGGTCAGCGCATGCTTTCTGTCTGGACAGACAGCTGCAACCAAACTCTAGCTGCCTAGGTTTAGACAGAGACTTCTCTTATGGGGAAGTTATTCCATAACTGTCCACTAGTAGATTTCGGACACCTTTCTCTGAAGTAGTTGGTACTGGCAACAGGATATTGGACTGAATGGCAATTCCTGTATATATAATATTTTAGCCAAAGGCTGACCTCAGAATGTATACCTTCTCAAGAACCTTAATGTGGAATGGTTCAGTTGGCTTGGTAACAAGAAGAGGAGATGAAAGATGAATTAAACTTCCTTAGAAATAACTATTAGATTGCAGGCACGGCAAAAACCACAACAGGGTTTAAGATGGAAACACAGCATAGAAATGCATAGCACATATGTGGCCATGTTTAGTGCAGAGTAGGAGTGTTCCTCCCACCCCCTACCCCCAAGCTTCTTATTTTCAGTGCACTGAGTGAAGTGATACCCAGGAAATATTTAGTACAGCTCTAATAATTGAAAAATAGTGGTAGTTGACTGGAAACCTTGTGTACATTAAGGTTCAGATGAGGGTCCCACTGAAAAGTGGAAACTGGCATCTTCTCTCAAAGGCCTGTAAACATTTCCATGAGTTTCCCCTACTTTTCAGCAGATGGCACTATCTAGTTATCCTCCATGTTTACATTTCTCTAAGATTTTAAACAAAAGAGAATATACTATAGCATTACTATATTTTTTCTTTTATTTGACTATGCCTGAAGTAAGGTGTCTGCAACTTTAGCCCCAGCTTCTCTGAGATCCTTTATGAACTAGCCTGTATAACATGCATCACACAGTTCTTCAGACACCAAAGCAGCTGTACAAAATGTTTGCATCCTATTATTAAAAGGCTGAACTCTAACTTTGTACTGAATCTGTGCCTTATTAAATAACTCCAGAATCTAACTCAGTGAAACATTCTACAGTAAGTTACAGTGGGTCTATTTTTTAAATTCTTTAGCTGTAGATACATAGCAAAGGTTTACAGTTGCCAGAATAGTAATACTAATTTCAATTATTTTAGGGCTTGTCATAAGAAACTACAATTCCTGTACTTTGCTCACAATAATGTAAGATAATACCTAATTATTCATTCAAATCCTAATCATGCAGAAGTTACAACTGTCAAAATTCATCATCGCAACTCCAACCTAATTATTATAAATGTAATTTATTAAATGCTTTAGGATTTCTGTCCGATCAGGCAGCTAACTGGCCTTATAGACGTGCTATAGACTGCATTTATGTGCCACTCAGTTGCAGATCGTGTACTATGAAATCAGTGGGCCTGCCAATCAAAGCCATGCCACTGGGAATACATTGGTGGCATGATTTCTCTAAATGAAACTAATATTTGAACCCATTAATGGGAGGGATTCTCCCACCCCCACTTCTTTATAGATTCATGTGCCTCTGCTGATTGTGGCTTCAGGCATGCAAACATATTGACTGCATGCAGAAGTTTGTTTGTTTGCTGGTTGGAGTATGATCCATTTCATAACTTTTTTTATGTACAGTCTGATCAGTTTTCCAGTTGGTAAATGATAGTATTTTTATATATAGCCAGAAAATGAAGTGAATCAGATTATATCTGAGGCAGCAGTATATACAGTATGTAATGTAATCTCTTAGAGATCTATATTCTTTATTTATCTGAAGTGTCATTGGTGGTACTGCTACAATTGATTTTTCAGTTATTATTCAGTATTGACCATTACTATATATAACATACCACCAATGTGCCAGATAGTGGATTTATAGACCCTTTCTAACCATTGTTGTTGGGTTTTTTCCTCCCCTTATAGTCCTGCTGCTATTTGATCATCCTACAGCTAGACCTAAAAAATACTCTTTTAAAAATGTATTTCTCCCCAATCAAGCAGACGCTTCGTGAAGATGTCTGCTCTCTTGAGATGTTCATAGCAGAATAAGGTAATTAGTTTGTTATGCATCATTCTAAGCTACATAATATTTACACTTGCAGATATTTATTTCACTTTGTTTTAACATCAGCAAAACGAACCCAATCAAACACCCTGTTTAGAAATTTTGTAGGGTTTGTTTCAATGTATCTGTGCATGGCTACATCAAGACTGCTTCGTAGCCTCTACCTATACCCTTAACACTGCATAGTTTGAGAAAGTCACTCTTTATCAGACCAGCAAACCAACTAGACATATTGTCTGAGATCAACACACAGCTGGCAGTTTCAATGAATATGAAGCTAAGGAAAATTTCAGCGCTATTCACACTGCAAATGGCTCCTGCCTGAGCCAACCATGCTCACCCTTTGCAGGAAAAAATAGAAAGTGGGAGATTGACATGCCTTACTCCCATGGGAGCCAACCAGGTATTTCCCTGGTGAGCTTTAGCCATATAGGAGAAGGTTTTCAAGAGCACAAATAAGTGTCTCACTCCCATTCACTTTAAAAAGTAACCTGAACTCTCTGATTTCTGTAGGCATTGGGACTCTAACTCCCATTTGTGTCTTTGAAACTATCTACCATAAATGCCAACAGGGTTAACCCATAGAATAGAGGCTAACATTTAATTGAAGTCAAAGCATGTTTTAGAAACTCTGGGCCAAATCTTAAACTGCTCTAGCACCCTTTGATTTCAATGCAGCATTAGTTCAGAGTTATGCATCACTGCATTGAAATCAAAGGGTGTTAGAGCAGTTTAAGATTTGGCCTGCTTATTTGTGCCCTTGAAAACCTTCCCCTATATGGCTAAACTCACCAGGGAACTATCTGGCTGGGCTCCCATGGGACTAAGGCACATAAATCCCTTTGAGGATGTGGGCCCTAAGTTATGGGCAGACTTTAAGAGGTGCTGAACAGTTGGGAATCCCACTGATGTTACCTATGTGTGAAAACTTTGGACTAAAATTTGAGTGTGTGTGTGGCGGGGGAATATCGTATTGCGGAAGGTGCCGAAAACTGTAGCGCGTGCCTTCTTTTTAGCTGAGGATATGATTTTTCCCACTCTCAGGTTATTAGTAGGTATTTGTCAATAACTTTTCAGCAGCTGACAAGCCAGATAAAATAGGAGTAAACCTATACCCATGTATCTGCCAACAGTAACTTTTAAATATGGATAAAGCTGTCAGGATGCATCAAACGTCCCTTCTGAATAGAAGAACAAAACTAACCATGCGAGCTAATAACAAGCATTGATCTGAAAAATGACTGCTTGTCAAAGAGGCTTAGCCAGGATGCCCTGCAATGGGCAGAAATCAGGGCTTACATCTTAATCACACATCAAGAAATTGGGTTACTCCGTCCTTTTATTACAGAAAAGACTTGTAAAAAGTAATGTGAAGTATCAATTCCAATTATCCTGATGCACCAGTGTCATGATGTTTAAAGATTTCCCCTGCCCTGTCACCATGTATTCCCGCATTGTTATATAGCATTCCCGCTCCTGTATCACAGAGTGGAAATGAACTGCATCTTTCTAGTTACAGGTGCAGTGAGAGAGTCTTCCTGCAACAGGCTGAGTAGTGAGCATCCATTAGACCCCACCCCCGCCCCTTGCTTCTAGGGAACATCAGGGCCACTAGCTGGGATCACACATCCTTAATGGAATGCCTCATTGTGCAACAAGATGAACATCCCCTTATAAATCAACCCATGTTGTGGGAAGAAGTTCTTCCTTCATGGCCGGGGGAAGATTTTATTTGGTTTCTTGACTGGCATGTCAGGATCAGGAAAAGGGGGAATGGCTAGGAAGAACAGCTAAGCACTCTTCCTTGTAGCAGCTGCTAGGACTTTGCTTCAGTTTACAATTCTCCCCTGTACTGAGAGCGAATACAGGTCTATATACCACTTAAACCCATCTAAAGCCCACATAAGAGGGCTTAAGTGGTGCATAGGCCTAGCACTGGCCCTCTGAATGGCATAAATTTGACAGAAGGGGTCTAGAGAGGAAGGATGGCCCAGTGGCTAGGGAACTATCCTGGAACATGGGAGACCAGTCTTCAACTCTGCTCTTCCATAGACTAATTTTGTGAACGTAGGCAGGTCATTTAGTGTATCTATGCCTCAGTTTCCTGCCTGTAAAATGGGGATAAAGTATTTCCGTAATTCACAAGGACATTGTAAGAATAAATACAGTAAAGATTGTGAGGTGCTCAGCTACTTTGGTAATGGAGGGCATAGAAGTGTCAAAGATAAAATTTGATATGCTGTAATAAAGCTGTGGGCTCATTGCCCCTATTAAGTATCAATGAGCCATTTGAGTACCCCTTCCATAATGTTGTCCTTCCCATGCCAATGTGATAGGACTCTGTGATAATGTGTCCCATCTCATACATGAGGTGTTGCATGATACCTCCACTACACTAGAGACGTAAAGAAGAACAGCCCTATTCCTGCCAGACCCCTGCGCTGTGAACACATGCTGTAATTATTATGGCCTGCCTCGGGAGACGCATAATTCCTCCTTTTCGGGTGAAACTTTGAAGAGCTACTTTCCATTTGGGTGACATTTCTTGGCTTACTTACTTTAGTCTTTTTCACCATTTGAAATTTTATATTTTAATTTGACTAAGTGCGTATGGTTTTATGATTCTTGATCATTCTGAATGCTGCAGCGAAGTTGAGATGGTGCATTTGTGCCCTTTTTAATTTTTCCTGTTTGGGATGGGATTTTACCTGTTTGGTAGTGTCAGAGCTGTTTTTGGTCAGAAATGCTCCATTACAAAGCTAGCATAGATTGGCTGAGGCTATATGGCCATGCCCATATGATAGTCTTAGAATAAAATATTAGAGCCAAGTCTACAGCTGGTGAAAATTGGTGTAGCTCCATTGACTATGCTGACTTACACCAGTTGAGGATCCAGCCCTATGCATTTGAAACATACTTGGATACAATAGAAGTAAACATACATTCTCATATTTCCATGCTGCTCACTTCTCGAAGGCTTCTCAACCTCTTCCATGCTCTGATTCCATGTTACAACAGAAAAACATGTTAGGATGCCCCCACTGCCCCCTTCCACCCATCTAGCTATAAAGAAAGGGAAGGTGGTGATGACTCTGTGAAAAATCTGCTTTATGACCACCCTCCATGTGGATTGTGTCCCCCAAGCTGAGAGCCTGAGACTCCGAAGGGCTTTAGATCAGTTCCTAAAACTGGTTATTAAGGGAGGTAGGATCAACTTGTGTGAGGAATTAGGACCCTAGGCCTAGATCCTTAAAGATATTGAGGCACCTGGAATCTATGGCAGTTAAGTGGAGTTAAGCTCCTAGATCCCTTTCAGGATCTGGGCCCTCGGCTGTATTTCTGACACTACCCTGACCAGTGCTTACTTTGAAACCTGAACTGTTGAAGTCAGTGCTGGACTAGGGACTTGCACATTTGTACCCTCAACTGTGTAGTGGGGCTCATAATATTTACCTGTCTTTGGAAAGCACCTTGAGATACTTGGCTGAAGAGTGCTAGCATATAAATGTGAACTGGGCACTTGTATAGTACCTCTATGTTATTAGAAACCATAATTCTTAAGATCAAATCCTAGTCCCGGTTAATTCAATTGAAGATTTGCTGTTAACTTCATGCATTGGTCCTGGAACTAGGGGTGGGGGTGGGGTGCTGCTGCACCCTCTGGCTTGAAGTGGTTTCCATCATATTTACAACTTGATTCAATGGCTGTCAGCACCCCCACTATACAAATTGTTCCAGCGCCCCTGCTTCCATGCAGGCTGCAATGTTTAACTGCTGGAGTGAGTCTATTTGCTTTTAAAGGTGCTGCTACTCTGCAAAGCTGATAGGCAACAATCCCTTAGGTAAATATGAGGGCTAATGTCCATTAAAATCAAAGTACTCCAGTTTAAAGATCAAACTGACCTACATGTGGGACCCAGGTAGAAACTGTAGTGAAATGATGAAGAAGGTAAAATTAAAGAACTGCTTTTTTGAGAAGACTCTGTTCCAGTGCGCCGTGAGCCTGACTGGATAATGCTCTGATTGATAACAGGTGCAAGATAATGAAAGCAAAAAGGAAACAAATGTTCAAATGGTTCTCGACTTTTATGCTGGTGACATTAAGAAGCCAGGTAGCTTTTTCGACGAAGAGACCACAAATCAATGTGTTGTGAGGAAAAGCCATTATTGAATATGGTACTTTAAATGTTGTTATGAGCGCAGCTTCAGCACTGGCAAATCAGCAGTTACTCTCAGTTTATTACTAAATGCTTTAGGTCTCTCAGTGCTGTGTTATATTTAATAGAATATCATTTTTATATTGCAGCATGTGGCTTTTACAAAATGCAAGAATAATTCTTTGAAAAGCAGGCTCCTTCTAGTCCTATAGAGATCACAATTTATGGCACTGTAACTGCAATTTTGTGGCGAAGGCGAACAATCACACTGTTTATCTTTACCCATTTCAGTTGTTCTATAGCATCCAAGCTAAGGAGATCAACAGAATAAGAAATCTGCAATGTAAAATTATAGCCATCACTATACTTCAGACTGTGGAGTTACTTCCATTATTCTCAAGCTTTATAACCCAGTTGGGCTGCAGCATCAGGCTCAGAAGGATACTTGTTCAGGCTGAAACTCTTTTAAGGACTTTTTGTTTTTTACACTCCTGCAGGCTGAAATAGCATTTTCTCTTTATTTACAGATGTTTGGCTCTTTATTTCAGCGCTTACCAAATCCTGATGGAAATGTCCTCTTAGAGCCTAATGCCGAGTGATGAGCCAAATTCTCTGCTGGTGAAATTGATTTACGCCAGCTCAGGACTTGGCTATTGTCTTTTCTACAGGCTTTATGGATCTTATTATAGGATATTATCCTTGCTCTAGAATTCTATAAGAGTATTAAAAATAACCTGCAGAAAGGCCATCATTCCCAATAATATATTTCGTAGGCTTTTTAAGCAATTTCTATAGCAATCACTTGGTTTCATCCCTATTACATTCTAGAGGATCTTTCCATCAAGGAAGACCCTCTCCTTTTTTTTTAATGGAAAATACCTAGAGCCTAATTCTAGCCAGTGGTCCATATAGGAAAATATCAGAACTTCTAAAGCCAGCTGTGGAATTTTTCTGCCTCTGTGCTGGTTTCCTCTAGCTCACCTGCAGCGGTCGCTATGCCAGTTCTCTCTGATAGGGGTCCTGGAGGCACATTCTGGTTAGGCTTGGAAAAGGGAGTGACATCCGGATGATTACGTATGTACACTCGCTGAACCAGCACTGGCCCCCCCTATGCACAGCCACACCCAGTCAGTGTACAATGGGCAGGAATAAGCTGCAAAGGTGGGGCACCTAGCAAGGCATTGCAGCCAGCCAAAATGGCTGTACTGGCCCTGCATCTCCCCCGGAGTTCCAAACCAAAGTTATGCTTCGTTTCTGGGCCAACTGGTAAAACTGCTGGGAGCAGAGTTTCACTTCCACTGTTGAGGTCTTAGATTTCTCAACATAAGTCTTTTAATATGCCATGATGATGGGCATTAAGTAAATGCCTGCATTGCTATTAATAACAACAATGATTAATAATAATAACCACTGAATGTCCAGGTAACACTCTTGATTACTCTAGTATAGAATAGCAATGGTTTCAACACTATGTCTCTTCTAACAGTTGCAGAGTGCAGCCAGGTAAGGCATTGAGCTAACGCCCATTGGAGTCAGTGGAAGTGGGATGGGGTGGACTATGCCCAGAGGCCCCCTGCTGGAGGCCTCAGGGTCCTGCCACACCTGTCCAGGAAAAGATCAGTAGAGAGGTCCTCTAAGCAGGCTAGAGTGGCTACAGGGGGAAAGCAGCCAGTGAAAGAGACTTGTTGCAGCCAAAATTCCTTTTGCCTTCCCAATCTACTATAACTGTTCTCCCACCTTAGGCAGGAATCCTTGCACAAAAGCAGCTACTACAGCTTGCCTTGCTGTCTCCTCAGCATCATCAATCCCCCAGTACCATCAAACACTTACTTAATGCGTTCTATATAATCAGCCAGATTTTCTCCCTTATTCTGTTTACAAGCATTTATTCTTGTCCAATCCGTTGTCTTGGGGCAGACGGAAAGGACTTCCCTAACTAGGGCATCCCTGAGCATAATTAAGGCCTCGTCGGTAAGACCCTCACTAGTTTCCGTCCATTAAGCTCTCTGACAAAGACGAATAAGGGTTTCCCTGGGCAATATGGCTCTTACAGAAGTTGCTCCATATCAGCCCAGGAAGGGTCACTGTCGGCATTCCACAAATAAGTCAATTAACTCGTCTGAGGGGGTCGTAGGGTTTGCTTTTGGGTTAGTCTGAGTTGGTCTAGAAGGGCACTGGGGAACTGCGCCAGTCTGATAAACAATACTCAATTTTTCCTGCGCCTCTTTTAATTGGGTTCTTTTTCCTTGAGTGTCCTTAAGTCTCCTAACTTGGGATTCCTGACGTCTCTTTCCCATCTCATCATGCCACTCAAAATATGCATTGAACTGTTCTTGACACACAGCGTTGGCAAGGAGTACACCCCGCAGATGCACAATCCTGTCAAGGTCGATACTTCCCTCCAGGGGAAACTGCAGTTGTGGATCTTCTCTGGTATACCAATTCTACTTCTGCAAATATTTACACCGTCGACGGGACCACGGTACACATACATATAAGCATCAGGTTGCCTTCGTGTCGGGCTGGAATCCCTTCTGGGATTGACCAGCTCCCATTCTACTCCCTTTCGACGCTTCACTCAAGCAAACTTGCACATGAAAGGGAATGAATGGGAGAATACACGCCTGCCACCCCAGCCTTACACCACTCACCAAGGAATGCCAGCTGAGGAAGCTTCACAGTCACACTCAAGTTCAACAGGCCTGAGCTGTGGGAGCTTGCTTTACGAACACTCCCCCGAATCACGAGCTTTCAGCTTTCGCAGGAGAGTTCGGGGGTCTCTCTTCCCACAAGCATATCACTCTTCTAAGCCGTTGGACCGTAAAAAACTCTCAGCTGCACACAATCACACAGACACAAAATCCTGCGGTAGCGCCCTCCGTCCTCATTGGACGGGGATGCCCCAGGGAGCCGGCCTATTGGACACGGAACTTCCAACTCGGAAATTCGAGACTGCATAGAGTGAACCTGCGACCTATGGTCCAGTATTGGGAACTTTGACTGTACCAGCTTCGAACGACAACGACAACAGACGACATGACGAACCGAGAGCTCGAATTTTTCTTAAAACCTACAAATACACAGACAGAACATAAAAAATCTACTTACATACATAAAGATGAGGCGCTCAGGTCTGTCTGATGGGCTAATAAGTTCGAAATCCAGCTTGTGACTTACCAAAATATCCAGAGCCACCTACGGACCACGCCTTTACCAAACCCCGTAGAGATTTCAAAAGTCTCTTACCTCTCGGTGGGCCCGGGGTTGGGAAGGGTCATCCGCGTCCCCGATCCGCAAGCCCTCTTGTGGATTCCGGCCAATGTCACCAAATTGTCGGGGAAAAGAAGACCACTCGTTGATTTGATCAGACAGCCTGAGGCACCTTTATTCGATTACACCTGTGCACAAGCGGAGGCCAGCGTATGCCCTAGCAAGGGTTAAGCTGACCTGCCTGTTACAAATGTTACTGAGCTTATAAAGGTTAAAACCGCAAAACGTCACACATAGATACAGCCTTATTTAGAACACAAATTGCTAATGTTGCAAAACATGACTAATATTTACCCTATGGCATACATATTGCTATTTAGCAAGCAACTCTCACACATTTTCCTATTTTCCTGTTATAGTCTTGGCCAGTCAGGTCTGCGGTTTGACCGTTTTCACACTTTTTCTGTAGTCTCGACAGCAGGGTCAGCTGTTATCAAAACAGATCTCCTGGTTCCCCTTTATCCACATCTAGTTCCTCTTTTGGGCCCTGACTACATCTTTATGCCTCAGCATGCCCTTTATACAGTAAAACAAGCTAAGTTAAAGCTCTAAATTATTTTTGCTCAAAGGCCTAGGGCCTAAGATAATAGAGGGGGGGTTATTTTCCCTAACAGGCTCTAGGAAAGACCAAGCAGCAGGTCCATAGACTTTATAGTTCCTTCCTGAAACCCAGGAAGATTTGTGTTGAGTTGAATTGACATTAAACTATTTTGTTGAATAAGGAAAGCACTGAAGAAAGAGACATTCTGCAACTGTAGAGAGGTTTGTTTGACTTACTGGTCAGTAAGTTGGCCAGTGGCTTACACAAATAGTTGAGATCTCTCCTAAACTGAGATCTTACCTAGGTACTTAAATTTAATTAACTTCAACGAGACATAAGAATTTATGAGACTTAATTACAGGTGTAACAATAAGCATGTGCTTAAATGTTTTGCTGAGCCCTGGTCTCAGTATTCTCCATTTAATTTTAGGTGTTCATTATAAGGAGCTGCCTGTTTTTGTTTACTGAGATATATACTTTGTCTCACCATACTAACAAAGTATCATGTATTTATAATAATCCCAGGACTCTCCTTCCTTGGTTTTTTATTATCTACAGAAATAGCTTCAATTTAGTGTGCTGAGTGCTGCTGACTTGCTATACATAGTGTTCATTAAATAAACTGTTTACTGAGATGGAAATGTTTTAAAATAAAAATTTGGTGAGTAATTTCTTGTAAATGGAAATGAAGTAATTCAAAAGTGCTGTAGCCATCTGGTCATGTGACATTAGTGCTTTTACAATTAATGGCCATTTACTAAACCAGATAAGTTGGGCCATTTAATTCTCACTTACCCACACTCAGGTTTGAATGCTTTGTCTTTTTGCCAGGTCCAGGAAGGGCATGTAAGTAACAAGACCCCTTTTGACCACCCTAGACCTGAGAATAAGGGAAGTATTACCCATTTTGCTTGTCTGCCTGGAAATCCAGCTCGTGAATGTACAGCACACTAGCTTTGCCATGTGGGCACTACTACGGTGCAGCAAAAGTCTTACTCTGGGACAAACCCTGTCCACATTCACATGGGAAGTTTGTGGCTGAGCCAGGAATTGAAGTTAGATTTCCTAAGTCCCAGAGTCTTAGCCACTAGACCATCCTGCCTAAGGCTATTGCTACAGGAGTCTTGATTGAGGAAGACCTACAGGATTAGGCACTGGGGTCCAGATTTTTAAAGCTATTTAGGTGTTGCTGCGCTCAGTGTTTTAATGCCTAACAGAGGATCCTAAATCCCATATTCAGATGGGATTTAGGCACAAAATCTGATGCAATTTTGTCTCCTAAATCCCTCTCAAAAATGAGATTTAGGATCCTCAGTCAGACAGACATTGCAATGCTGAATGCAGCAATTACAAATTTGGTCCTTGGAGGCAAGATTATGCTTTCTAGGCCTGTACACAGAGATGTCCCTGTGTGTGTGTCTATTTCTCCCTTTTTCACATAGAAAGGAGAGACAACTGCACTTTCAGGAGCCTCCTCCCTCTGAATACCCTGTACGGCGCCTCAGGAGGCTGAGATATGCATAGAACGTGGTGTTTAGGGTGTGGGCCAGGGCTGGAGAAGACAGGGATATTGTGCTCCATCCAGCACCAGGGAATGTATGCTTAAAAGTTAGTAGAACCTCATGCTACTCTACCTTACCTCTCGATTCTGTAGCCCCCATCACCATTAGAGGAGATTCAGGGATAAGCAAGAGTCAGTGTGGGAAACATCATCCTTTATTGTGATGACAGGAATGAGAGAAACATAATTCTCCCCCATGAATTCCTGCTAACTCGAAGCACAGATGGGTTTGGCAGGTTCTCCATGGATTCTGGGGGCTAACCCCCTCAATCTATTCTACAGTGGGGCAAACCACACCTCACTTACAGAGCCAACAAAGTGAAATTCACACAGCTTTCCTCTTCTGGTCACCTGATGGGGTGGTCTATGGATGAGAGTGAACTGGCTTTGGTGTCTAGTTGCATGGAAGTAGTCTACTTGTATTTATTATGAGAACTGGGACTGTGGAGCCTAACCCAGCAAACCCCAGGAGTAAGTGTTTTAGTCTCTGCTGGATCAGAGTTTGTATCTCTCTGGGCCTTAGTTCTCTGTCTGTGAAGTGGGGATAATTATAGTTCCTTTCTCCCACACGTTGTCTTATCCACTTAGATTGTAAGCCCTTTGGGGGAAGGGACTGTGCTTTATTATGTTTACATACAGAACCTAGAATAATGAGCCTATGGACTTAGTTTGGGCCTGTGATAGGATAGTCTGCCCCTTAAGGGCAGTACTAGCTACTGGTCACTCCTCCCTGTCACGTGGCAAGGCCTTTTCAGAGTTTGGGGTGGTCCAGTATACAAAGCCTTTGGAGATATGGGGAGAGACCATATCTTTAAGGGCCTGGGACCTGGAGCCTTGCCGAGAAGGCATCAACATGCTGTAATACTCCAGGTAAGATGTATCTATGGTGTGTTTGCTGTCTTAAAACTGTATGACACAGGGGTAGGAGGGAGACAAAGGTTATTTTCCTTTGTTTTTGCTCAATGACAGTCAACTTAGCTATGTCTCTTCTATATTAAGCTTAAAAAGCAAGTTCCTAAAAAGTGTTGGATTATACTGTAGATAAAACTCCATATGTGTTCCTCTGTGCTCCAGTAAAATACATTAAGTGAAGTGGAAGATGGTAACGATCACTTTCTGAGATCATTTCTCTCCATCTTCCCAAAGAGTGGGAAATTCTCTTGCTCCTGTTGCCCAGGTGGTTGGGTTGGAGGCTGAAGGCCCCTTCCTAACTATTGCAGAAAGAGGTATTTCGCGCAGGGTTGCCAAACAGGAAGATTTTCAAACTTGGTAAGACACAGACCTTGGTATCCCCTAGCAACTGTCCTTCTTAACTGTTGATTTGGGGAGGAGGCATGGGCATAGTGGTGTACGCTGCTATTGTGCAATTCAACCTGAGCTTTTGACTGTTTTAAGCTGATCATGGAGACAGTAATTCCATCTTGCAAATGTTATGGCCCCGATTCAGCAAAAGTACTTAAGCATGTGCCTAACTGGATCATATGAGTATTCCTTGTGGGAGACTTTCAAAGGCAAAAATGGCAATCAAGTGCCAAACATCTATTGACTTTCAATAGTGTGGGATGTCTCCCCCATTTGACTTTGAAAATCAGCCCCATCTCCAATGCGACTACTCGCATGCTTAAAGTTAGGCATATACTTAAGAGTCTTGCTGAACTGAGGCCTAAAAGCAGTTAGACAGGGCTCAAATGAGACCAGGAAAGGGTGTAAGCTAAAGAGGGATGAGTGAAATAGTTCCAGTGCAATTTTTGCAAAACTCTAATGCTGAAGTGAAGTAATACTAATGGGAAAATCTTCCTGTATGAAGAGAAATTGCTGCTCAGATCATGGCTAACAGCAACTTGATACAATCTGAAAGACAGCACAAGGGAATGTAAACCCTTTGGGGCGAGGCTGTCATTGATTGCATGTTTATACAGCACCTGGAACAACAAAGCCTTGATCTGGCTGTCTTATTGCCATTACCACAATCTAAAATCTTTAATAGCAGAGAATACATTAAAATATAACAAGCAAAACAAAATACGGAATCAACAAATGATCAGAAATTAACAAAGGGTTAAAATGAGGAGACCAGGGACAAAATTAGCAGGATAGAGCACCTTTTATTTTTTGGTGTGGGATTCAAATGCAGCCCTCAGGTCAGGAGTGACTAATTCAGTGCCGTAGTTGGTGGTTTTGGCTTGTATGAAACCAGCTGGTGGTCATGGTCTGTGTTTTAGTTGCACAGTGCAAACCCACTGCTGCAAGAGGCACTAATTAGTAAATTAATTAGCAGTGCCCTCAGAAAAAATGAGGACATTGACAAAGCAGTGCTATTGCAAGCGTGCATTACCGTTGCCCGGGCTGTGTGTGTTTTATAGCATTAGCACTTTAAAGCCCCAATCTGCCAATTCAGCATTTGCCATAAGTATCTCATTAATTAAAAAATGCATTAAAAAGCAGATAGATGTATAATTAATTATTCCATGCACTAGGGCAAGACTGGAGTTCTAGGACCATGCTCTACCATCTTGATTTCCATGGTCTTACCTGCAGAGTAAACTACTACCTTACCCAATAAAAGAACAGGGAGCAGAATCTAGACCTTACAAGATTTCAGTCTAGTGTGAAATATATCCCATTTTTGCAGTGAACTTAACATCTCTATGGTCTTGACACCACTTAGTATGTAGTATATGATGTATGTATCATACAATTGTTTGATTTCTTTATGCTGTATGATTACATTATTTTTGTCATCTGATAATTGTATTGTTTCCTAAGGTTTAACACACACATTCATCTATCCTCAAATCCAGGCATCTTCTGGGAGATATGTATTTGAGCTCCTGTGATGGCCTGACTGACAGAAGTAACACATTTATGCTCCATTACGCATCCTACATTGTAAAGAAGAAAGTTGTTTCACTCTGGGCTTTTCTCTGGGCAACTGTAATTCTTCAGCTCAGTAGCTTTAAATTTATTCAGCCTAGCTGGATATTATCGGTTTATTTTGTATGTATAGAGAGACAGAGCTGGGTGGGGGAAGGGGAGGAAAGATATCTTCCTTGTGAGTGTTACAATGGGATACACACTGAAGCATGAAATTCTTCATATAAATATTTTAGGACTCTTACCTCTGCAGAGATAAGACTTGAAAATATTCTCAGTGGAAGCCGGGCATTTTTTTTCTCACCCACCCAAAACCTGCGCTTCCTGTAAAACAGATTTTTCTTTCATGATTATGAAGACTTAGGATGAAATTGCCCCCCACACAGAGGACCAGGATATGACATAGGCATCTGGTTCAGCACAACTTTTAAACCTCTGCTAAAGTCATCCCTATGCAGCAAAGGAGTTAGGCTTTGACACAGCACATTACTTAAAACTGAGCCTCACCTGAGTCATTCCATTGACTAGGAGGGAGAAGGTCTTAGCCAAATTGAGTGGCAGTAGAATATAGTGATTAAAATCCAGCCCAAGGCAGGAGTGATTAAAAATTGTTCCCATGGCTTAAATTTAGACCCAGATTTAAGTACTTTATGAAACTGGGCCCTTCTGCATGTGCTTAACTGCTAAACGAAACCATCAGACTGAAGGGGGCTTTGCTGAATCAGGGCCTTGCGTAGCATCTAAGCTTTGTGCTGACCTTGCTCTGGGTGAGTTCTTCAGGTGCCTATAGCCCCCTGACATAATGCATCATAGAGATTAAGTGCAGTGATGAGTGGTCCTCAACAGATTGTTTAATTAAACAGCCAAAAGTCTGGATGCTTATTCAAGCATTATGTGAGCTAGTTATAATCTCTTGAGTCTGACTTTGGGCAGGAGATCCCAGAAGAACTTGCTTTCTCAGAGGATTTCTTTTCATTCCTGGTTAGGTTCTCGTACTGTAGTCCAATCATTAGGAGTTAGAATCCTGTTCAAGGAGAGTTCTGACATTTACCTCAATGAGTGAAGGGTCAGGATTTAGGTTACCAATTTTGTTATGCAAGGAGGAACTTCTAGGAGTCTGAGAGAGAAACTGATAGGGCAGATTGCCAAGAGCAGCTCTATTGTATAGGAATATGCTGCTTGAACAAAGTCACTCTTCAGAGCAGAGCCATGCTTTAAAGAAAGCTTTGTGCAATACCAGCACAGTGACTTCTGTCCACAAAGCCCTCAATTCAGCAAGTCACATGGCTTACATCATGTATGGGAATAGTCTCTCTGATTTCAGTGGGACTGCTCCCAGGCTTAAATTTAGGCACTTGCTTAGTACCTTGCTGGATCAGGGCCTAACTGCTTTGCTGACTAGGACGACTTCAGCATGAACTTGAATGATGTCCTTAATCAGGTGTCTATCCGTCGTGTAGCCATGCTGAGTGGTCAGAAGTTCGGTCTCTTGCTTAGTGAAACATGCTATTGTTGCTGCTGTTCTCATCAGCCTGGGTACGTTATTCAATTATCTGACATCTTTGGACAGAAAACATGATACCCTGTGGATATTCAACTTGCTATTGCAAGAGTTTGGAAGTAACAAGAATATTGTTTGTGTCACTGGGGGGCTTAGGTAGAAAACTGGCAGGGACAGCAAAATAAATGTGCAGGCCCATTTCCCCACCCCAAGCCACCACTTGTCACTAAGCTTAATATGGAAATGCGAAAAGAAAGCCAGTTATCCTGCAAAATGATTCCTTGTGAGTCACATTGTGCAATATTTTGTATGATCAAGGAAATTCCTACAGCGTTGTGCTGGCTTTGAATAGCTATAGTCTTGTTCTCCTTTTCTCGTCCCATGGAGGTGAAAGATCCAGTACACGTCTCTGGAGCTGAAAATCACCAGGAAATGCTGATTAATCTCATGCAGCCTCTCACTGGTACAATGATGCGGGATGGCTGTCATACAATCTGCATACCCTTGGATGTTGTCAGATGACCCATACCGCAGAAGCTTTCAAAGCAACATCTCTCCCCTTGTAATATTTCATAGACGTGACCCAAAACCATAGATGTAGCAAATACTGGATAATATGACTAGTGAGTTGAAGGAACAAAAAATTATAACTGGGGTAACAGTTGGGGAAATAAGTCTCTACACTTAATTATTTGGGTTGTTTCTGGGAGACTCTAAACACTCTTTATTCCTCCATTCATCTTTGCTGCCTCTCTATGGTTAAGGTGATTACCTTTAGCTCCTATTGCCTTCCATAGTATTTGTGGATGCTCAGCATCTCTGAAAAGCAGATCAATAGGTTTTTGGTGTGCTTATTAAGTATGTAACGATGAGCCATGTTTTGTGGTAGCTACACAGTCTTCTCTCATAGAACCTAATCCTGCACTGCAGAAATCCATGACCCTTTTCTCAGTTACTTCAAAGGATCAGTCCCATATAGAAGCGCAATGCTGAAGCTGCAGCTGACAAATGTCTTTATGGTAGTCTGATAAATCACTTTTATCTTTCATAAATAAATACGCATGGAAGTCCTATTTCAAAGGCCATTGAAGTGACAAAGTCAAATAGGAGTCTTTCCATCTATGGGCTTTACATCCGGCTCTTAAGAATAAGTACTTGAAGAAAAGTAAACAGGCCTATAGAATATTACAAAGATATTTGAAATAATCAGTGCCACTACTTAGGACCAACGCTGCATACTCATTGATGTGCAGGGCATTTTCAGGCTTTTATTAGGCCCTTAGGAATGGCTGTAGCAGCAGCTGTATCTGAATCAGCAAGTTATATGCAGGATTTGAACTTTAGCACTGAAATTTGAAAAGGTTTGGGGTTTAAACAAGTTGAGGGCGGTGGGGGAGGAGAATCACCTTTCCATAAAGATTCCACTGCACAGTTATTGATTTATGAGTTATTCATGAGCTGAAGAATGTTGCATGCTCTATACAGTCATGATTCTAAGAATTCATTGCTTGTGCTTGTATTCTGTCACACTTAAAAGGAGAAAAATGATCAGTGTGAGGAGGAAATCAGGAAAACCATCCACTATCAGAAAACTTTCAATGCTTTGCTGGTATTTGGCACTTAAAACATCTATACTATAGTATTTGGGTGGTGAGTTTTTTAAATAAAGTTGAATTTTATCTCTAAATTTTTCTGTAGAACTTCCTTTTTAGACCAATATTTTAAACATTAAAACTTTCCTTTTCAAATGAAAGGAAATCTACTTGGAAAGAGAAGATAATAGACAAATACAATGATAGAGGACATGATATAGATACAATACTATACAACATCATGACTATAATGAATGTAACCTAATATCAGCTTATTTATATTGGTGTGTGCAGCAGATATGGTCAAGTTTACACAGGCACCAGCCAAAACCCACACCTTTTTGGCAACCAACAAACCCACCGTTTTTCTCCAATTCCAACCCCAGTAATTAATATGAATGTGTGTAGTAGACCAATAGAAAGATGAACCCAAATACCAGCCATTCATAGTTAGAGATGATGGGAATTATTGTCTCATCCCACAAGAGTTTTGAGACTTTTGAAATGTTTTCCCAACCTGAAACTGGATGAAAAGTAAAAAAAAACTCAGATTTTCAGACTAATCTGAATTTTTTCAGATGGGGCCAGTCAAACTTTGTTTTGATAATTTTGAAAGCTTTTATTTTGATTTTGAAAATATCTTAGAAAATCTTTTTAGTAGCGATAACTAAAATTTTGAAACAAGTCATTTTTATTTTAAAAAATGAAACTTGTAATTTAAAATGTCACAACAAGACCCTGTAAGCAGTGTTGTTGTTGTAGCTGTGTCGGTCTCAGAATATTAAAGACTAGATGAGTGAGGTAATATCTTTTATTGGATCATACTTAGCTGTGGCATTCTGCGTATGTCTCCCAGACCTGAAGAAGAACTCTGTAAGCTTGAAAGCTTCTCTCTCTCTCTCTAACAGAAGGTGCTCCAATAAAAGATTACCTCACCCACCTTCTCTCTCAAACAGGACTTGGTCAATTTCAAAACCTTTAAGCCAGATTTGTCAAAACTAATCCTTTTTTTAAAAAAACTGTTTCAGTTTTTGATGAATAAACATATTTTGACCCAAAGTGTTGACGGAAAATTCCCAAATGCCTCTCTTCATGATATAGTTTCACATTTTTATTATTATGGATAAAGGAAATTTTGATCAGTTAGCCAAGCTGACAAAAGTAGGGGTCTGCAAATCTAGTTGCAGTGTGGATTTATTTATGGTGCACTCTTATATTTTGGGGAACAAAATAGAATACCTTGTTAAGTTTTAATTTCTGTTAGTCTGCTAAAATGGATATTCTACAGCTGAAGGTTTTCTTATTGTTTGCTGCTGGACTGCTATGATTGCCACCCATCTAGCCTAACTTTCACTTGCATCCACAGGAATGGGTTTGGTATAAACTGGGATGATCATAAGTCCACATATTCCATCACAAAATGGCTAAAAGGATAGCGATATTTGCCACCGCAGCTACCTTCTGAGGAATACGCAGAAAGGAACCATAGAAAGCCAGCTTAAGGCAGATGCAAGGCACCTGTTTGCAGGCGTTCTCCAGCTGCATATCAAGAGGGTGGGGGTTGTAAACAGCTGTGAGGGAGCTAGAGCCGGACAGCCTAAGCAGCCAGGACAGATGGAAAATAACCACAAGGCAACCACACAATTCATTTGCATGATAAAAATACATGCTCTGGGTGATCATCCTGCCTCTGGCTATGTAGCATATGGAATAGTTAACACGAAGGCTAGGTTTTGTTCTGTAAGGAATGTACGCTTCAGCAAATAGAGCCTGCGTCAATCCATCTCTAGCTTAACCACAAGAGGGCAGGGTTTTTGTGTCACGTTTGTAAAAATTTCTCATATCTATTAAATGGGCATGTGGGGAAAGTTTTCAAAGATAAAAAGAACAGTCTGTTGTTCATAATTCTACAGGAAGCCAATGGAAGCTAAGCACCTGTCTGTGCCTTTTAAAACCTTCCCTGAAACCTACTGTCTACACTTCTCTAGGGGCCTGATCCAAAGCCTATGGGAAAAATCCTAGTGATATCAGTGAGCTTTGTGTCCGGTTGTTTGGTCGTGTTAATCTATACAAATAGACCTACATAATCATAAAAGACAAAAAGGCAAATGGAGATGCTCAAAGTGTTTTGGTACCAGGTCTCTAATGCTCTTTGGGACAATTATGGTACTCGTGTGGGGGAAGTACTAATCTTTATTTTGCCTGTGAGGCTGATAAATCTGTTTGCACAACTCTATTTGCCAAGGAGAAAGAATTAGAAAAACACACACACACCCCCAAACCTTTGAATAAATTTCATGTCACTTCTAGACTCTATAAAAATTGATTGCTATGTCTAATTATCTAAGCAATACACAAGTCAAGAATTAACCAGGTTTAATGCATGTTTAGAAACTATAGCTCCAAATATTTGCAGAAGTTAAAAACTCTCTAATGCAAAGGTTCCTGTGTGTGTGGTTTTCTTAGGAAGAATCACATTCACTAAAATAATTTGTAAAATACCTCCATCTGACATGCTTACTACTCCGTTTGCAACAATATATTTTTATTTAGCTTGTGCTTAGCAGAGTGGGCTATTTAAAGGCCCATTTTTGCAAACCATGAATACCACATGAGAACCAAATGGATTACTCAAAGGGTGATAGCTGCAGTATTTTATATTTATACGCTACTTCCATGACAACAAAATCACAACAGCTAAAAAAGCAGCTGCCGCTTTCCTCTTACTGAAGGACTGATAGCCTGTCCTGGTGTTTACAATGCCATTAGTTATTTATAATGGTTTCTGCCCATTATAGTGTGAGCCACACTGAAAAGCAGCTTGTCTGCTGGAGAGCAGAGAGTCGCGACATGGAATCTGCTGAAGAAGCTTAGCTCAGAAGGAGCAAAATTTCCTGAATGATTAACACTGACGAGAAAAAATAGTGAATGAAATCTAATAGGGTGTGTGTGTGATAAGTATGTTAACAAAAACCACGGGGAAGTTACATTTTGTGAGTATGCATAAATTAACACGATAATAAGCATAACTTAGCATTCCCTATTGAAAAGGACTGACTTGATCAAAATTGTCATCTGGTTGTGAGCAACCAGATAGATGAATCTAAGGAGTTAGGGTTTGCCATGACCACCTATCATGAGGGCTTAGATTGTTGGAAAGTGTAAATTGGGGTGGCCCTATTCCTGTTAATGGAGCTATGGTAGTATTCTAGAATCTGAGGTCTGATATTTGTCTACACTTATTCTTTAAATATGTTAAATTAAATTTCCCTCTGTAGATATGTCTGTCTAATATACTTATGAGGATAAATGCATTATATGTGAAGTAGGAAAGTACTATTATCCCCATTTTACAGATGGGTAGCTGAGGCACAGAGCGGCTAAGTGACTTTCCCAAGGTCACACAAGCCATCTATGGCAGAGCAGAAACTTGAGCCCAGTCTCCCAAGTTCTTGGCTAGGGTCCTAATTGATGGACCTCCATCTTCTTGTTTGTGTGCATATATTTGTTTCTCGCCATATCTCAGATCATTACGGCCTGAAACAAACCCAACCGTTCAAAAAGTGCTGCTTTGAAAAATCACAGCTGCACACAATGTTGACATGTCATTGCAAAGACAGTGAAATTTGCCTGAGCTAACTGGTAATATTTCCCACTTGTGAGCAAGCACATCAACCCCTGGCCATAATATCATAACAACCAACTGCAAGGAGCCTTGAATCATTCTGTTAAAATACTGTATTCTCATAATCTTAGCTTTCTCCCTTTTCCTTGGCGGCATTTCATTAAAAGATCCCTGAACAGTCTTAAAGGCTGTTGTACGTTTTCAATGGATATCCAGATCTGTGTCTGATTTGTCTGAAGTCCTCACGTTTGACATCTGTATGTAAGTGTAGAGAACGTGGAGGGATTTACTGAATTAGGAAGCGAAATGCTTATGTAGGTCCATTCACAAAAATAGAAAACTGCATTGATACTCAGTGAGACTTCCAGTAACAGAGAATATTGCAACCCTTTGGCTGACGGTGACTGTATACCTAAGTGCATTCATATCACGTCCTCCTCTGGTTGGCCAATAACATCAGCCTCATCTGCACATGTGTCAGTGTCTCACATACACAGCTCTGTGCCTTCTTTCATATTGCCCCTTTCCCATGGAGCATACTTCTTTTTCTTCAAACATCTCTTCAAAGCCTACATTTGCTGCTCCACCTATAAGAACCACACTGATTAATATGGCTAGGGGTGCATCTGGATAGTTGACACATCTGGACCATCCCTTGTCTAGATAATACTTAGTCCTGCCTTGCGTGCAGGGGACTGGACTAGATGACCTCTCGCGGTCCCTTCCAGTTCTATGATTTTATGATTTTCTAATTATAGTGATTTTTAAAAGCTAATTTATGTAAAGGCTGTATATATTTGATTGTATCGCTTTTCTCTTGTGCTTTGTTTGTGCCATGTATTCTAAGTCCCTGTTTCAACAAAGCACAGGCTACAACCCGTTCCTATTCAACAAAGCACTTCAAAGTCACAGATTTCAAGACCAGAAGGGACTGTTATAATTTTTAATATGAGCATATGTCTCATTGAAGTCAGCAGGACTGAAGCACATGCTTAGATTTAAGCATGTTGCTTAAGTGCTTTGCTGAATCTGGGAAAAGCATTATTATTCAGGACAGATAGGTTCATTGTTGAAAAAGGATGGTACTAGCACCTCCAGGAACTACAGGTTCACTAACACATGAATGCCTGTGACAATATATTAGCTTAATTGGGGCACTAGAATTGTTTTCCCTAGGCTGGCACAAAGCTACTCCTTTTATTTATTTTTTTCACATTAATGTAAATAAATTACATATTACATTTTATATAGTTTTTGTTTTTTGTACTTGCTAGTTTGAACCAAACATTTTTTATTTTACAAGGGGGTTGTGTGTTTTTTTGTTTGTTTTTTTTGTACTGTTTCCTAGGAATGTGTTGATGCAATTTCTTGGGCACTCTGGGTGTTTCTGTGCCATTCTTTTAGGTCAGGAATGTGCTTACTGGGTGTTAGCCAGTACCTGGTGTGTTGCTAGTTTGCCAAGAGCAGGCCTACTCTGGTTTACAGCTTTAGTTCATGCTTTTAGTTAAGCCAAGGGCTCCAGCAAGGCCTACACCCATCTTTGCTTTAGCTTTCCCTTTGTGCCAATGAGAAATGTAGCAAACAAACATACCTCACTTTGCTTTCACTTGTAATTAGGTGAGGGAAGGATTAGGAGTGGAAGTACAATATCAGTGAAGTACCTGAACATTTGCCACATATACTGAAAAGGAGGACAGTAAAGAAAACTTGTTTGGGATTAGAACTGCTCCAGATTTGTAGGGCACTCCTGTACCTTCTTGACAGATGGAGGGGAGAATGCTATTTATGGAAACCTTTTATAGGTTTCATGGTATGCAGTGTAACAATGTATTCATGAAAAGTGTACAACTTCTTACGTGTGCATATGTATGTTGGCAGGCTAATGCAGGGGCATTGCTGCTCTCTCTGATATACTTGTGCAGGAGATAAAGGACCAGATCCAAAGCCTATTGAAATCAATAAGTCTTACCATTGGTTTTGAATCGGGGTCTAAAAGAGACACTTCCTTGCATCTTTTATGGCATCTATTCACTTTAAATTATAAAAATGTTTGAAACTAAGCCTAAACATGTGAACTGACTCTTACTACTATTACTTCTAGAAAGGTCATGTTCGTTGGTTCAGAGAAGTCGGGTCAATGTGGTAACCATTCGGTGCTACAAGAGTTTGCTTTCCCGTGCATGTGGCATCATGGATTCATGACTGCCTAAGAATGACAATTAAGTGTTGTGGGAGGAGATCTGGTGATCACGCCTCCCAGGCAGATTGGAAATCACCTCCCCCTTTAACATTCGGGTCTGTAAACAGGGAGATTAAATGGAATTACTCAGTCACATTTTGTATTTTAATTGTGTATTAATTTGACTTAGTTATTGAGCAGTAACTACTTCATGCATTCCTAATGTAATGAGCTAGTGGTGTGGGGATAAATAATACATGATGAAGTATATCTTATTGTTAAGCTTTTCTGTTTTACAACAATGTTAATACATTTGTATACAAGTCAATTAATTCCACGGTTTATGGTTGATTATGTTGATTATAAGGCTTCCAGGCTTGCACCTATCATAAAAGCTAACAGAGTTATAACTATTGGGCCAGTGAAAATGATGGGAAAACCAAGAAAGGTAAAGGAGAACCTTACTGTAATGGGGAGTACTCATTGTTGGTTGTTGGAGGTTGTTTTTTTTTCCCATGAGACCATAATCCAGACCAAATTTGCTCAAAATTCTGCCCAATGGCCTTTATTTTATCATTGTAGCACCTAAGAGCCCCTGTCATGGACCAGGACCCCAATGTGCTAGGTGTTGTACAAACACAGGACAGCCAGTCCCTGCTAAATGATTTCACAGTTCTTCATGGTACAAGAAGTGAGCAAAAAGATAGAAACTAGTTCACTCTTAATAATGAATAAATGAACGGGTTAAGAAAATGAGATGGAACAAACACAGGGTTCTTAGAAGGTTGAGACTGGTTGTGTCATGCATCTTTTACTGCTACATCCAAGGTATTTTTTTTACCTGCACTAAGTCTCTTATCTTCTGTTGTTTATAGTGCAAAATTAATTCATGGAGGAACTTCAGGGGGTCTGTCAACCATTGATAGACTCATTGTTGTCTTCAATATCTTGTAAGCCCTAGAGATTAGGAAAGAGTACTGCCGAAAAGGATCTAGGGGTAATAGCGGATCACAAACTAAATATGAGTCAACAATGTAATGTTGCGAAAACAGCAGACATCATTCTGGGATGTATTAGCAGGAGTGTTGTAAGCAAGTCATGCAAAGCAATATACCTCTACTCTACTCAGCACTGTTAAGTTGAGTAGAGTACTGTGTCCAGTTCTGGGCACCACACTTCTGTAAAGATGTGGACATATTGGAGAAAGTCCAAAGGAGAGCAACAAAAATGATTAAAGGTCTAGAAAAATGAGGAAAGATTGAAAAAAATACTGGGTTTGTTTCTTCTGGAGAAGAGAATACTGAAGGGCGATATTAGTCTTCAAGGATGTAAAAGGTTCTTATAAAGAGGAGGGTGATAAATTCTTCTTCTTATCCACTGAGAACAGGTCAAGAAGTAATTGTCTTAAACTGCAGCAAAGGAGAGTCAAGCTAGACTTTAAAAAAACATTTCCTAACTGGGTAGTAAACACTGGAACAAATTACCTAGGGAGGTTGTGGAATTTGTCAGCAGAGATTTTAAAAACAGTTTAGACAAACCTGTCAGGGATGGTCTGGGTAGCACTTAGTCCTGCCTCAGTGCAGAGGACTGGACTAGATGATTTATGAGGATAAATCCCCAGTCCTATGTTTCTATGATTGTCCATTATCATAAATGGGGGTGGGAGGGCACTCATTCTGGAGCAACTTTGAGCTGCCATGTACCAGAGAACATAAAATGTGACTAGAGCAGCTGGACAAAGAGCACCAAGAATATGCCAGACCTGATGGATAATCACAAAAAGTTGGGAGCCATGATGAGGGACTAGAGAGTTGGATATGGGCATAAACGCTTCCTTTAGTGTGGTGTGGTGGAGAGTGGATGATGAGGGCCCATTAGGTGACAGGGGGAAGGAGCTGGAATTAGAGGGAGTGAAAAATATGGAAATTGGAAGAAAGGTTTATATAAGTACCTCAATTTTGGGTCATATTTTGAATCTGATTTGAATTTTTGGTGGGTCAGTCATCAATGACTAGGGGCCAGATTCTACCACACTTACTCATGTGAAATAGTACCTAATTCTAGAAGCACCATTGATTTCAATGGGATTATTTGAGGAGTGTTGGATTGTAATACACTCATGCATACTGTAAGGGTGGCATAATCTGGGCCTAATTATTCTCCTTTTATTTAAGATCAGAATCCTTTTGAAACTTAGAATCCATGATCCATCAGGACCAGTAGACTTTAGTACACTAACCATCCAGCATGGTGTGCAATTAACAGGGAAAATCAGCACAAAGACATAATGCAAAGATGTACAAACAGCACGTTGGGCTGGAAGAGGAATGTTGTGCATTATTAACAGCAGACTGATTGATTCTGCTCTTGTAGAACGAGGCTGACATACTATATAGCAAATTGCAGGTGTTCTGAAGTCTTCAGCACAAGCATCTAGAAAAATTACTTAAGCACCTGAGCGATCTTCATATGTTAATAGTTGACTGCAGCAAAAAGAGCCTGTTATCACTGGAATTTTGAAAAATGTTAGAAACTAGCACTATACACAGTAGATTGCCTTGCACTTAGGAAATAAGCCTGAGGCTTTTGTTCTCAATGTGTCAGACTTGAATTCTCCCAGAAAGCTCAGAATTGTAGGTCTTGTTCTTTATTACTTTAACTCAATTGGTACTTGATGTAACACAGGAGGGAAAAAAACTAGGTGGCACAATAGATTTCTATGTACATGGTCTGTTCTCAGGTCACCAGTGAAAGTGAGCTTCTTGGAAAAATTGAAAATATTACTTAGATTGCAAGCTCTTTGGGGCAGGGACTGTCTTTTTGTTCTGTGTTTGTATAGCCCCTAGCACAATGGGGCCTTGCTCCAACAGTGTTGTCTTAAGCGCTACGGTAATACTCAGAGTATATATTGGGACGCAACACATCATGTTTTTGAGATATTAATGTATTGGATTATTGAAACGAGGGGCTAGTGCGTCAGCTGTTGTACATTGGTGAAGTCTTGTGGACTTCAATGAACCTATGACGATTTACACCAGCTGAGGATCTGGCGTTCTTTTCTATTATTGGTACCCTATTTATGAAACTGTACATAACATAGAAGTATAAGCGCATTGTATAGCACTACAGTGCATGATAAATAATCTTCTACGTCAGCTTGTCAAAATGGCTTCTTTTGAGTAGGATTGAAAGTTGTTAATTCAGAAAGTCAACAGACGTTTCTTCCCCCGGGGCTTATCAGCGTACAGCACTACTTGTTGTTGTTAACTGTGATAATGTTAGCAGTGGAGAAAGAAATGTATGACTCACAAAGAAGAGCACAGAATGCAGGGTAGCCATTTTCCTGCCACAACATTGTGGATAAGGGTAAATACACATGCAAATGCTTATTCTGTGTGTGTGTAATAGTGCCATGACTGTCTCTAATAATGTTTGTTGATCTTTTTGTCATCTTTAAAAATTCTTTCTGACCATTATATCACATGCTCTCATTTTGCAGTCCTGCTGCTCACAATAAGGATGGCTTACTGTGATATCACAATCCCATCGTCTGGGGAACGGTGGGTGGGAGGGAAGAAGAGGGAAAAAATGGGAGAATAAAATGAATAGGTGAGAGAGAAGACACACGGAAAAGAGAAATAACTATCTCTGATGTCACATGCCAGACAGTCCATAAATTCTTCAAGGATGCCAGCTAAAATCATGGGGGGTGGTGTTGGTGGTGGTGGTTGTTAATAATATTTTATTAATGTTTGCTCTTGGGGGGCCCCTTACGTGAGCTGGATTACCAGATACCAATCCACCTCAGTTTAAGGAAGGCTGCCAGAATCCAGTCCTTAATTGTTGAACGTTGCTTTATAAATGAAAACCATTATAGACCATACGTTCTAAGTATTATTATTGACATAGGCCACTGTAGGCTTCAGGGTAAAGTTACTGGAGTTATATCCATTTACAGTGTGTTTAAATTTGGCCCATATGGTGCAAAGTATTGTCTTAAATTTGAATGCATATGTAAAATGCATAAATGTAGAATAAAGTGCTGGATAGCTTACTTTCCAGAGTCAGGTTGATGTTATAAATCAAACTGCAGGAAAGCAGTCATTCAACTCATTAACAGTTAGATTAATTACAGGACTATTAAATATTTGATTCAATTAAACCTAACATATTTAAACATTGTTTTTCAAATGTTTTCTCATTACTTAGAATGGCTAAATGCACATATTAATGAAATGTAGGTTGTTGGCAAGAAATAAAATCACATGCTTTTCTCTTCCTAGGATGTTCTCAACATTTTCTTACCCAACAGGTGTTGTTAATGACTGCTATTACCTTGTACAGTTTACCTTATTATTTTTCTAGATTTGTGTACATAACTAGATTGTCAGACTCTTGAACTGAGCAGGGTCTGAGTATATTCACTTTGTTTATTCTAATACGTCCCGTTCCCAAACCCATTTGCTTGTTAACTATGTTAACCAACTTCCAAAATTAAATGCTCATGCTTATCATTTTAGGAATTCTTCTAAGGCCCTCATGGTGATTAGAAGCCATGTCAGTTGGTGGCACAACATCATACACAGGGGACTTATGAAAGAATGAGAGAGACCAGTTAGAAAAAGGTATCCTGCGTAATAATAAAGTAGTAGTTTAGCAGTGCTAGAACACTATGAAAAGTATTGCTATGCAGATGGTATTAAAGGGGAGGGCTTTGGCTTTTTCAGTCGTGGGATGCTGCTCCAGGAAGCAAGATTGTTGGGAAGAGATGGAGTCTACCAGACCAAGAAGGAGAAGAATATTTTCATGCACGGATTTGCCAATCTAGTGAGGACAGCTTTAATCTGTGTTCAAAAGGGGCACGTGACAAAAGCCAATGGGTAGTTATAAAACAAGTGACTTTAATAGATGTTGGGTAAAAATGAAAAATTACAATAGGGTTGCAGGAGCAACAAGAGATAAAAATGGAGGAATTTGCTCAACATCTTAGATGTCTACAAACACAGGCAAAGAGTATGAGGAATAAAGAGGAATCACTGGACGTGTTAGTATATAAACTAAATTATGACTTAATTGGCATCACAAAGACTTGATGGGGATAAATCTCATGACTGCAGTATTAGTATAGAATGGTAGAACTTGTTCAGGCAAGGAAGAAAGAGAGGAGATGTTGCATTATACACTAAGAATATATGTATTTGCTCTGCAGCTCACCACGAGGAGGTGAGAGGCAGACAAGTTAAGTCTCAGGTGAAGATAAAAGGAGAAAGAAACAGGATGATGTCATGGTAGGGGTCTACTAGAGACCAAATCAGGAGGAGGAGGTGGATAAGTTATTTCTAGACATATCCAAAACACAAAACTTGGTAGCAATGGGGGACTTCCATTCCCAGGCATCTGTTAAAAAAAGTAATATGGCAAAATACACAATGTCCAATAACTTCTTGGAATGTATTAGGGATAAATTTTTGTTTCAGAAAGTGGAGGAAGTAACCAGGCAGCAGCCATTTTAGACTTGATCCTGATTAACAAGAATGAATTAGTGATGAATCTGAAGGAAGAAGGCAATTTGGGTGAAAGTGATGATGAAAGGATAGATTTCACAATTTTAAGAGAAGGAAGGAGAGTGGCAAAATAAGGCCAATGAACATCAAAAAAGCAGACTTTAACAAACTCATAGAATGGGTAGGTAATGTCCCGTGGGACAAAAATCTGAAGGAAAAAAGGAATGTAGGAGAGCTGGCAGCTTCTCAGAGACCGTGTTAAATGTGCAACTGCAAACTATTCTGATATGAAGGAAACATAAGAACAGCAAGATGCTAATATGGTGCCATTAAGACCTCTTCAGAGATTTGAAAAATCTTAATGGAATCCTGCAAAAAGTGGAAAGATGCACAAATGCCTAAAGACAAGCATGAAAAAATAGCACAAATATATAAGGACAAAATCAGAAAAGCTAGGGCACAAAATGAGTTAACTTAGCAAGGGACAAAAAAGGCAGTAAGAAGAGGTTTTGTAAGTTCATAAGAGTAAGAGGAAGACAAAGGAAAGTGTAAGTCTTCTACTCAGAGGGGAAAGAGCTAATAATGGATGACATCAAGAAGGCTGAGGTGTTTCATGTCTATTTTTTCTTCAGCCTTCACTAAAAAAGGTAAATTGTGGTTAGATCCTTAACACAATTAATATTAATGAGGGGCTAGAAATCAAGCCGACACAGGGAAAGAACAGGCTAAAGACTATTTAGATAAGTGAAATATATTCAGAAGTTGGCAAAGCTCAATGAAATTCTTCCCTGGTATTTTAAGAACTAACAGAATCAATCTTGGAGCTGGTAGCAGTTATCTTTGTTATATCACAGGAGACAGCTGAGATCCCACAGGACTGATGAAGGGCAAACATAGTACCTGTCTTTAAAACGGGGAACAAAGAGGACCTAAAGAATTATAAACCAGTCAGCCTAACTTCAATACCTGGAAAGGTATTGGAACAGATTATTTAAAAATCAATTTGTCAGCACCTAGAAGATAATAGGGTTATAAGTAATAGCCAGCATGGATTTATCAAAAACAAATCATGCCAATCTAGCCTAATTTTCCTTCTTTGATATGGTTACTGGTGTAGGGAGTGGGGGAAAGTTGTAAACATGATACATCTTGATTTTTAGCCAGGCTTTTGACATAGTCTCACATGGCATTCTTATATGCAAACTAGGAAAATATAGTCTAGAGGAAATTACTGTGCACAACTGGTTGAAAGATTGTACTCAAAGAGTAGCTATTGGTGGTTCACTGTCAATGGGGAGAACAGAGAGGACCTGCAGGGGGCAGTTCTGAATCCAGTACTAGTCAGGAATATCATTAATGAGTTCGGTATGGAGTGGAGAGCATGCATATAAAGTTTACAGCTGATACCAAGCTAGGAGAAGTGGTAAGCACCTGGGAGAACAGGATTACAATTCAAAATTATCTTGACAAATTGGAGAATTGGTCTGAAATCAACAAGATGAAATTTATTAAAGACAGATGCAAAGAGTGCTTTGGGTTTTCGGCTCGAGCAGCATCCACACTGCAAAATTACATGGCTTGACACTAATAAGACAGAGAGGTGTGTGTGTGTGTGAGTGGAGTGAGTCTGAGTGCAGGTTTACAATGGAGTGTAGACATACCCTTTGGGACAGGGAACATATCTTCATGTTTGTAAAAGGCCATATAAACTTATGGCCCCATATGTATAATGCGCCAGAAGCTCAGATGGTGTAAATTAGTAGAGTTCTATCAACCTCCTTGGATATACAGATTTTACACTAACTGAGGCTCAGACTCATGATTTTTGATAATCTAAATTACACATGCAGTTCATATATGTATAATATAAATTGGTGGTACCATGGCCCAGATCCTCAAAGTAGTATAGACTTCTGACTTCTATTGATTTCATGGAATTTCTTCATATGCTGCATTATTGTCCCTGAAGTCAATCAAAATCTTGTTTGATAGAAATTGTTAGTGCAGACACTCCATTCCTTATATCCCTTGGAAGACCACTCTTTGAACAAAAGAGTTCTTCAGATTTTCTTTATTAAAAATGAATAGAAATTAAATGTGAAATATACATGTGCTATCTCTCTGCTTTGCTGCAAAGATAAGACCAAATGAGAATTTGCAAGCAGAAAGGAAATTGGCCAGTGTGCTGCTTCAAAGAGACCAATGAAATATATCTGTGTTCTCCTTAGTTTAGTTCACATACTGGATGTGATGTTCCAAGACTTTCTTGGTATGTGTCTAAAATGGGTAAACACGAGAGCTATGCTAAACCTCTTTGGGGACAAAACTCCAGGTAGCTGGCCTCTTTGAACATGACAGAAATAGGCCAGATGGTGATCTTGGTCGCACTGATGTAAAACCAGAGTAACACCAATGGTTTCAGTACAATTACTTTGGATTTACAGTGAGGCAACTAAGCTTACCTTCTGGCCCAGCGTGTCTACGATACCATCGACAGTGGCAGACCTCACGCTCAGCTGCTCCACCTCCAGCTTAATTTTCCATTGGGGTTTTGGCAGAGGTTCCACTGTGTTTTTTCTCTTGTGATAGTATCTCACTACAGTGAGTGCCTGCATCACAAAAATGATACTGCTTGGGTGTATGTAAGTAACAACTATGTCTCTGAGGCTACAGTCATTTTAGATAAATCCATATGTAAATGCATCGGCCGGAACTGTCAGACATGTGAAGGCTCTTTATACTGCACTAGCTGTGTCTGTAAAGGGATATTAAAATGGGCTTAAACATAATTTATGTCCTTGTTACTCATTTATTCCCATAGTATAACTGAGAATTCAGGCATGTAGGTGCAACTCCATTGGCTTCAGTGGAATTACGCCAGCAGAGACTTTGGCCCATAACTTTTGTTATTGAAAGGACACATCCATCTTCTGCTGGAGATGAAGTATTTTTAGCTGTCTGATGCTTCCAGTGGTAAAGACAACTAGTAATGACTGATCAATATAAACAGTGTATATGACAGAAATAAATGGCAAGCAGAAAGCTTGAATTAAGAACAAATTCTTAAGAGTCTCATGCGTGTGGTGTTGTATGAAAAGCAAATAGGATTACCCCAGACTCAGCACTAGGCTCTTATTAAGACATAATTTTCTGTGTAAGAAGGTCGGTGTAAAAATCTTACAATGATGGATGCGTACATAGAAAACCAAGGGGTGAACCATCTTCCCCAGCAGCAGTAAAACGCAGGAGATGGAAAACATTTCTCTGCTTTCATGGCATCATTCATCATTATCCTGACACTGCATCAAGAGTTAATTAAGGCTTGTTTCCATTCTATCTGAACAGATGATCAAGAGCCATGTGTGTACACGTTTTGGGCTGTTGTGGGGTTTTTTTTGAGCTTTGCACTTTTTATCTCTTGGATTCTATAGTTCTTACAGAGATGAAAGGGATAAATCCTCTTAACAAATTCTATCCTCTTTTTCACATTCCCTCCCTTCTGGCCCTCAAATTGCTCACCGTCATTGTGGGAACAGGATAAAACTAAGCAATCCTCTCTCACTTGTTTGCATGCCCTCTCTCCAACACCCAGCAACTACACAGACGCTTGTTTGACATATTTTGAAATCTTATGCCTGTCAGGCAAGTATGCTGCTCTTCCATTTTACTAAACTGAATAACAAATGTTTTGACTTTCTTGCTCAATAAATCAGGTCCCCAAGAATAGCAATCAGACCGCGAATAAATCTGAATCACTGAAACCGGAAGTTTAGACGGTGTAGTTTATCTTAATTCTGGGTTTATCTTACAATTGCCAGGAGCACCAGTTGTGTATGCTTAGGGGTTTAGCATAATTCGTCATTCCCAAGCACCCTTTTTGCCATTCAAAAGTCTGCATCTGCTGACATGTCTGATACCACCACAGTTATTCCCTAATCAAAGTGTGGAGGGGGGACTGTGATATCTCAGAAAATGTTGAGCCAGATCCTCAGGATGGATTTTTCTGCCTGTAGTGTAGATCCTCAGGTTACTAGTCTGGTCCAAAGGATCAGTTTAGAGCAAGAGCTCACAAGTGCTCTATAATCCCCAAGTAGACCTGTCATAGCATTCCTTCCCAGATCTGAACCTTAGAGTTCAGAAAATGAGAAACTAGCATGAATCCTCTAGGCTTAATTACCAGCTTAGATCTGATAGCACTGCCACCACCCAAAAATATAGTGTTTTGAGACACTCTGATTTCCCCAACCTTCCCTGGGGACCCCAAGAACCCAAATCCCTTGGGTTCTTAAAACAAGGAGAAATAAACCATTCCCCCCTTCCTTCCCCCTCCCAGACTTTCCCTCCCTGGGCTATTCTGAGAGACTAGTGATCCAAACTCTTTAAATCACAATACAGAGAAGTATGTCCCTTCCCTTCCACAAAGAGGCAAACAGATTCAAGGAAAACAGAGAGAGATTCTATCTCTCCCCCCTCCCGTCGCTCCCCACCAGTCCTGGTGAGTTACCCCAGTCCCCTGGGATAAAACAAGGGAAACAAGAAAAAAATCAATCAAGTTCTCTAAAAAGAAATTTTGTAATAAAAGAAAGGAAAAAGTAAAGAATTATCTCTGTAACTTCAAGATGTAAATATTACAGGGTCCTATAGCTTACAGACACCAGAAAGAAACTCCCCCCCCAGTACCAATACAAATCAAAATATTCCCAGCAACTACACATATAAAAGGTAACCAGCCAGATCCACATTTGCAAATAGAGACAAACAATAAAAAAAAAAGACTAAAATCGCCAGTTCTTACTTACTGTTTGAACAGAAACTTAGAGATCCTGTAGTAATGTCTGGTCTCTCTCAGACCCCCAAGAGAAGAACACACAATGGACAAAGAACCCACACAAAATCTTCCCTCCACCCAAATTTAAAAGTATCTTGTCTCCTGATTGGTCCTCTGGTGAGGTGTTTGGTTCCCTGTTTAACCCTTTACAGGTAAAAGAGACATTAACCCTTAACAATCTGTTTATGACAGGCCCATTAAGCCATCTTTGATGTGCATTCCCACTCCATCGGCACAAACTGACCTAGTTGTGGTGGGTCCCATTCTTTAATGTTGCCATTTATAAACACTGTGAGCTTGTTTTATTAGGTATATCTATGGGAAATGAATCCCCAATCCTTTTGTATGCATGGAATAAGTTACCCTATGCGGATGCGAAACTTAACTGGTTGGATCCTGATGGTGAGAGACCAGAAGTGAATAATCAATGGAATTGTTATGAATTTATGTGAAGATGAGACCAGAATTGCACCCCCGGCCACGCCCTGTCCTTTCTATTCTACTTATGTAGAAATCCCGTTTGGTTAGCAATGATCATTAGCTGGCCATTGCAAATTAGCCACTACCCATTCTCTCTTCCCCATCAAATGGCAGTCACACGGAGAGAATAATACATTTATATATGCTGCAATTTAGTGTCTTTTTATTATGTTCTATTCAGTAACGGGCTGATTTCCAAGAGGGCTGAGCAACTGACACCCCCACTGAAATCAATGGGAGCTAGGGCTGCTCACTCTCTTTGAAAATCAGACCATAAGTGCCTTCATTTTTGTCCTTTGTGTTATTTCTAGAGAATAGGCTGCAGTGTGCAAGGTGTGATACTGCAGCCCATTGTGAAAGCTGATTTTCATGTACTGTACAACCTGTAACTTTGACACCATTGTGCTAAAAAAAAAGAGAAAGTTGGTGTGTGTGTAAGGGGGGAGGAGGACTTTGAATTTAATGGAATTTTAACAAACTTTGGCATGGAATTGGCTTTTCTTTTGGAATGACCTTTCAGTGTCTTACCCCATCAGCATAATGTGCTAACAATTGTATTGAATTACAAAATGTGTCCCAGACACTCTGTGTTAACGGAAGGGATTATTCGCACATCATTTGGAGTTTTCCACTCTACTAATTTCTGCTGCATCTTCTATTGTGGTTATTTGCCCTACATTTTATGAACGAAATCAGTATCCACATTTCTTCTTTGGTGTGTTGAGGCCGAGGTGCAAGGCTCCTTTAGTAACATTTCTGCTGCAATTCTATTATCCTGGTCTGTTAAGCAGTTAGAAAAAGAGCCACAAAATGAACTATGCTAGAATAGAATTCAGTTCATTAGCAGTTACATCTATGAAAGATTAGTTACATCTAGTAATTTTTAATCACATCTATTCATTACTTTCCTCCCCACACTTAGAATTGATATTGCTACCTGATGCCTGTGACTTCAGTCAGTAGCTGGGATTTTCAAAGTACCCTAGGGAGCTGGAGGTGCAGTTCCCACTGAAAGAGCTGAGGCCTTAACTCTTAAACTCCTTTTGAAAATCTTAGCTCATGAGTTTTACACCCGTGGAGCATATTTTCCTAAGGTCATAGTCAAGAATCTTAGGAAACTTGGGCCTTGTCCATGCTGGGGTTTTATATACCATCCGGATAGCTGCACAAGAGTAAGTCCTAGTGTTGATGCAGCGCACAAAGCGTAGCCAGGGTATGCCACTCTGGTGTGAACCCTAGTTTATGCAGGTGCATTGTGCCTAAACTAGGAATTTGCACTGGTGCAGTGACATTATTTTATCAACACACCTCCCTTCCCAACAAAACACACATATAACCCCAACAAAACACAGCAAAAATAAGGCCTTTCAGTAAAGAAGCTAATGAAATATTAGTATGTTGTTGTGAAGACAGTAACACTGAAAATAAATGTCCTCATTTTCAATGATTTTAAAATCAGAGACTACTGCATTCAAGTCCTCTAACTTTCCTTTTCCCATGGACCACTTGAAAATTGCTGAGGGTCTCGGTGGACCACTTAATGACCTTTCCAAAAGTTGTTTGCACCATTAGCTAACTATTTTAAAGTGCTTTGGATAAAAGCGCTATATAAAAAAAAAGTAGTAATATTTTTTGTTCTACAAATAAAAGTACACCACTCATATTTTAATACCAATAGTCTTACTTTCTAATGTGATGGATATGCCCTCTCTCCCCCTCCACAGCAAGCTGGGGTTCTGAAGAAGGGGGATCTCTCCCTTGCCACAGAGCTTAGTCTGGGAATGAGTGTGTGTGTGTGGGGTCTCTCCCCAGCAGCCACAGTCCTGGAGTTGCGGAAAGTCACCTCTTTCTCTGGCCACCGCAGCCCTGGACATCCCAAATTCCCCCACCTCTTCTTCTCACCCCACTGCCCCCTCCAACATACCCCTTATTCCCCCAAAGCTACGACCTCCTCTTACATGTGAATCTTCTCCAGGGTCCAGGTACCTAATTAGTGGAGCTATGCCTGTGCGGGTCCACTAATTAGATGGGTGGTCCTATATTCTCTTGTGTGTGGCCACCCAGGTGCGCACCTTAGAGGGAACTATCCACAGACCACCTGAATGGAGCTCGTGGACCACTCGTGGTCCACAGACCACAGTTTGAGAACCTCTGCTCTACTCTTATCTCCTGCATAATTCAGACCCTTGAATTTCTCCTTGTTATTCCTGTCTTTAACCCAAGCAACTTATGGTTGAAGTAGAGAATCTTTTTTAGAAAGACACCGAATTTTCACTGGACTTCAAATGATGAAGAATTTACCACATCCCTTGGTAATCTATTCCAGTGGTTAATTACCCTCACTGTTAAAAATAGGCATCTTATTTCCACATTGTTTTCTATTAATAATGATGTTTTACATAAACCTTTTGGCTGTGAAGAAAACAGTGATGTCTATTTGCTTCTTTCAGTGGTGCTCAGTAGGAGCCTTATAAATAGAGGAGGGGGTTAGAGATGCAGGGACTGGAGCTGCTGTGACAGCTGGAATGTGTCTGATGAGATGTTTAGTCATGCTCATCCATAAATGTCTTTCTCTGGGAGCATATTAAAATTGCAGTTATTTTTAGACCAGACAGAAAGGTCTGTTACAATTCCTCCTTAGAGCTAGCTACATTTTATCAGCTTTGTTTTTAAGAAGCTGCTTTCTTTGCTAGGTCAGTTTACTAGGTGTCATTGAGCTTTCAGAGGAGATGTGAAACTGAGCTCCCAAACAGTTCTGAACACAAAAGATCCCATAGCATTTTTTTTAAATGGTTCCTATTTGGGCAATTAATTTTCTTACCTTCAATTCCCCTGTTATTCTTCACTTACTGCTTTTAAGCCTTCATCTTGCAAAGTGCTGAGCAGTCTGATCCTGATTCTCCAAACACTAGAATTAGTGCTCAACTTTGAGTATATGAGTTCTCCTATTGATGAGAGACCTTTCTCACGAATGTAAAATAGCTGCCATTTTAATAGGAGCCAAGGGAAAAGAGACACATGAGTGGCATTGCCTTCAATGGTTGTTAAGCAAGTGCTCTAGTTCTTTGGCATGTGTGGGTATCTCAATTTTGGTCAAGCTTCTTAACCTGTCAATAATAACTGGCAGAATTCTGCTTCTAAAATGATTTCTCTATTTTTTTTTCATATTTTCAAAAAAACACTGAGCTCTTGTACTTAAATATCATATTCTAAAACCTGTAATTAAAAAATGAATAAGAGAATAAATATAGTTAGTGCTGCAGGCAACATTTAATTCAGCTGAACTGTACATTAGATGCATGAACACATGGTCTAATTTCTGAAGACAAGTTAGCTGCAGCTCATGGTACCATACTAAAAATAAACCAAGTACAAAGGAGCTAGAGGGGATTTGCTGGGGCTTGTTTGAGCCCCTTTGGATGTATGTGGTTTTTGTTTTCAATGTAATATAAATCGCTTAAATTTGGGGTGTATGCCAGGAATCAACTCAATAACCCTCTGTGAAAATCCCAGGCTGACTCTCTGCTTAGGTGTATGATCATGAGGGATGGGAAACAGGAGTGTGTGTGTGTGTGTGTGTGAGAGAGAGAGGGAGGGTGGGGGGAACTCGCTCTTGCAAAAGATAAGAATGACCCAGTACCTCACATCTTTCAGAAAGCAATGCAAAACTAATTCCTATATCTTAGCTTCCCCTAAATGAGTTCTCCACAAACAACACACCCACTAAACTGAGGATTGGGGTGGGGGGAGGAGAGAGAGTGCTTCTAATGTGAGGCCTGAAAGGGACTGTCAGAAAGCCTGATTGTTGTTATTTGTGTTTGGGAGGCTCTCAGAGATTGTTTGGGAGGCTCTCAGAGATATGGAAATGGCAGCCAGATAAGTACTTACACAGACGAAGAGAAAACAAGGTGTTCAAAAGCAAAGGAAAGACATATGTCAAAGTCTGGCTTTCAGCTGGTTTTCTGCTACTTTAACCTTTTGTTTGGAAATGTGTTATGCACAAAATGAGTCAGAAGGCAGTTGGCATGAGGGGGAGTATGGAAAAGTGCTTATGACTAAGTCATTTTTCTTCTGTTCTAGTGGATAATGTTCTTAAGTGCAGAGTAACTTTCATGAATCAAATCACATCCAGATCATATTGTATAGGCACGGCTTTCAGGTTGCTCATTCCTTGTAGGGATGAGAGAGACTCACATATCTGTTGTGTATAATCAAGAGTGAATGTCATAGGGGAAGAGAGCATCAATGTAAGCACTATGAGAAGGACAACTGATTTGTTTTTCAAGCTTACACCTATTCTTGTGATTCATTTTTGAACTCATATCGATGGCTTCAGAAGAAAGGTGTCTCCTAGCAATTCTTTTTCTACAATAATATAAGATCCAGTGTTTCCCATATGGACATTTTGGAACGGGTAACATCTCTACCTGGCATGAAGTGCTTTTGTATGTCTCCAATCTCCCTGAACTCCCATTGCTGATAACACGTGCTTCCTGGACGACTGAAAGAAACTTTGTTGTTTATATAGTGTGGGGCAGGACCTCAAAGTATTCTGCTTACTTCACTGGAACTACATCCAGTTACTGTAACCAACACTTTCTATCTTTCCCATTCTTTATTACTAAGTGAAGTTTCATGAAACAGGATCTTTGTGGCTCAAGAGATAATGATCTCCCATTGCTTAGTCTCCTGCCAGAATTCATAATCCTCTGTTTGTGACATCACAGTTAGTGACCTGGAAGTTGTATTGTCCCAAATCAGAGGATTATGATTTCAGAGAGGGGGAAGAGGGAAACAGCAAGAGCTCATGAACCTGTAGGATGCAAGGATCTGGTTTTCATGCAAATACTCTCATTAAAGAAAGAACAAGGCATGTTATTTGCAGAGGATAACTGCTATATGAGCAGAATTGTTTCAAAGAGAACATTTTTTTTTCAAATTTTTCTATGCAGTATCAGCATTTCTTAAGGTTCCTGAGGAAATTCCATCCCCAGCAGTTTAGAAAACATGTCAGATGTATCCATGGCAATAGTGATGCTGGCAGTGACATTGCAAGGAGTTTGAAAAATGCCTATCAAAGTTGCAAGAGTTTAAACAGAGAGGATATGAAATGTGTGTGGGGAGCTAGCCCAGCTGCTGCCCTTATTAGATCTGTCTCTAATAAATACTCCTAGTTCTTGACTTTCATCAACATCAAGTACATGCAGCTTACAAGTTAAGGTGCTGCGTCTAATTTCTATCAGTTAATTCTGTGACTACTTATTCATGCACAGGAACTCTAACAGTGATTGCAATATAGTATGTTTTGAGGCTCTAGTCAAGGATCAGGATCTCATTATGCTAGGCATTATACACACATAATGAAAAGATGGATTCTACCCCAAAGAGCTTACATCTAAAGGCCCAATCCTGCAAAGACTTACACACACGTTTAACTTTACACATTGTGAGTAGCCCCATGGCCTTCAGTGGGCCTACTGACAATGTGTAAAGTTAACTATGTGTATAATTGTTTATGAGATCAGGGCTTAAGTATGTGAGAAACAATTGAGAGAGCAAAAGGGAGCAGCGAAATGTTTGTGATTGCTATAAAAACCATGACAACATGAGGAAACTGAGAGTTTAAATGACTTCCCCAATGCCATCCCTACCCAGGTAGTTACAGAACCTAGAATAGAACCAAGTTCTCAACTCCCTGCTCAGTGCTCCAGTCCCCTGGGTCATACTATTTCTAGTTTAGTAGCTCAATTTAAAAACGGGATGGGTAATCCTCAGGATGTTTCTCTCCCCACCCCCAATGCACCGTTGCAGCTAATGGAGGTAGTCACAGATCTGTTAGTCCATATCATCTCCATATAAACTTGCGGCTAGCTGTATTTTCTGTATGATTGCAAAAATCTTGTTTTCACTTCTGCACCTCGTCTGGTATTTCTGGACCAGATCCTCACTGAGGACCTGACCTTTTATTTATTTATAACATCATGTCAGTTTTGAGTGTGCATGTGTGTATGGTGAACCATCCTCTGATATATGAAGACTTGATTGAATGTAGGGTGACCAGATGTCCCAATTTTATAGAGACAGTCCTGATTTTTGGGTTGTCGTCTTATATAGGCTCCTACTACCCCCCGACCCTCTGTCCCGATTTTTCACACTTGCTGCCTGGTCACCCTAGTAGAATGAGTCAGTCACAATCACACAATAGTCTTTCCAGCACTGAAGCCCTATTTGAGTGATTACAAGATCATCTTTGACAGAATATTGGCTGCTATGATGGATAGTCTCTCAGCTACTGTATGCATAAAGCATTTTACATCTTTCCTGGAGTGTTTCCAAAATTTTGGCATATTAATTGGAAACTCAGCTTTCTCAATCTGTTCTTAGAAATCTGTATTAACCTTTAAAATGCAGGCATTTTCTAGACTACCAGTTTAACAAATGTCTATAAGGATCTAGAGCTCTTATCTACCTGTCTGGCAATCTAAGTAGAATGAGGTTACTGCTTGAGAGGGCATGGACCCAAACTGCTTAAGTTAGGGAAGTATTTAACACAGTACAGTTAGTATAGTATTAAGGTTCATCCTATATGCCAGTTTATTCTTTAGTAATGCTTTGTGAAAGCACTAATGGCTGTTTGGCACAGTTCTTATGTTCCCTCTGACTCCTAGCACAATTCATTAAGAGTATCTTCTCAGACCCAGAAAGGTACAATGCATTTGAGGCTAAATTCTACTCTGACATCAGTGTAAATCTGGAGTAACTCCAAAGAGTAATGCATATGATTTAACCCAGATTTATACTTGTGTGAGTGAGAGCAGCATCTGCCCATAGCTTTGGGCTAGTTGGCATCTCATGAAACATTTCGAAGGAAACTTGAGATGAGCTGATCATGGAATATTTGCAATCAGCATCTGTGACGTGGGGATGCAGTGACACCTCCAGATTGCAAAAGCTCTGTTTAGTTTTTGCATTTCATTGCCATAACTGAAGCTGAGGACTACAAGCCAATAACAAGTAATAAATAATTGAGAGTCTATGGATGCTGGCATGGAGAAAACTGTCAGTCTTTATCTACTAATGATTTCAGGGAGTAGTGAGAAGCTGGGCAAGGCTTGCAAAGGACATCTGTGATGATTTGTGGAATCTATGTACAACATATGAATTCTGTTTGAGATTATGAACTCTGTTTAAACCTTTATCATTTTCTTTACTGTATTCTTGCCTCATACTCCTTGCACTAAGGTGACAAGGAGGAGGTCCTGAGTGTGTCTGTGAATAGGATGGTCATGGAAGACCATCCACATCTAAATAAGTCTTGCCTGAGCAGAATGATAGGATGGCTGCACCTTAAGTGAAACCAGTTTTATCCAGCATGTCCTAAGAGAGCAAGGGTATTAAGGAATGGAAAATCCACAGAAGGGAACAAATGAGAAAAAGGTGTCAAAGCTGGGCTTTAAAAGCTCAAAGGCTTTCAAAGGTCTGGTTTACACCTAAAACTTAGGTCAACTTAGCTACAGGTTCTGTTGACCTGGTTGCTGCCTCTCTGAGAGGTGGATTTACTACAGCAACAGAGAAACACCTTTTATTTGAGTCCTTCCTTAACTTCTCAGGATGTGTGTACACAGAGGTGAAAGTAGAAAAAGGGATTTGCCAGTACGGAGCTGGATTGGGGCCGGCTTTTGCCCCTGGAAGGGACAGGGCCTCGGGCAGAAGGGGCAGGGATGGGGGTGTCAGAGCCAGTCCCTGCCCGCCCTGTACCCACCCCTGCTGGGGTAGCAGCGGCAGCCAGGGGCTTCGGCAGCAGTTTAAAGGGCCAAAGGCTCAGCCACCACTACCACCTTGGGCCCTTTAAACCACTGCTGAACCCCCCAGCTGCCATTGCTATCCCAGAGCTCCGGAGCAGGGTTCTGGGGGCTATTTAAAGGGCCTGGGACTCTCCTGTCTCTACCACCCTGGGCCTTTTAAATAGCCACCAGAGCCTGGCAAAGCAGTGGTGGGGTCCGGTGGCTGTTTAAATGGCCCAGGGCAGTAGAGGCGGCGGGAGCTCCGGCCCTTTAAATAGCCCGCAGAGCCCCACCACTACCCCAAGGCTCCAGCAGTGGGGCTCTGGTGGCAATTTAAAGGGCCTGGGTTCCAGCCAGTGCTGGGAGCCCCAGGCACTTTACATTGCCACCTGGGGAAGTGGGGCCACCCCAGCATGGCGCATGGGCTCTTGCCAGTATGCCGTACCAGCTTACTTTCACCTCTGCATCTACACTACAGCTCTGCAGTGGCATAGCTGCAGCACTTCTAATGTAGATATATCCTGAGCAGTTGATGGGGTGGGGGGGGACTCAAAGAGGCAGGTATCCTGAGCGAGAGGAGACCTGTTAATGACTGTGGGACTAGCCAAGAGGCTGGCTGCAGGGGTTGTCAGGAGACTCTGCAATTTGGAAGACAAGGCTGACCTGGAGGAGTGAGGTTCTGGAGAGGAAACCTAGAACTCTGAAAGGACACTAGTCTCAATCTCAAAAAAACTTTCAAGAGTGATGAGTACCTTGGCCACTGGATCCCACCGCTGAAAAGGGATACCAAACAGAGTATGTGCCCAGGAAGAGTGGGCCAGAGAGGCCAAAGATGGTGGCTGGTGTTTACTGAGACCCAGAGAAGCTTAAAAAAGCACCCAGGCTAGGTGTGTGGGTATTAATACAGCAGTCTGGTGAGTGTCCAGCAAGGGGAGCTTGACCAGCTACAATTTCCTTCAGCAAGTATTGGGGTTTACATATTCATACTAAGGTTGAACAACAATGGATACAAGAACAGTGATTGCCTATGGAAGTGTGAGCTCTTAGGAGTTCTTGCAAGGGTTTGTGTGAGCATATAGATGTGTAGATGTACATTCTGTTTGTAGTATCTCTGTCTACCTTATTGAGTTGGGGGTGTTTGTGACTGTGCTAATGGTATTAATAAACTATTTGTAAATATAGAAGAGTTCCTATACTGTGAGTGTTGCAACTGTGCCCCGTGGGGTTCCCAACATGCACTGCAGTGGATGTATATAGGCAAGCTAACTCTATAAGCTACAGATGCACACATTCAAAGGTGCACCGTGTACAGAGGCCTGTTCACAAGGTTTATTGCACTGATCTCATCAGTGTGAGGACTTCATATGTGTCACAACTAAATATGGGTCTGCAGAATTTTGGGATGCATGAAAATTAGAAGACCTAACAAAGGTTTTGTTCAACTTTCTGAAACTTGTATATAAATAATATTATGACTTAGTTCAAGACCTAGACAAAATATTGAGATCATTCTTACTTGATCCACATCCACTGACCCTTTCATACCAATCTGGATCTCAGTAGTGAGGAAATGTTTGGCTTTTATTTGCTGTTTTACACCATCTTATTTTTTAATTCACTTTATTTTCCTCTCTTTCTGCCTTTTGCTCCTTTGAGGATGCTGCAAATCTGATACAGACATCTGATCAATCCAGACTACCTGAGGGCTCTGATGTTATACTGGCTGGTGATGGATCAAAAGTATCTGCTTCCCACTACAGCCACCAGGCAGATGGCGAAATACCAGATGTGAACAAACCATTCATCTTATGTTTGTCCATTAACACCATGAGCAACAAATACCCTAAGCCAGTGGTTTTCAAACTTCTTTTTCTGGCGACCCAGTTGAAGAAAATTGATGTCCACCCTCCCTCCCAGCTGAGCTAGGGATTAGGAGTTTAAGGTGTGGGAGGGACTCAGGGCTGGGGGAGAGGGTTGGGGCATGGGGATGAGGGCTGTGGGTGGGGCCAGGAATCAGGGATTCAGGTTGTGGGAGGGGGCTTTGTCCTGGGTCAGGGGGTTGGAGTGCGGGAGGGGTTCAGGGCTCTGGGGTGGGGATGCAGGCTCTGGGGTGGGGCCAGGGATGAGGAGCTTGGGTGGGAATCAGGGCGGTGGCAGAGAGCTGTGGTGCAGGAGGGAGTCAGGGCTCTGGGCTGAGGGTTCAGGCTTTGGAGTGGGGCTGGAGGGATGAGGGGTTTGAGGTGCAGGAGGGGGCTCCAGGTTTGGGGGGTGTCAGAGCTGGGGCAGGGGATTGGGGTGCAGAGTTAGAGCACTGGCTTACCTTGGGCAGCTCTTGGTCAGCAGTGCAGCAGGGATGCAGAAGGAAGTTTCCAGTGCTTGGGGCAGAGGCAGCGCGTGTAGCCCCATGGCTTTCCCTCTCCTCAAGGAGCTGGACCTGTTGGCTGCTTCCGGGGCACAGGGCGGTATTGGAACAGGTAGAGACTAGCCTGCCTTAGCCAGACAGCACCGCCAATGGAACTTCTAATGGCCCAGTCAGCAGCTCTGGTCAGCACCGCTATGACCCAGTCCCTTCCATTCCCATGGTTTGAAAACCACTGCTCTAAACAAATTATTTCTATACAAAGGTCTGGTTTAAGAGATTTACATAATTCATGTAACTCTGCATCTAGTACATTGCAACTTTGCTTGGCTGTGAGTGGAATTTGCTTACCTATCCTCTTTGTTTATCACTCCCTAATTAGGCTCCTGAAACTTCAGGTCGTGGGTGAAGTGTGACATGCATAATCAGATATCAAAAACTCTTCTCAGCCTACCCAAATCTTTGCTGGGAGTTAAAGATTTGAGATAATGACACTCAGTCATTTGGAGGTTGTTGAGCATGGAGACAGGTAACTGTACTGTATCTTAATAGCTGCATTCCTCTAGTTTAGTTTAAGAAAGCTTTATTCATCTAATCCCCGCATTTCTTTAATTTCAGTTTTCAAAAGCGATGTCTCCAAGAAACTTTTCTGTTCTCCAGGTGGGTAGGTTAGCTCAGAAAAGTCTCTCCTGGTTCCCTCCATCCTGTTGACTACATTACATCTGTGGTATGAGCATCAGCTGACAAACCTTGGGGTTGTGAGCCCTTCTCAGATCATTTGCCTCAGTGTGGCACACTGGCCAATGAACCCATAAAGTATATACATGCAGTTGCCTGGGCACGCCACTTAACCCTGAATTCTGGCTACCTTGCATCTTCAAAACGCACCTTCAAAACTTGGGGTTGTGTGGGTATCAGGGCTTGATCTTGGTAAGGGTTGAGCACTTCTGAGCGGTGCTGCTGAGTTCCCCTTAATGCCCCCTAATTTTCATGAGTCCCTCAACTTTCCCATCCTTTCCTATACAGTATGGGACCTGGTCACTTGCTGGTTTGAACTAGAGTGAATGACGGATTGTCTGTAACTTCAAGTCTTTCCATCAAAGTGTAAGGACTTCATTGACTCAGCCAGAGGTTATGGGACTATTGCAGGAGCAGGTGGGCATAGGCCCCAACTCCGTGAGTGCTCTGGGGCTGGAGCACCCACGGGGAAAAATTAATGAGTACTCTGCACCCTCTGGCAGCCAAGCTCCCACCTCCTTCTCCCCCCCCACCAAGTGCACCGCATCCCTGCACCTCACCCTCCCTCCCAGCACTTCCTGCTGCCAAACAGCTGTTTGACAGCACTTAAAACTTTCCAGGAGGAAGGGGAAGGAGCAGGGTGGAGGCAGAGAAGAGGTGGGGCAGGGGCGAGGACTTTGGGGAAGGGGTGGGAAGGAGGCAGGGTGAAGGCATTGCAGGGGCGGGGCCAGGGGTGGTGGAGGGTTGAGCACCCACCACCTATGCAGGTGGGTGAGGTTCTGTGGCCTGTGATGTGCCTCAGGTCACACTAGATGATCATGATGGTCCCTTCTGGCCATAAAGTCTGTAAGTAGACAAGGCAGATGAAGAGGGCAAGGAAGTAGTATTGCTCCCATTTTACAGGGGGGTACTGAGGCTCAAAGACATTGTGACCCACTCAAGATCTAGGGTGACCAGGCAGCAAATGACCTATAAAATTGGGACAGCTGGTCACCCTATCAAGGTCACATAGGAGGTCTGTGACAGAAGAAATTGATCCTAGAGAGCTAGTTTAGTGCTTTAATCAGAAGTCTATCTCTCCTCACGAGGCACAAAGCTTTTGTAAATGTGTTATATGAAATGTGCTCAGATTTCCTCTTTTTTTTTTTTATTACAATGTAGTGCTACTAGGCAAATTACAGACAAGAGGAACATTTTACTATATATTGGTGAGAGCAGCAAAAATGCCCCATTGTATTTAAAGCCTGGTTCTAGTTGCTAATTCTCTCTGCACTGCTATATTTTCAGGTTAGCAAACAGATCAGTAATTGAATCAGTTGTTCATTAATTAAAGCACGACAGGTGTATGCAGCAAATCTCTCCAATCATCCCTGCACGCTTACCAAGTACAGTAGGGCTGCTTCTACTGTCTGGTTTATGTAATGGGAACTCTGCACCTGTTTATCATTACGTTTGTGAGATAAATACATACATTAAGAGATCATTAGCCAGATGAACATGAAAAACACAATAGATGAGAAGGCTTTGGTTTTCATTCTTCAAAATCCCTGAGAAATTATTTTTGTTCAAGCCATGCACAAACTATTGATGGTTACTACTACATGATATTAGACCTGAAAATCTAGAGCCCCACTGACATACAGTGAGGTTTTTTGTCTCTTTTTTCCTATTGGGAATTGAATAAATATTGCTAAAAAAGACCTAGTTAATTTTATCCAACAGACATCCCAGTTATGGAGCTCATTTGCTCAAGTCTTTGCAGAAAAGTCTAGCTTCTCCCCAGCTCCCTGCTTTTCTTTAGGAACACCAACCTCCAGGCTACCTCCCCTGGGTCTTGCCCTTTTGACAAGCCCCACCACAGCAGCTCACTCCACTTCTGTAGGTTTTTGGTCTTTCCTGTCCTCGGCTCCCTTGACAGAGCGCCCCTGTCAGGAGAGGATACCAAGGACTAAACTTACGGTAGCCTTCCTCATGTCTTTCTCGGCTTCATTGCTCTGAGATCCTCCCCACAACACTAGCCATCAACATGGTGTCTTCTGCCCCTTCTGGGCTCCTCAACCCACTTGACTTTCAGACTTCTTCCTCGCATCCTCCCCCCAAGCAAAACCAAACACCCTTAAACCACCCTCTCATTTTGGGCTTAATGTGCGACGTAGATTTATGAAACTGACATCCCATTGAAATGTGGATACCAACCGGAAAACCAGCACGCTAGCCATATGAGTATCATTCGTTGCTCAAAGTTATTTTCATTGACAGGTTTTTAGCTTCAAATTACAGAGTGGACAGAAAGCCTTGCTAATAAGTTGCCTTTCTACTAGAAGTGTGCACAGGATAGAATCGTTAGTGCTCTTGACAATGATAGCTCATGCAGCCACTGTGTTGATTTTCTCTGGAAATTCTGGGCAGTTGAAGCTACTTTGGTGAATTGTTGCTGCATTGCTAGCAGTGCATTCAATTAAAAAATAAATCTATTCTGCTGCTCTACTTGGATAGTCATATAAAAAGTCATCTTTCCATCCAGCTTGTGCACATTGAAGCAAATAACCTGTAGAAGTGGGATGCTGCATAGATCAGAAGGCAATGATTATGTTGAGTTTATCTAGCCATCTAGGATGGCCAGATAGCCACCCTCAGGTCTTTAACTGCCTGCTACTCTCTGGGGAGCTGTATGTGCCTTGTTAATATAGCTGCATAACTAGCTTGCACGTAAGAGCATCTGTATTCATTTAAATCTGTTGATTTAAAACAACTGCATTCTTTCAGGAAAGCGTACTTTGTTTTATAGGAAATCCGTGTACTCTGATGTATGCATTTATTTTATAGGCTCCCCCCATTAATAACCCAAAGGCTTTCTATTCATTTCAGTGAGCTTTGTAGCAGCTGCTTTGTTGCCAATTAGTGTGTGGCTCTGGTGGTGGTTTTGTGGCCCACGTAAGCTGAACTGATCTTAGTTCAGTTTCTATTGAACAAGGTTCAGTGTCTACATTGGAAGCTACTGGAACTCTTAGTGCCTTTTGGAAGAGGCTGAGCATTCACCTGGCAGTGAAGACTGCTCTACCTCTTTTTGTCCTGTGAACAAACAAGGTTTTTAGTCTCCAATACTATCCCAACCACACCTCTGACAACTTTTGTCCTTACTGTGGACCATATTTTGCCATCTTTACTGATGCTACATAATACTTGCTAGCACACACTAGTTCTTAAGTAATCCCAGTTTCGATGGGACTGATTATTCGAGAAATGAGGGAATACTCAGGAGGGTGGCAAAATCTAAGTCTATGAAATTTATTCTCGGATTTTAGCATATGATATCAGTGCCAGAGCTAATGTGATCCTTAAGAATTCATCTTTATTGACAATACTAACAGACATCATTACTTCACATGTTTCTTTTCCTTCTTCAGGCTCTGCTTTTCAGTTAGCCCCCTGATTTTTAAGGCCTGAAGGAATTATTATATCATCTAGTCTGACCTCCTTTTAGCACAGGCCAGCCCATGTATTGAGCCCATTAACTTGTGTTTGACCAAAACATACCTTCCAGAAAGGCTTCCAGTCTTGATAAGAAGAGATCAAGAGATGAAAAAACCATCTGTTCCAATGGTTAATTACTCCGCTAAAAAATGTGCCCCTAGATTTCTAATCTGAATTAATTAAGTTCTTTTATGCCTTTCACCATTGGATTAAATACCATTTACTACCTGTATTTTTTATCTCATGAAGTACTTCTATGCTGTAATGAAGTCACCTCTGCTTTTTAATAAGTTAAAAAGATTGAGCTCTTTAAGTCTCTGACCGTAAGGCATTTTGTACATCCCTCAAATCCATTTTTGTAGCTCTTTTTTGCCCTTTCAGCATTTTTCAACATTTCGAGAGCCTGTGCCTTTAGAACTATTTGTGTAGCCTTTGGTAAGTGTCAGTGTTTCATGAGCTATGTCTTGTATTAGAAAAAGAAATGAAGCTCTAGGCTTACACATAGATAACAGTGCTAAGACATCTGGATGAGTGCCATAGCTCCAAGCAGTTTTCATACTATTGCTTTTTGTGTCCCAGGAGAAAATAGCCCCTCATTTAATTTATACCGTAATAAAATTTCCTGTTGATTTTAATAAAATTGAAGATGATCATTTTGAATGAAATCCCTAAGGCAGCCATTCCATAAAAATGGATTTTTTTTCTGTTCATTTACATTACAATTCATGCCTGATAAGTGATCTGGGTCTACTGCTCCTTTCCTGGTATGGAAAACAGAGAAATTGTTTTAAGAGCTTGAGAAACCTCTTCTTCTTTTAAAAATGAATAACTGTCTGCCATTGTGGATTTAATTCAAGGCATAGTGATTGGTGTTTTGTTTTGTTTTTTAAATACCTCATTGCTCTGACACTGTTAAGCAGTCTCCTCTCACTCTCTAGCACATTCCTCCTCAATATCACCAATGAGTTGTTGATGAAAGGAGAAAGAGGCACAGGTTGCCAGCAGTGATATTTTGCTGTGTTTATCTGACTAGTCTGGATGCACCAAAACCCGATACCTGCTGTGTATATCCTCTATCCCTCTTCAGAAAACAAAGGGCCTTGGTGAAAGTTTAGCCACCCTCCATGCCCTGGAAGGGCTTGAGATGGCTCTAAGAATCCCTAATTTCTGCATTAATTAAGTTTTCCTAATCTTTGGATTGGTGCTGCTGTGATGCATTCTCCCAAATCTTTCCGAAGACCTTGGAGGCAGTTTGACACCAGCGATCAGATTTACAAAGGCACTTGGGCATCTAAAGATGCAGATAAGCACCTAATGGGTTTTACATGAATACCTAAGTGAATTAGTGATTTTTCAATGGGATTTAGGTGCTTAATCTGTTTTTTGGCACTTCTGTAAATCCAGCTAGAAACCCATCTCCATCTTGGAATATCTGGCTCTAGCTCCTCAGTTACTGTGAACTGTACTAATTTATACCAGCAGTTTGCTGTAATGTCACACTGGGAGAAGAGCTGGATCTGAAACAAACCCCAGAACATTCCTAAACTTTGTTGGTATTGGTGGGCGTGGCAGAACCTGAATCCAAATTATAATATGGTTTCTGGTTGTTAACTTTATCATGGCCCAAAACAAAGCCCCAACAGCTGAACGTCAATGGAAATTTAAAGTCTTGGTCTGGATCCAAATGTTTCATCTCTAGTCACTTCTAACGCTTTAATACTGCAATGCAAGCCAAACACATGCCTAATGGACAATTGGAGTAATAAGACTGATTTCCTTATGATCCCTCAGGAGCTTCTATGGTGGATTTTGAATCGCAGGCAAACAGCTGTCTGCAACTCTAATTTTAAATTACAGTCATTGATTAGGATTAATCACTTCCAGTGTGTGTTCCCCTTTGTATTTTCTAAACATTTTGTAACTGAATGCCCCTGAGCTTGAGGTACTGATTGCATTGGCATGAGCCAGAGACCGTGTTGGAAGCGATTGAGCAAATTTCCCCAACCCCCACAAGTCAGTCTTGACTTGCAGTACTGTTGCTATTCCAATTTTAAGCCCTTACAGAGTAGACTGTCTGATTGTGCAGAGTTAGACTGAAGTTCTTCTGTGTTAAGGACAAATCAAATGTCACCTGAGACACTAAACTTGAACAGACTTTGAGCCCAGGTATCCAGAGATGAAAGGTAAATTGTGATCAAGCCGTACTAATTTACTACCTGAGCCAAAGCCTATGAATTTCACAGGAGTCTTTCCATTGACTTCGGTGGACTTTGGGCTAGGCCTACAGTGATGCCAATGTATACGGCAAATATTTTCAAGCTTGGGTGCCTAATATTGAATGCCAAGTTTGTTTGACTTTTTTTAAAAGAGGTCCTGAGCATTCACAGCTCCTCTTTCTATGGGAGCTGTGGTGCTCAGCACCTCTGTAAAGCAGACTACTTTCTTACATACCTGAATATGGAATTAGTTGCCCAAGTTTGAAAATTTTGCTCTGTAGCACATCACACCATAGGTAGAGTACATGAATTTCCGGCCTCAGAATTTCCAATCCAAAGGCTTAAACAAAATATAGTGCAAATAACAGGCCACCAACATTTTGTGCCATGCTGATATTCACGCCAGTGTACTTCACTATAGCAACCCTGACCATTCTATCCAAAGTAGGTTCCATAAATTAGGTGGCAATTTTAGGAATGATCTGAAGGAGCAGCAGGGAAGCACTGCATGCATGTCTATTAGGGGGTTGTTGAAAGCATAAGGGGCAGCTAGTCTCAAAAAGGCACAGAAACAGGAATCCATAATGGAGAGAAAGGACCAGTCAAGAGAGTACCGGGGGCAAGACATAGCAACTGTGAGGATATGTCTGCACTGCAGCTGAGAGCTGTGATTTAGACTTGTGCTTGCTAAAAATAGCAGTGTGGCCACAGCGACACTGGTGGAGGCTTGGATTAGCCAGGGAGCTGGGCTCAGGCAGCTACCCTGAGCTGCCACCGGTGCCACAGCAACCACACTCTTTTCAGCATGCTGGTTTGGCTGAGCAAGTGCGAGTGTGTCTACCTGTGCTGGGACTCACACCTCTCAGCTGCAGTGTAGATGTCCCGGGGGGTGGGGGAGGAGTTGGGAAAGAATGTCAAAGATTTTTGCAGGAGAGGTGTGGTGTGGTACTTTAAAAGTGAGGAGAAGCCTGAGCTGTATGGAAAGATAGAGGGAAAGCTAGTGAGGAAATTTTAAGATGGGGAGAAGCGGAGGAAACAAAGCTTTGAGAGAAAGGGGAAGGAAAACTAATGTCTTGGCGGCAGGAATTCTTCAAGGGGTCAGGAATAAAGGAGAAGGAATTTGTAGCAGCCAAGCTGAGAATGTATCTTTACACCACCTTACCCCATGTTATTACTGGGCCAAATCCTGAGATGTGCTAAGTCCCCTTGAAACCAATAGATGCTCAGATGCACAGTAGTACTTCTAATAGGGTGACAACTTTAGTTGGATGAATTCCTGGAGGTTTCATCACATGACGTTATCTTTAATTAAAGATGACTCTTTAATTCCTGGCAACTCCAGGACAATCCTGGAGGATTGGCAACTCTGCCTTCTGAGGATTTGCTTGCTGTTAGTAAACTGTACATGTACCTGACACTTGAGAGCTCTTTAGCAGATGCTACAAGCCATACCAATACAAAGCTCACCTAAATTGTTGCCTTGGCTGCATAAGAAATAACTTTACATATGTACAAGGATTTGTACATCATATGACTTAGAAACTAGCTCTGTTCTAGATAAAACATCACCACCATAATTAATGTTTGCATTGATGCTCAATTTGTTTTGAAATATACATCCACAATACTAAACAGAATGAAGATTTCATTGTTGGATGAATATTCAAAAGGATTTTAATATCGCCTTCTCCTATTTCTCCCCAATTCCAAGCCTCCCGTGAGACGTTTCTAATTCGTTGTGTATCTACAGTGCTAAATAGAAAAGAGTAGATTAGGAAGATGTATTAAAACAAGTGTGACTGAAGTGTAATTCCCTGTTAACGGCTGTGAGTCTGCTCCCATCAAATACGTACAATGTATAATTGTTAGCCTAAATCTACTCCTATGAAAGTCATTATCAAAACTCCCTTTGACTGAAATAAAATTGAGAATAGAGGACAAAGTGCATCCATCTGCAGAGGGTCAGCACTATTCTTATGACCACTTGTATCTCAGTTCAGCCCTTACATGAGGCTTTAGGTGAGATGTAAGTAGTGCATAGGCTTGTGCTGGCCTAAAAACTATCAGAAAGACACCTCTAAGGATGGTCAGCAAGTGTAGCTGTGGCATAGGAAGAAGCGATATGGTTTGCCCAGAAGTGGTTATGGTCCGTGAAGAAATCAGTGTAAGGACATCCTGGATTACACACCAGGGTGATTTGCTCAGCACATAGCTCCCAATGAATCTCTTCCACTTCTGAGATGGAGTAACTATGCACATGGACTTTTCTGTTTGGTGTGGGTATTACCAGGTTTGTGGTACCATGGACGCCACTGACCCAAATAAAGAAAGCAGCGGTATTGGACCTCGTACAGGAACATGAAGCAAAATCTGCACGGATTCATGCACCATCACCTTGTTGGGGTTACCGTAATTTTCATAGACAAGGGCAGAAAATTATCCTTCCTACAGTGATTAAACAACACTAAACACCATAAATATGTTGTAAATTGCTCACACAGCTGTTACAGTGAAGGTCTGAAACACTGTTTCCTGATATCTATGTTCTAAAACCAATAATTTTTTTTCCACATCTCAATAAAAATCATTTTCAGAGAAACATAAGTAGGACCAGATTCTGCTTCTACTGACATTACAGGAGATACTCGAGCTTTTGCATCCATGTACAGTGAGAGCTGACTGACACTGACAGTAGGAGATATTGTCTGGGATTTTTAATGGGGCCTATCTGACAGGCACAATGTCTGATTATTTCTGGACAGGTCTACAAATTAAAGATGTAGGACTCATGCTTAGGTGCAATTGAACTAAGTTCGATTGATCCCTGAGGAGTGTGAGTGAGGCAGTGCAGTGCTACCTTTTTACCGCCTGCATTGCTGAGATCAGCCCCAGGTTCGCTCTAATTGACACTGGAAAGAATGGTTCCCATTGAGTTCACTAGGATCTGAGTCAGGTCACGTCACCCGGCTTAAGATTGATTGGAGCACTCTGCGCCCTGCCCCTGGTACACCCACATCCCCACTCCTCCCTGTCCCCCTAGTTGGTGTAAAACCAGCAGTACCAGATGAAGATTCCCCCCATGTTGGCAGAAGCCTAACTTTTGTCATATTTTTTGATGTACTGGGGTCTTAAAATGGGCACTACAGGAGGAAAACCTCTAACTCCAGAGGAACTCAGTAAGCCAGGCAGCCGTGGAGAGAGTCGTCGTCTCAAAGACTTAAGTGCAATTATTATTTTGGTTCTGAGTCTAACACCTTAGTACTTCATAGCCTGGTCTTGCTAAAGAAAGTCTCCAAAGCTTAATCCATAGCACTTATTATCTGTAAATATGGAGTTTAGCTGTGTAAGATATTGAGTGTTTAGAGCTACGGTGTGTAACTCAAATCTGCAAAATCTCTGTCTGTAAAGCTTGGAGGTCTGGGATCTTCTTACATTACAATAGACTAAAGAAAAGAAAAATCAGTATTGGTCTCTGATCCTAAATTCCATGGATGTCATTAGGGCACATGGTTCAACCCTGCAGATGCAGTTGCAGGATTGGGTCATAGAAAAGGGGAGTTTTTTGAAGAGAGACTTGAAGGTGGATAATGAGGTAGTTTTGAGGATGTTGCTGGGCAACATCTGCAGGCGTGTGAGGCAGTATGGGAGATAGGTATCCAAAATCCACATAGCTGCTTTGGAAACCTGACCATTTGTGCATGGCCCATAGGCATGTGTGACAGGGTACTGAGTTGACTCAGTATCTTGTCACTCAAATCCCCATCAACATGGATTAATAGATGCTTTAACCTGAAAGTCAGTGTATGCCCTCTAGTTCATAGGTTCTTTGGTCTTCGTAGCTATGCTTGTAACGTTTCTAGTGTACAATAGTTTATGAATGGAGTGACAATACAGTCATACTTATACAATATTTGTCTACTATATTGGTTATTATGGAGTTTGCTTTTCACTGGACATATCAACTGTGTAATTCCTTCAGTATTGAATTTGCACAACAAGCTTTTCAAATTAATGTGAAGGGAGACTTTAAAAAAAAACAAACAGTGACTATCTGCCAGCTTATGTAAGGAAATGACTGCAAATAGTTGTGCAGCCACTTATGTCAAAGTCAATGTGCATGTCCTTGGAAGAAAAAAATGCATCCATTTTGGCATCTGAATACACAGCCAATAATGTGAAATGTGTTTGGGAGAAGGAAGTGAGAAGTGTTCTTTTTTCAGCAGGAGGAAGGATAAAGATATCCATTGATAATGTTACTGACACAAAATGGATGGGGTAAGTATTACAAGGAAGAGAAAATTTGGCTTGGGAAATACTGTATGTAATAAAAGATTGACAAGAGAAATATAGTGCCAGTTCCACAGTGGTGTAAGTTCCAAGGGGTCAGTAGAGCTATGCTGATTTACACCAGTGTGGGTCTGATCCATAATATGAAACTGCTCTTAAATTAGCCTGTTAGTCCGCAATATCCTAAAATCTGAGATCAGCTAACTTCTTCTAGTGCAATATTTCTTTACAAGCTTCCTGGCCACAAAACCAGGGCTTTAAGATCATTTGTTAGATTACCCATATCTCTGAATACATGAGCCCCATTCTGCCTCTTGTCTCATTCCCTTAAATAGATGGCCCCTTGATATACTGTCCTTCAGTAATAACAATCATATTTGTTTTATTTATGCAAATTATAGCTATAAAAGTGTACTCATAATATTGCTGGAATGTAAAAGTGTCTGCATGGAAATGACATATTCATCATTTGCTGTGCTGATTAGATCTGACTGTATGGGTGCCAGCAAGGAGGCAACCACTTTAGAGCTTGTTTAAAAAAATAATCAAACATTACCCTTTGTGTAGAATGCGAAGGGGGATACAAACGGGTACCGTCTGTGTTGGAAAGTGTTTGTCTTGCTACAATGCTACAAGTCTAAGTAAACAAATATCTGCCAGTTCTAGAGGGCGCTGCAGTGACGATTTAGGGTGGAATTTGCCCTTGGGGGAGAGTACCACACAATTTTCATTTCAGTCCTAGAGGCAGTTGGAGCAAAACTAATAGCCTTGGTCTTAAAATGGGCTTAAGTGGTGCACAGGCTTTGTGCTGGTCCTCGGTACAGTGGTGAATTTCCCCCTTACAGAATGGCCACCATTTGGAAGTGTAATGGGACCCTCAAGTTTATCTAACAGATTGTAACAACTATCAGTCAAAACCCAGCACTGTCATTGGTCCCCTTTTTGGCAGTGTCAGCGGTGGGCCCACGGATTGAATGCACCATCGTCCCTTGTTTTCATTCAAGCGGATGGATGAGGAGGGAATGGATCTCTCCAAAATAGTTTGTGTGCCTACAACTCTGGAAAAGTCTTTTCTGGTGACTTTTCATGCAGATACACAACATTGTGCTCAAGGCCACAAGACCTTTGTAGAAGTGGGGAGGCCAATGCCAAAGAGGCGGGGGAATCAAAATATTACTTCAATATCTCGCAGAGTACAACTGTGAGATAACCAAGATACAAGACCACTTTAGTTCGACACATCAGGACTGCATTTTGGTTTTGCACTTCATGCATTGGACTTCCCTCTTATTTATCGTTTTAGAGCGTATGCTCCACTATTAATACTGCAGTATTATTGTTGTTGTTGTTACAATTCTGTAACATTACAATCTAATCGTGCTTGTTTATACATAATACATAATTTAACAATTGTAACCCTAAATTGTAAATCTCAGGGGAAAAAAGGCACTTGCAAAATAAATAATAACAAACAGCTTTGCAGAGAGGTAAACGTGTCTCCATATAAGAGCTACCACATAAATTGATTTTTTTCCTAATGTTTTATTTCTTTTCAAAAGTCAAAATATACATACACCATCAACAGGCTGTAGCAGATAGAAATAATATATCTATTAATTAGTAAGCAAAAATGTAAACTTTATGCAATTATCTAGGACTGCAGAGGATGCTAGGAATCATCCGATCCGATCTCATAGTGCATCTTTATTGCTAAAGGCAGTATGATCATGTTCTTCCCACAGCCCATGTGTTTCTTTTGTTAAGAAGTGGGGTGGGATGGCCCACTGGTGGTTGTGCTTATTATTGGGGTTTAGCATGTTTTCCTTTATGAAAAAATGCTTCCTCATGTCAGTGGTAACAGTGTCTTCATTTTCTTGAGAAGATTTAGTATACTTACAATTTCTTGATGGTTTTCATGGTAACGAATCAAACGTTCCCCTTGTTCCTATAAAAGAGAAGGATTCTGTTCTTGCTAAAGAGGCAGAACTTCCACTGATGTCAGTGGAAGTTCTCCATGTAGTAAGGGCTCCATATCACATTTGAGAACTACCATGTGGTTCTGAGAGAAGAAGTCTTCCCCAAAGCATATGCTTTATAACACATTGCTGCATAGTGCCTACAGTTTCAGTGAGCATTACTGTGGAAATGTATAGCACATCTAAGGCCTTCTCTACACAGGAAAGTTTTAACAGTATGCCAGTAGAGAGATACTGGTAAAATCTCACATGTGGCCACTTTTATTCTGGGCTAAGAGTGGCTTTTTCTATTTAGTTTCTACCCCTTAGCTAGCATCATAAGGTAACGTGGAAAAAAACCTATTCTTATACTGGAATATGAGTGTCCCACAAGGGTTATAACAATAACCCTTGGTGCAAGGTTTTGCTTTTTTTTCTTTGTTTATGCAACACCCCAATACAGTGTCCATATCTCGAGCTCCTAGATTTAGTGCAAACCATACTAATTATTAATAAGATCTTGGAGTCATTGTGGATAGTTCTCTGAAAACAGCCATTCAATGTGCAGCAGCAATCAAAAAAGCTAACAATGTTGTGAATCATTAAGAAAGGGATAGCTAGTAAGACAGAAAATATTATATTGCCTCTATATAAATCCGTGGTATGCCCACATCTTGAATACTGCGTGCAGATGTAGTCGTCCCATCTCAAAAAAGATATATTGCAGTTGGAAAAGGTTCAGCAAAGGGCACCAAAAATGATTAAGGGTATGGAGCGGCTGCCATATGAGGAGAGATTAATAAGACTGGGACTTTTCGTCTTGGAAAAAAGACTATTAAGGGGGGAATGTGATACAGGTCTATAAAATCCAGACTGGTGTGGAGAAAGTAAATAAGGAAGTGTTATTTACTCCTTCTCATAACACAAGAACAAGGATCACCAAATAAAATTAATAGGCAGCATGTTTTAAAACAAACAAAAATGTATTTTTTCATACAATGCAGCCAACCTGTGGAACTTCTTGCCAGAGGATGTTGTGAAGGCCAAGACTATAACAGGGTTCAAAAAAGAACTAGATAAATTCATGGAGGATAGGTCCATCAATGGCTATTTGCCAGGATGGGCAGGGATGGTATTCCTAGCCTCTGTTTGCCACAAGCTGGGAATGGGCGACTGGGGATCGATCACTGGATGATTACCTGTTATGTTCATTCCCTGTCAGGCACCTGGCATTCATCACTGTCGGAAGACAGGATACTGGGCTAGATGGACCTTTCACCTGACCCCTTATGGCCGTTCTTATAATCCATGTTTGGTATGCTTAGCCTAAGGGCTAACCAAAAATGGGGCCCCTTTTGCTAGGCAATGTACAAAACGTGGTAGATGGTTCCTGTCCAGAATATTTTACAATCTGAATAATAGCTATATTTGTTTAAATTCATACCTTCAATTATATTAAACCTTTTGCATGTAGACCACACCTACATGAAGTGAAACTCCAGTCAACCCTGATTTATTTATTTATTTACTGAAAACCAACTCCTCATTTGGACTGGTATTTAATTACTTCTAATAGCCATTGAGACTATGCTAAAGTTTACAAGCTAAAGTTTCCTATGTACAATGCTGTATTGATGCAGTATAGTCAATGATGATCTAAAGCTTTAAAACAATCATTCTTGAGTGTGAAGCAAGCTTAGCACTCACATAGCTCTGTTTATCCCCCTGCCCCTGGATCTCCATAATGAATGCTTACAAACCATTCAGTCAGTGCCACAGTCACTCCATAAAACATCAGCCAAAAGAACATTATGTGGCAAACTCTTAAAGTATAGCAGAGAGTGCTATTTTGCTAAGGCATTTGTCTCAATCTGAAGTTGGTGTGTTGTGGCTTATTTAATAATAGCAAGAGTGCTCACCATAAATGAAAAGACCAGAATATATTTCAAATTGCCACTTACCCATTTTTGAGTTATTATTGCTTTTCTTCATGCCCTCGTCATCGATGTTGTGACTTATAACATCATCTGAGCCATTTCTCACAATGTCTCTACAAAGGGAGGGTTGGAATTGGATTTTAGTGTAACTTGAAAGCTAGAAGCTTCCTAGGCTTGATTCACTAGAGTATGTTACTGTTATGAGCTGGGTGAAAACTTGCTATGGGGTAAGTTAAAACCCTGTTGAGAATTGGTAGGTGTGAACTCATCCTTTAGTTAACCTAACTTTTAGCATAACCCTCCACCTAAGAAAAAAAGTATGTGAATCTTCTCACGAATTTATGACCCAGTATTGTTTTGGGTCCCTGTGTATAGCGGGAAAGGGGGGGAAGGGGAGCAGAAGAGAACACACAAATTGGGAACAGGGAGGGAGAGGCAAGAAAGCCAACAAGACCCTGTAAACACAGTGGGACCCTGGAAAAAAGCTAAAGAGAGGTCTTCTGTTGGCTAATGAGGCTTGGAGGCTATATGCTAAGAAACTGCTCCTTTTCTTTCTTTCTTCCTTCCTTCAGAGACATGGAACTTTGTACATTCCTTTTAAACAAACAGGATCACATCATAGAATGAATCATAGATCATTAGGGTTGGAAGGGACCTCTGGAGATCATCTAGTCCAACCCCCTGCTCAAAGCAGGACCAATTCCCAAATGGCCCCTTCAAGGATTGAACTCACAACCCTAGGTTTAGCAGGCCAATGCTCAAGCCACTCAGCTATCGCCTCCCCATTCTGCTTCCAATTGGGACAGCCCCAGGATCCTGAACTTTGACTAGGCCCTAGGATCAAAAAGAGGCAACATTATACCACTGTTTAAACCTGGCCTAACACAATGGATTTCAGTGGCAAAACTAGACTCATGTGATGATTAATCTGGCCCATTATTATCACTACAAGGAGAAGGAAGTTTCTGGGTTGCAGACTTTAGATTAAAGGAATTCTTTCACATACACTACTGTCTTGGGCTATTTATGTTCCCAAATATCTAGAACTCAAAGAATCAGAAGCCTTAAAATGGTCTTATTTGGGCTATATTTTAAAAAATGACTCATGATCTCAGGTGTTAATGTGTCTCTGGTCTACACACAGATGTTGTACCAATATAACTGTCAGGGCTGTGATTTCCACCCGCCCCCACCCCAATATAGTTATAATACGACAATCCCGTGTGTGGACATAGTCACACCAGTATAAAGGTGCCTTATACCAGTACAGCTTATTCCTCTTCCCATATGGGGATAAGCTATACCAGTATAAGCACCTTTATATTAGTATAACTGCATCCCTTATGGGTAGAGTGTACTGCCTGAAGTATACCAGTATAATTAAAGTGGGAATACTTTTATCTGCAGACAAGATTTTATTCGTTTCTTTTGAAAATATAGGTCTCCTTTTTTCTAGACACAAAGAGCAAAGAGATACTTTCAGGGCTTGTCTACATGACACAGCAACATGCGCTAAAGGGGTACGATTTCTAAAGTTGCACCAACGTGTTGTGCATTAACTGGCCAGTACAGACCTTCCTGACATGAACTAATAGTTCCCCAGTCTGCATTAGTATAGTGTTGAAACAGCATTGTTTAAAAAAAATTCAACCTTTTTTTGCTCTATAAATGCCATTGATTTTGAGCAAACAGTGGGCTAAATTATGTAGTCTACCTAGCAGAACTTTCATTGGCTATAAGAGATTTTTGCATTAAGAGGGACTGCAGGATATGATTTTGTCTTTCAATCTGGGTTTCTTATAGGCCCTAATTCAACAAAACATTTGGGCACATGCTTAAACACTGGAATAAATTGCCTAGGGCGGTTGTGGAGTCTTCATCTCTGGAGATATTTAAGAGTGGGTTAGATAAATGTCTGTCAGGGATGGTCTGGTCTAGACAGTATTTGGTCCTGCTATGAGGGCAGGGGACTGGACTCAATGACCTCTTGAGGTCCCTTCCAGTCCTAGAATCTATGAATCTATGTTTAAGTCCATCCTTATTCAGCAAATTGCAACCCATTGGTCAGTGTATGTGTATGTTGTGTCCCGCAGTCTGCCCAATCCATAGAGAATATGGGTCAGTTGCAGCTTTCAACAAGAAAGCCTGGGTCTTTAGTTGAAGCTGTAGAGACTGATACTTTTAGATCAGTCCCTGGTGTCGTCCAGGATGGTGGCCGTCACAAAAGCACTTTAGCTGTTGCTTAACTACAAGTGCCTGCTAAAGCAGATGCTCAAGTGCTTTCCTGAATACAAATGGACTGCTGAGTTGGGCCCATAGAGACTGGAAGAAACATTTAGGGGTCCAGAACAGAAGTCCCATTTCCTGGCCGTGTCTTTTGCACAGAAGTTAAGTAGAGACTAGTAGTGTTGTGCATGGCTGCATTGATTCTGGTTTAGAATTAACGTACCACATCCCCTGAAAAGAGAAACACACAGACTAAAAAAATCATTTTAAACTTTTACTGAGACTAGCTCTTGGACAGGGTGTGCTATTTTCTCATCGTATTGCTTATCTTAAGGAATTATTTTCACATTAGATTTATATAGTCAGTGAAGACGTGCTGAATAGTGAATAAGCACCCTGGAGGAAAGTGCCTTGTGACAGTGTATAAGGATTTGGAGGGAGCAGGCATTATCTCTGCTGTTATTGGAAAGGAAGGGGGGGGAAATTGTTTCTGGTTGATATTTTTTTTCTGAACTTGTTTATTAATTCTGGGAAAAAAACTCCCACCCTATAATGTATGAGCAGAACCCCGGCTTCAGCAAGGTACTTATGTGCTTGAAGCTAGATGTATGCTTGAATAGGTCCTTTGGCTTCATTGGGAATACTAATGTGAAGCACATGCTTAAATACCTTGCTGAAGCATTTGTAGCTGTGGCCAGGTCAGTCCCAGGATATTTGAGAGACAAGGTGGGTGAGGTAATAGCTTTAATTGGACCAACTTCTGCTGGTGAGAGAGACAGAGCTCTTCTCCAGGTCTGGGAAAGTCGCTGTTAGCAAGGATATTCTGTCTTTATGGCTTCTTACAACAATTTTTAACCCACAAAATCTCTTTTTGTGCTATGACTGCAGAGCTGTTAACTGTCCACTCTACCATGGCTGGTCCCTTATAACATGTGCTAACTAATTATACTAAAAAATCTGTTCTGTTGTGCATTTTGCTGTAACACTGGGTTGATCTTTCCCAGATCCGAAGATGAGCTGTGTATCGAGATCATAGTATTCAGCATCAATGGGAACTAGCTAAACTTTTAATAGGTCAGAAAATGGCATTAATGAGTCATCTCACTGAGAGATAAGCAACTCTCTCCCCTTCCAACAGTGTAGGAAATAAGGCAATGTTTCAAATATATCCTTATTTCTGAACACTAATCCCAGCAGCAGTGCTCTCAGATTTGTACATCAGGCTCAGCAGGATGTGTCAGCTTCATGTGTTCAGCTTGGTTTCTGTCTAAGCTGCAGCTAGGACCATGTTTTCAAAAGTGTCGATGAATTTTGTACGCCTAACCTGAGACATTGAAAGGCCTGATTTTTGGAGTTGCTGGGCACCCACAGCTCCTGTTCTCTTTAACTGGAATGGTGGGTGATCAGAACCTGTTTTAAAAAAAAAACAAGCTGAAGATAGACAACCTAAACAGCGATCGCTTTTCCTACATAATTTAGGTAAGAGCAAGTGCAATATCATTGAATATGTGATGCATCTTATTTCAATGAACCGTATTCTGGATTTGTAAAGAGGTAGACTTGACAGTCTAGCCAAATGATGGTGGGTTTTGCCATCTTCTTATCTAATATCACCTGAAGTTAAGCAATAAAACTATTTACCGAAAAAATGTCCATTGGTTTTGCACAGTTTGGGGGATAAAGTCTCCTGCCCTTCTTCATAAGGCTAAGTTTTTGTCAGGGATATTTTTAAAAATCATGGACAGGTCATGGGAAATAAACAAATTCACGGCAGCTCGTGACCTGTCCCTGACTTTCATTAAAAATATCTCTGACAAAAGGGGTAGGTGGGTTTAGCACCCACTGCTGCTGGGGGTCCCGGGTCTCCCACCAATGCAATGCCTGAGAACTCCGGGATCCCCCTGCCCTGGGGCAGGGCTGCTGCGGGATCTCCTCGTCCCTGGCAGCAGAGAGCTGCAGGGTCCCCCGGCCATGGCGGCAGTCCAGCTGCAGGGGAATCCCCACTGCGTGCCGCAGCTGTGCGGGGTACCCCCACCAGCTTGGGGGCTGGGAGCGGCGAGGGTGAGCCTGGCTGGGAGCTCCAGCTCCAGGGCAGAAAATGTCATGAAGGTCAATGGAAGTCACAGATTCCATGACCTCCATGACATAATCATAGCCTCACTTATTCACATTCACTTTACTCAGCAAGCAGAGTGTCATTGGACTATTTGCAATAAGATACTACTCAGTGTGGCCAAAAGTGGCAAGAATCTGGTCTTCTAGTTAGCTGGTTTTTAAAATAGGAGATGTGTTCTGAGATCTGAGCTTACCAGAAGCGGGCTGAAGAGACACTGGTTCTGTCTAACATGATAGCAAACCTGAAGAGTAGTGAGAGCAAATCTGATATGCAATGTAAAATCATAAAATCTTCTGTCCCAGCAGCCAAAGTGCTAGTAAACAAGACACACTGTTATTTGACAAATGAGTAGTAATATCCTGAACAAATGTGTGTGTACCCCATGGGCAATAAAACAATTGCCTGTTTTGGAGCGTCAGATTACTTACAGTTACTGTTATGCAGATGTGGATGGCAGGAAAAAGTGTGATCCAAGTGTCTTAATTAGATGTTAAAGAGATGGGGAAATAATGTACACAGGTGCTAAACCAGTGGTCCCCAACCTTTGCATCTGGTGGGCACCAGACGATGGACCGTGGCGGCAGTCGAGCATTGGCATTTCAGCGGCGACACTTCTGGATGACGTCGCTTGTTGGCAGCAAGCGGCGTCATCCAGAGGCGTCGCCGCTGAAATGCTGCTGAATTTTGGCAGCATTTCAGTGGATGCTCGACCGCTGGCCAGGATGCGGGCACATTTAGATGCTCCCGCGCGTGCCATGGCGTTGGGGACCCCTGTGCTAAACTAATGCTAACCAAAAGCCCCTCTCCTTATTTCTCAAATGGCTTGTGGTTTGTTTATTTCAGTGGGGTGTATCAGCTCAAACCAAAACTGCGGTCCCATTCTGCTAGGCCCTTCTCTTAAACATATGCATACATAAAGTAATGGACAATTCTTGCTCCAAAGAGCTTACAATCTAAGCAACAAGACTCTTTCTAGGTCTTTGACGAGTGTGTGAAAGTCCAGCAGTAAACTTGGACAATAGTATTGTTCACCAAAGCACCACAAGGCTAGGTGGGCATTTTGGGTTCAATGATGCTGAAGTTATTGTGGATGTAGAGGAACAGACCAGCATTTTCAAATCTGAGTGGCTTAAATCAGACAGTTAAATCCATATTAAAATGCCAATCTAAAAGTCTTGACTTTCAGATGTACCAAAATCTTTATGATGTTTCATTACTATTGCGGTAATGAACCAGACCCCACTGTGCTAGACACGGTACAAACACAGAACAAAAGGGTGGTCCCTGCCCCAAAGAACATACAATCTAAGTTCTGCAGCTCTCACTGAGAGCAGCGGGGGCTTATTGATCTGTAAATCAGAGGGACTTAATTAAATGCCCAAAGATGGATTTAGCTGTCAAACGTTAAGCAACCAGACTTGCATGTTTAGGCCACATTGGTGCCATGTAAGAAGAGATGAGATGTGTGGCTCCTAAGCAGCGCTTGAGAATTTTAAAATATGGAGGCCAACTCTCCAACTGGGGTAAATCACTGTAACTCCATTGACTTCAGCTAGGTTATTCTCACTTACAGCAGCTGAGGATCTGACCCTGTATTTTTTAGCACCTATGAAAACTGCTAGAAGCACTATTAATGTTTGATTTTTTTTCTTTTTTAATTGGGCCCCTCTATTGCTGACTCAAGGCAATGCTGACAATGATCTTGAGATTGCAGTGAGCCCAGTCCATGGAGCACCTGCCATGATGAAAGCTGTCTCACCTCCCACTGAAATATCCTTGCTGCATAATCATTGGAACCAATCCCACCTGCTCTCAAGCTGCTGCCATTTCCCTCACACAAGGCACACTCCTGTGTGGAGTGTACATGCTTATCAGGCCATTGTAAAGACCTGCTGAGAAAGAAGAGAAGGCAATCAGCAAACCTTGGATCCAACTGGGTCCTGGAGAGCATGGTGGCAAAGGGATTACTGAAAATTTTGTTGGAAGCGAAGGTAAATCCAGTCCAGCCCTAACGCTTGCAGTTTGCAGCATTTGCTCATATTTTAATTAAGTTGCAGAAGTTACTGGTCATTAAACGGGAAATGTTGCCAGGAGCTTGTACAAATAATGCTTTTTTTTTCAATATGCTACATAAGCAATTCTCAGATGCTTTGATTTTTTTCTCAGCTTTGTAAAATAAATAGTAATTCAACAGTACCTAACATGACATTGTATTTATTTGTGTTCTTTCATTTTCTTTTGTGGTATGGATTTTCTTTGTGTGTGGCTTGATGGTCCTGTACCATATATGATATTGTTCCCTGCAGTCAGTAGAATAGTTGGGCACGTACTGATGTGTGTGCAGAATTTTTGTCAGATATGTATTTGACAGTGATTTTTAAAAGCAGTCAAAGTCCCAGACTTTTAAAGGAATTTAGGCATTGCATTGTAATGCCTAAACACCTTTAAAATATGGGCCATACAGATTTTAAGCATAAGTGGACATAAGTGGATTTTAAAGCATAAGTGGACATTTTTCCTTTCTGAATGTAGACTCAGTCTACATTTTGGCCTAAATCTGGTCCTAAGCTCCACTTTAGGCATGCAAATTAAGTGAGACTTTGAAACATACTCAGCAACTAAAGCTGCTTGTGAAAATATTTATCTTCTCATGAACAGTTTTGAGGAACACGTACATTATTTTTTTCCTATTTGTCGAAAATGTTCATTATTTTTTGTTGGTTTTCATTTTAAAAAAAACAAACCCAAAACTTTCAGTTTTCAACAAAATACAGTTTGTTTTGTTTTTCTTTTTTGACAGACTGATTTTTTTGGTGAAAACTAGTCACATTGCTAACAGGACACTGAGCAGTTTAGACCTAAAGATGATCTCTTTTAACTGGCTGCTGCCATGTGTTATAGATTATCCATTTAGAATGCTCTTCTGTTGTTGCTGAATTAACTAGGTATGTAAAGGTTGCAGATAGCTGTTCTGCTGTTGATTAAATCACATACACCAAGGAAGAACGCGGAAACTGCAAGTAAAACTGCTCCTTTTTTTGCACTAGAACGTAACAGAAAATGTTAGGACAAAAAGAGCAGATGATCATAGAGGATTAGGGTTGGAAGAGACCTCAGAAGATCATCTAGTCCAACCCCTGCTCAAAGCAGGACCAATCCCAACTAAACCATCCCAGCCAAGGCTTTGTCAAGTCAGGCCTTAAAAACCTCTAAGGATGGAGATTCCACGACCTCCCTAGGTAACCCATTCCAGTGCTTCACCACCCTCCTAGTGAAATAGTGTTTCCTAATATCCAACCTAGACCTCCCCCAGTGCAACTTGAAACCATCACTTCTTGTTCTGTCATCTACCACCACTGAGAACAGCCTAGCTCCATCCTCTTTGGAACTCTCCTTCAGGTAGTTGAAGGCTGCTATCAAATCTCCCCTCACTCTTCTCTTCTGCATACTAAACAAGCCCAGTTCCCTCAGCCTTTCCTCATAAGTCATGTGCCCCAGCCCCTTAATCATTTTCTCCAGTTTGTCCACATTCCTTTTGTAGTGGGGTGCCCAAAACTGGATGCAATACTCCAGGTGTGGCCTCACCAGTGCTGAATAGAGGGGAATAATCACTTCCCTTGATCTGCTGGCAATGCTCCTATTAATACAGCCCAATATGCTATTGGCCTTCTTGGCAACAAAGGCACACTGCTGACTCATATCTGGCTTCTCATCCACTGTAATCCCCAGGTCCTTTTCTGCAGAACTGCTGCTTAGCCAGTCAGTCCCCAGCCTGTAGCAGTGCATGGGATTCTTCCTTCCTAAGTGCAGGACTCTGTACTTGTCCTTGTTGACCCTCATCAGATTCCTTTTGACCCAATCCTCCAATTTGTCTAGGTCAGTGTGGACCCTATCCCTACCCTCCAGCGTATCTACCTCTGTTCTCCACATGGAGTCAGTTTTCCCTCAAGAAAAATAGCAAAACAGCCACAGTAGGTATGATCCTGCTCCCATTTTAAATAATGGGGGAGGGGGTTCTATTTCCTTTTCAATCAGCGAAGGATTGGATATAGCCTGCAGTTCTGAGCATGTCTTCTTTAGGACAGGCAAGCAGTGCTTCATTCTATGAGCATTTCACTAGCTTGGATTACTTTTTATAGTCTAATACATCCATTAGACTTGCTATCTCTTCATTGAGATTTGGACTGGGTGCATGTCAAGAGGCGCACAAACTCTGAGGTGCTTATCCTCCAGAAATTTGTGACTCCGACAATCTATTTTCTACTTCTTTCTTGTCCCCACCAACTCTCCATCCTCAGCGAAGTGGCAAAGGCAGCCGTCTTCATTAGCATTCACAACGCCACCAAAAAGAAGTGACAGGCTGCTTTGTACACAGAAAACTGAAAGGCTGTTTGATGGGAACACAATTGCCCAATAATCCTTTCATGGTGTTTTTTCTTTATTCAAGTCATTGCAAACAATGGCACACAGGCCCAGATATGGGGATTCCAATCATTCAAATATGTCTTTGGTAGTTCTTTATTTGTCTGCTCTTATCCCAGCCATATGGGATGGTCACATGATGGATTCAGTAATGCCAAGGTGTCTCTCAGCCAAAATAAATCGGAGCCAATATTATACTGTTTGCAGTTGTTAGCATTTTTTTTAAAGCCATCGATCAAAGGAGGACTGGAAACATGCAAATCATTCTTAGTTAATGACCATATTTTTCTTGCATTAATGTTTCAAGGCAGCAGGGATTCCATAATCCCAAATGAGCAAATAGCTTCAGTATTTTACATATGAAAAGATGTCAACACTGCATTTATTGAAATGGCAACTAGGGGTATATTTCAGTGCAGCTTAGAGTCTCTGCAGAGCGTGCAGAGTGCACTTGGCTAATATCAAGAGGAATAGATGACTCAAAGGAGAAGAGGGTACAGGGAGCAATGAAACTTCAGTAGCCAAAGAGTGGCAACTTTGGGTGTGGAAGAAGCTTGTTTGTGTTTTAGACTATGGGCTGCAAAAGACTATTGGAAAGACAAAGTTGACTATTATAATTATGATGCTCAGAGATCCCAAATGAGATCTCTTGTGTTTGGCACTGTACATAGAAAAAGTGAGAGAGTCCGTGTCCTGTAGCTTTTATAGTCTAAATTGACAAAACAGGTAAATGATGAGAAAGGAAATAGGCAGGGAGACTTGCTTAAGGTCACACAGCTGGTCAGTGATAGAGCTAAGAATAGAATCCAGCTTTCCGAATCCCAGGACAGTGCCCTATTCACTGCATCATGCAACCTTTCTAGATGTTCAACTTTACCTAAAACAGTCTATTGTTGGGTAAAATTTTCAAATGCACCCATAGAACTTAGGACCCTAAGTCCCATTTTCAAAAGTGATGTGAGGCAGATTTTCAAAGGTATTTAGGTGCTTAAAGATAAGAGGCATTTAACTTGATTAGGCACTTTTGAAAATCCCAACTCCCATCTTTAGGCACCCAAATACCTTTGCAACTCCAGTCCTTAAGCGCCTAAATTTCATTGAAAGTCCATGGGACCTAGGATCCTAAAGGTGGGATTTTAAAAAGCAATTAAAGTTTTTTGTGAATTAAGTGCCCAACTCCCACTTGTTGGGAATAGGTGTCTGGCAACCCCCTCCCACATGCTTATGTCACTTTTGAAAATAGGATCTAAAGGATTTGGCCTGCTAGTTGCAACTTTCAGTTTCTCTTGCCAAAACAGGGTACTTATGGGTTATACAATGGGAAATAAACTGCGTCATCCCAGGATCCGGGTTTACACCTTCCAGACACCTTTGGGTAAACCTCAATCACTTCAGATGTGGAACTATCAGACATGCTGCTAGTAAGTATAAGTGAGGTCCTGAGGTCCCACTCACCCCCCTATTTGCTGCTGTGGCCAGTTAGAAGATGCAGGCCACATATCTGCAGGTTGCACTCATTGACAAGGTCTGCCTGCTTCCTCGTGGACTTGCCCAATGCCCTTCCCTCAGCTATAAAATGCTTACGACACTTAAATTAACAAACTTGACTTGAGCTGTGTAGATGCAATCACTCTGTGTGTGTGTGTGTGTGTGTGTGTGTGTGTGTGTGTGTGTGTGTGTGTGTGTGGGCACTACTTTTCTTGTATTGCATGGCTGTTTCTTGCTACAGGGAGAGATACTCAGAAAACGAAACTAGCTCCTGTTCTTAAAACATGCACAGAATGGGAACCAATTCCGTCACTGTCGTCTCCCCCTGCGCGCGCGCACACACACACTCCATGCTGCCCCACCCTTCCCCTTAGTCTGGAAACACAACTCAGTAACTGCACTGGAAACTTTGCATCATTACAGAAATAAATCTTCTCAACAGTCTTAAACTAAGGGGAACTATTGTTCTAATGTCATTTGTGGCACTGGTTCCTGTTCAGATACATTCCTGGGTTTCTGGAGATGTAACTTCCAGAGAAAATTAGGAGATCAGCCAGGCTGAGATCCAGAGAGCTGAAGTGCTCTCTAATTAGGCTGCTCTGGTTCTGTGCTTCTTAGCAGGGGTATTTCTGTAATATAAATGGTAATCTGTTACTGATGCAATCAAACTGTTCAGTCGGCGGGGTGCATCTCTGTAATGGTTTTCAAGAACTAGCACACATCCCAATAATGGGAAGTCTGCTGGGAACTCCCCATACACCATACTGAGCATCCCCATATGACTCCAATGACAAAGGTAAGTCTCTGTAATATATTGTGTCCCCCCCCATTTTTTTTTAATTCAGAAGGAATAGCTTGTCACAGGAGCAACACTTCAGTGCTGTGGCTTTGGCTTGACAAGCTGCAGTAAATTTTCACAGCGGAGAAATGCTACTCCTTCATGTATTATGCCTTACGTATGCATCAGCACCTGCCAAATACCAAGGAACTGATTCTCATATCACTTACTCCAGCTTTATACATTGAGCACAATGGAGCTAATCCTGATTTGCAGAGGTGTGAGAGGTCCAGATTCTGATCTCAGTGTGTATTTCACCTGAAACAAGGTCACAGTCTTCCAGGCAGAAATCGGTGCTGTTGAACTGAAAAATTAAAGAACGTCTTCAATATAGTTACCCTAGTTGCTGATGATGTGCAAGTTCTTCTCCTGGCAATCAAACCAAATGCTTAGTGGAGCTATGCTGTTTTATACCAGAGAAGGACCTTGCCCTTAACTTGCTCTTGACAAAATCCCATCATATTTAACAGGAGGGCACTGCCACTAGTATCATGGTGTAAACTACACAGCTTCTGTCAGCAATACATCATTTTTCTTAGCCAAGTTTTATTCTTTTAATATTAAATCAGCATAGTGAACACTGGGCAAAATACAAAGGAAGATCTAGATTCCTACCCCTGACTTGTATCAAAAGTCAGAGATAATACTCCTCCGGCATATAGTCCTATTGACTTTCAATGAGATTTGTGCTCCTAACTCCTTTAGGTATTTTTGAAAATCTTCCCCTTAACACACTTGATGGTGACATGAAGAGTAGCATTTTCAAAAGTGCCTAATGCCCAGATCTTCAAAGGTATTAGGCAGCTAACTTTTGTGTAGAAATTCTTAAAATGCCTTTGAGGTGATGGGGCTATGTGATTTAGGTGCCTATGTGATTTAGGAACCTAAATGACACTTAGGTAAGTTGAAAACTCTCAATGAAAGTCAATGGGACTAAGGCTCTTAGGGGCCAGATTTTCAAAGGTGTTTAGATACCTAAAGGTGAAAATAGTTGCTCAGAGAGATTTTCAAAAGCACCTAGGCTAGTTTGATGCCTTAATTCTATTGAGATCAAGAGGAGTTAGGCACCTATCCTCCTTTTATGCTTTGGAAAAACCCTTTAGCTGCATCCTTAGGTGCATAGACCTGTGAAAATCTGGCCCTAATTCATATTTGAAAATAGCACTCCTAATTCACTTAGGTGCCTTGGTAAATTTTACACTGTGTCACTGAGAAGTAAGATACCAGGTATTTCCCCTGTGTCTAGTCTGGGAACTAGGTGTGAGGGCCAGATCCTTAGCTGATGTAAATAGGAATAGTCCTATTGACTTCAAACAGCTGAGGATCTCTGACTTTCGACAGCTGAGGATCTGGCTGAGACATTTTAATGGTGACAGCTGTACCTGGTACAGTACATGAAGTAGAACTCTAGGTACTTGCCTTCCCCTTGGAGCAAGTACACTCTGCTGCACTCAAGTCAGTGTTAATGTGAGTTTGACATCTATGTCAAGCAACCAGCAAGTTTCATTTGTGTCCCCAGATTTGGAGCTATTTTATTGCACAGATAGGCTCAGGAAGCTGCCTTCTCAGCCTCAACAACCCAGTCATTTCTCCAACCTGCAGTTGTCACTTCTGTGCACACGTCTTACATTCCATCTGGGCATGACAAACCTGGCTAAGTCCCAGCCAACAGGAACAAATACTTCACTCGGACCGCACAGGCCTTCTCGCTGCAGAATGTGAAAGCAGCAAACGTCACTCTCAGCAATAAACTGTAAACAGGAGTGGATTTAAAAAGTACGCCTTTGAGTTCTATTAGCAGCAGAGGGAATGGCAGGGATATACCTGACATGTTTCTAAAGAGAGGCTAAGCCATGTAAATGGCATCACTTGCATTATGAATGGAGTCTATATCAGTAACATTAAATTAAGAACTAAGCTTAAATGTCAGTTGAAATCATGAAAATCGTGGGGGGGGGAGGTGAAAATTCTAGACCAAAGAAATCATTTTTAACCTGCTAGCACATGCAGTCAGTGCTATCCTTGCATCACTGGCAACAGCCTGTATCAGATCCTTTCAATTAGTACTTTTCTCTGGAATTCAAATGTGACAGACCACATTATTGTTTAATATCAAGTAATATTAATAGCTTTTGTTTAACATTTTTCAGCCATCAGTCTCAGAGCACTTAAATTCAGATTTTTAAATCCAAAAGGGACCATCGTGATCATCTAGTCTGACCTCCTGCCTATCACATGCCACAGAACCTCACTCATCCCCTCCTGTAATAGACCCATGACCTCTGGCTGAGTTACTGACATCCTTAAATCATGATTTTAAAGTCTCCATGTTACAGAGAATCCGCCATTTATTCTAGTTTAAAACCAGCAAGTGACCCATGTCCCATGCTGCAGAGGAAGGTGAAACCCCCCTAAGGTCTCTACCAAGCTCACAAAAGGATCATCATCTTCACTTGACAGATGGGAAACTGAAGCACAGACTGGTGAAGTGACATGCCTCTAGGGTGACCAGATGTCCTGACTTTATAGGGACAGTCCTGATATTTTGCGCTTTTTCGTATATAGGCTCCTATTACCCCCCACACACACACACCGCTTGTCCTGATTTTTCACACTTGCTATCTGGTCACTCTACATGCCTTCAGGGCACCCGAGTGAAAATATGGTAGATTCAGGAATAAAACCCATAGCTTCCCCCAGCAACAGGATGGGCTTTGTAAAAAGCACCCTGGTGATTCTGGCTCAAATCTTCAAAGATATTTCTATTCTCCATTATATAAGTTTTTATTCCATGGTCATTGATTTCAGTGGAAGTTAGGAGCTTATATACCTTTAAGGCTCTGGGCTTTTGCCCACAAACTCCACTGAAAATCAATGGGGACCTCTGCTTCTAAGTCATTTGGATACTTTTGAAAATCCCATCTGGTATTTCTGTGGCAATTGAATGGACAATCTTTTTAAATATTACAATCTAGCTACTACATCTTAATTGGATTATAATGTTTAGTTATATATTTTTATCATTCAGATGCAAGCACGCTTTATTTAAAATCCACTGTCTGTTATGGCACCTAAATCCCTTTGGCTCATTTGAAAATCCCAGCCAAATGTTTATAATTTCTGTGAGAAAGCAAAACCACCATTGCAGCCTTTTGTTCTGGGTTTGTACTGTGCCTAGCACAGGACAGTCCTGGTCTATGACCCCTCTGCTCTACAAGGCAAACAGTAATAATCAGATACTTGCATATAATTAGCCACTCCGCTTGAAAGCACATGCAAGAGAAACAGAGAGAGATTATTATGATAGACCACACCTACACAATTAGGAAATTTAAACCACATCTTGCACTGCAGGTGCACACAATAGACATCATTCCAATCTACCATGTTATTTGCTTGTATTTGCCCCTACCAGTAAAAAAGCCGTATAAAACCACATGCATAATATCACACTGAATATGCACAATTTGAATACCTGGGTCCTTTTCAAAATGTTGACAGTCCTCAGGATCTCAGCATTTGACTTGGGGATTTGATCACATTTTCAAAGTTCCTATTGGGAATCAAATGTGTTTTAAATGGTCAAAAAGCTTCTGACTTTTGTTTCCCCTTAAATTATACTAATTTCACCCACCCATTGTTTGGCAAGGAGAAGGCTAAGCAGATAAAGCACCACAGTTGCATATCCTGAAGGCAGGGATTGCCAAGGAAGCCAGATGAAAGAAGTTGCCTGATTTCTCAGTCTGCTATAAAGGGTGCTTGCTAGATGAGCTGTATAATAGTTGAGTTTAGAGTGTTTTTTTTTCCCTTAGAGAGTAAATTATTCCTGGGTCTACTGGCAAGATGACAAAGCACCTTCTCTGTGATGCTCTTGTCCTTTTGGGTAGTTATTTCTATTTCAGGGAGCTTCCTTAGCTACAGGAAGCATTACCTTTGGCTGCACAAAACCTCACTTGGGCTTCATTGAGAACTTAATTATGAACAACTTTAAACTGTTACAACCAGTTAGGAGTAGACCTTGTCCAGGTAGGGCCTGATCCATTGCCTGATAAAGCAGAGGGAGTTTTTTCATTGACTGCTGTAGGCTTTGGATCAGGTCTATAATAATTTTGTGTGAGATTTTCCAAAGCACCTAAGTAACTTAGAAGGACAAATTTCCACAATTGGTAATGAACTCAGGTTCCTAAATTTTAGGTGCTTTTGAAAATCCCAGGTTTTGTTCTCCACACTCTCTGGACTTATTTCTGTCCTTCTCATTCCTACTTTAGGATGCAGCTCACTTGACATATTGTGAATCTTTCTCTACATATATCCCCAAACTGATTGTTTTATAGTGAGCTGAGATTCAGTAGAAATTCGTAGAGGAAGTGCTGACGACTGAACTGTTAACAGTGTCTGTGTGACTGCAGAGGAAGGTGATAGTGAGCTATGTTAAAAGGGCAGTAGCTATAGGACAGGTACACCCCATATATGTCACAGTCATAGATGCAAATGACTATCAGGTCACTTATTCTAATTCTCTGCCAGTGTTAGATTTGTTCCTGTATTTTCCTCCAGTGTCATTTTCAATCCATCCAGCATGGTTAAGGTTGCCAACCCTCCGGGATTGTCCATTAGTCTCCAGGAATTAAAGATTTCTTTAAAGATTATCATGTGATGATATCTCCAGGAATTCATTCAACCAAAGTTGGTAACCCTAAGCATGGCACCAGCTTCACCCCTTTCCTTGGGAGATAATTCCACCATCAAAGAGATTCAAGCTTCAGCATAACAAATTATTTCCATTATCCAGCATGTATTTTTCTTTGCTAGTCTCCTTCCCATTCCTCTTAGTTGTACCTTTGGATCACCCGCCACAATGGAACCCTCTCCAGGAAGGGTTAAGTATGTCCATGGGAAGACAAAATTTTCTCTGGGGCTGGTCCAAGGCTGTGGAATGAACTCCCTCGGGAATTAGGGACCATCACCCTCCACTTCAAGTGCAAAGCTTATTTCTTTAACCTGCCTTCTCTAACGTGAGTACATAGCAACAAGTATATTTAAAAAAAGCTCCCCCAAACTCTAATAGAACAAGACATCCCACTGCACATACTTCTCCCTCTGGTGTGAGGACTAGCAAACACACAATATGTGACAAATGTATAGCCACATTGCATAATGTATTGCTGGAAGGTACTCAGTGTGGTGATGAGCATGGTAGAAGAACCTATCTAGGATAGTATTAAGCTTCAAGAATTCCTCGCAAATTACAAAGAGCTCCCCTGCAAAGCTCCAATCCCTCTTTTAAAATGCACTGCTTTCAAGACTAGATGCCTTTCTGGGATATGTTCTTTAGACAAGCACAAGTTATTGGGCCCAATACAGGGCTAACTCGTTGAAATTCTATAGCATGTGTCATAGAGGAGGTCAGATTTGATGATCTAATGACCCTTTCTGGCCTTAAAATTGGTGGAAGATTTTGCAAAATGACCCTCCTTCCCCATGTAAGATGATCCTTTTCATCCACAAATTTCATCTACAACTTTAAAATAAAGCTTTATAAAAAATCCTAACAATATATTTACAACCATCAATCTTTGTGGTGTACTAAATACAGATGCTATCTGCTTCCCTTGGGAAAATATGTTCCCCAGGACCATTATCCTTTTCCTTCTGTCTGCCCACACTTCTCCTCCTCCCCCCACCATTATAGTCTGTTGCTGCTTTTATAGCATCTTTGTTCACTCCTCAAGGCGAGGACTTGGTCTTTTATGCACCTGCAGTGAGAGATGCACATCTGCTGTAATGCATAAATAATACTGATGTTAGCTCTAGATGCATTGTCATGGGTAAGTCTGAATTTCACAAAGGATAGCCTGGAATCAGCCAATCAATCAGCCTTTCCAAGATTGCACTATTATCACAAGAAGTACTGGGTTCAAGGGGATATGAGTACCTAGTGTCCCTAGGATTCTATTTGCAAAGAGCATGGTCAGCAAAATACCCACAGTATATCAGCTTCCAAATAGCCCTGCACCTCACCTGTTGTCTTAGCTGAGTGTGGGAGTAAGCCCGCCCCCTTTACTCAGTCTGTCTTGGGTTTGAGACTGGTGCAGCCCATGGACTCTTGTTCTGATGAGCACATGGGCCACACGTGCCATGGTTCCACCCTCCTTAATCACTGGCCAGAGAGGAAGAGGCAGGTAAATTGCAACCTTTCAAGGATGACTTATTCCTCCCACAAAGCAAGAGGGATGCTAAGGAGGAAATGTGACATAGACCCATGTCTCCTTCTCAGCTGCATATTCCAGGAGTGCCCCTATGTGCCAACTCTTACTCAGGACTGAGTCTAAAGGCTCAATCTATCCCATAAGGTTAATGTGCCACCAGTTCCTACTCACTCCATGGGAGACATTTTCAGGCTGCTGTAGCGCATGTAAATTGTCATCACTCCATTTCGGTCAATGGAGCCATGACAATTTACACCAGCTGAGGATCTGCTGCTTTACATATAAACTTTGTTCTGATTAAGTCTTGCCGTCTATGGCATGTTCTGTACTCACCACATCTCAGTAATTCCATTCACGGGGTCATGCATTGGTGACGCTGGGTGCATGAGGTTATTTGGAAAAGAAAATGAACAATGCAGAGAGAAAAATCTATCTTGAGATTTAAATCAAGCAGTCTTTCTTTTAATTGGTACCAACACAGGCCATGGAGCAAGATAAAATGTAATTTGCTCAGCAAGGTAAAGGACATCCTAGAAAAACCTTTCAGTTTTCATATTTGTTTTCTGCAAGCTCCGTGATGTTGACCTTCATCTGCCATCTAGGTTAAATTCCTCCCCACCCTGCTCCCCCTTCTGTTGCACCATGCTAGATAAGCTAGGAATGAAAAAGATTAAGAAAGCTGGCAGTGCTGCTTCCCACTGAGGCCTCTCGCCTTTGTCAAAAGCTGCCATTGTGGCCATCCGTGCTAAAGGCAAAAAGCATGCTGCTCTCATGGACATGGGTAGTGCATTACATCAGCTTGTGCTGTATCTATCGCCACGTGAGCCTCCACAAGGTATTTTGCTGAAACAGCTTAGATGATAAAAGCCAGAGCTGGTGAATTTCCACTTAGAAGAAGAAAAGGTCAATAACACAACTCCCTCTCCCCAAAGCCATTCTTCTTTCATCCTCAGAACAAGACTTCTGATAAAGATGATAACAAAAAAGAGCAAGGCTTTCTGTATCTATAAAAAGAACTAGAGCTGGCTTAAAGCAACTCACCTGAAGGAACCCTCAGGTAATGGGATGCTTTGGTTGGGTTGAATGACTTGGCTACTTTTCATCTTTTAAAGGGATTCTGTTAAATGACTTAGGCCTGATATCTGACCAGCCTTATTACAATTTGGTAGGGAGTAACTTTGGACTCTGCTTCAAGTTTTAAACTTTAATCCACAGGCTTTGACTACGATTTAGCTGCTGGTGACTGACTCACTCACTCCATCTACCTCTGCTGATGAGCTGATACAATCCCCTGACCATTTCCCCAGCCTTTGTCACCCACTGGTAGCTTTTCTTTAAACATCTTAGGCCTGGAAGGTAGGAGCCAAAATATCTTTGGCCTTAGTATTTTCTCCCATGCTGTTTCTTATTCAAGAGATATAATCTGCCCCACTTCCTTATCCAATTTCAGATGCCTCCTTAAGACTCACCTGTGCCAAAAAGCTTACAAAACTCTATCTGCAGATAATGACGAGACATATTGAGCTGTCACTGTTCATCTTCCTTTTCCTATGCCCTTACTCTGACTCCTCCACTCCTGCCAGGCCTCATCCTACCTATACTCCCTATTGAAAAATTAACAGCCCTCTTCTCTGCTCCCCCCAACCCCCCCCAACATAAAAATGTAACTCAGCAGTGCCAATATATCAATGGGTTCAAACTTTCAGAAGCATCAAAGTTACTTTCATTTAACATTTGTGCTCCTAATAATTAATAAGCCACTTGGGAACTTTTAAAAATCCCACCCCAAATGTATTGACTTGTATTTGCCCATGAGTGGTGCATTGAACATTTGTAAGCTATTATTTTACAGTATCCTGCATGCACTCCAATTCCTTTCTCCCACCAATGACCATACCATAAATCCTCTATATGGGATCTAAGAGACAGATTCTGCCACCCTGACTCATGTTGACTAGCACCTTACTGCCTGAGTAACTACTACATACAAGGTACTTTGTTCTAAGTTACTAATCAGTGTGGGTCGGGGTGGCAGAACCTAGCCCTTACTTCCATGAGTTTGATACTTCATAGTAATGTAATCACAGTACACTGAGAAGTGAGCGGAAAGATAGTCCAAGTGTTAGGGTTTTAGCGGGGGATTTGGGACCCCAGGACTCACGTCACTGCTCTGACACAGACTTCCTGCCTGACCTTAGGCAAGTCACTTAGTCTCTCAGTTCCCCATCATTAAAATGGTGATAACAGCACTTGCCTAACTCACAGGGGTGTTGGAAGGAAAATACTTAAATGACTGTGAAGCACTCAAATACTGCAGTGATGGGGGTGATGTAAGCATCAGAGATAGACATATTGCAGAGATGACAATTTTAGGAGCATTTTTCATTGCTTTCTTTCTTTTAGATGAATTAATTAGTTTGACACATTTCACAGCATGTATTTTAAATGTCTTTCCGGTGCCAGTGACCTTCACGAACATACCAGGTCAGGGTTCTGCTAGAAACCTAGCCTCCTCTCTGTTTGTCTGATACATCAAGGCCTATTTTCTTCCCTTGCTTTCTGTAACTGTCTCATCTTCAATCTAGTATGCTGGGCTTATAAGAAACAACAAATCGATACCTTTTTTGAAAACTGCTGATTCGTTAATTGTTGGAGGCTGTCTGGATGCTACAATCATATTAGCTGTCAGGAGTGATTAATTTTTAAGGGAAATTGTTTTCCTTGATTTTTAATAGCAGTTCAGATCCCACCTTCTTTACTTTCCATTCATCCAAGGAGATAGATGCAGTAGATTCAGTAGGTGTTTTAATAGTCTAGGGTACCAGTCCTGCAACCTACTCCACACCTGTGGACTTCTGTGCTCATGTTGATCTTTACTGATGTAACTAGCCAATCACTCTCCTTTTGTGCTCTCACCTTGCACCTAGTTCCTTACAGCAGGCAATCACAAGCAAGTAGCTTCAACTTTCTCCCAGACTCTCTCTGGCCAGAGTCACAATCTGAGCAGGATCAAGCAGGAGAGTAAGGGACCCTCCTTAACTTGTATGGCTGAGTAAGTACTTGTGAGGATTTAGCCCTAACAGATAGTGTGTGTGATAGGCTAGGTGAAAAGTTTCTGTTGAAACTCTTTTTTGATAGAAAATTGAGCTTACCACAGTTTTTTTTGTGTGAAAAGCATCTGGTTTCTGCTTAAAATTTTGACATTTTTTAAATAAAAAATTCCCAAAATATTTCAACACAAAATCAAAATATTTTAATTTGGAAATGCTGCCATGGTGTCTCATGGGAGTTGTACTTTGGTTGCTTATGTGTCCACTCATCTGTAACTCCCTTTCCAGACTTCATCTTGATATATCCTGGTCAGGAACTCCCATGATGCACTTCTTTCCACCTCCAAGAAGGGAGACTGGTGCATTGCAGGAGATGTAGTCTGATCAGGAAGACCAGCCTTTAGAGGAGAATGGGGTCATGAGGCACCTGAATTACATCTTTAATATAATATATCGTGATATGCCTATCTCATAGAACTGGAAGGGACCCCAAAAGGTCATTTAGTCCAGCCCCCTGCCTTCACTAGTAGGACCAAGTACTGATTTTGCCCCAGATCCCTAAGTGGGCCCCCTCAAGGACTGAACTCACAGTCCTGGGTTTAGTAGGCCTATGCTCAAACTGCTGAGCTAGCCCTCCCCTGCTCCAGTAGGCATCACAGCAACATTTCCAAATTGAAATGTATTAGTTTTTGGCTGAAAAAAAAATCAAAAGTCTGTATAAATGTATCTGAAAAAGGTTGGGTTTTTTTTGTCGTCGTTGTTCCCAAACTTTCCATAGAGAATTTTTTTTTCATCAGGTTTAAATGCATGCAACCAGAGTAGCTGCAAGGAGTTATAATTCACGTCCCTACCATATTATCATGGATAAAGCACTGGACCAGCAGCTGTTGGGGCTATGGCTGTAATTCTTAATGGATACAGCCCTTTGGCAGAAGAATTACCATGCCCATTCATGAAACTGTCTGTTACAGCTATCCTCCTATTCCATTTTGTCTCTTACAGCTGTCCCCACACTCCATTTTGTTTTTGTTCTCCTGTGGCCTCCCCTCCCTGGCTGTTAAGTTGTTTAGCAGGGCCACTGCCCTTCTCAAAGGGAGGGTCCCTTAAAGTTGTTTAGCAGAGCCATTGCCCTTCTCAAAGGGATGGCCACTTGTGCTAAGTGGGACCACTGCCCTGTTCAAAGGGTTAGTCCTGTTATCACCTTGTTAAACCTGGGCTCGGTGCGGGTGGACAATGTCCGTTGCAAGGCCTATTGTGTGTTTTTAAGTCCGCTGGGCATGAGTCATAGGCCTCATGTGGCTTCGTGAGTCAATCTATTGCACAGACCTCTGCCACTAGAGCCTGTCTCTGGTGCTCACCTGGCTCCTTTTTTTTTCTCTTTCCCCTGCCTCTGAGCCAATCAGACAGTACTGGTGGGAGACTGCCTAAAAGGTTGCCTTTAAAACGGCAGAACATTTTCTGATCAGACCTCAGAAAGGTTTCCTGCATTGGCTGCTGGTCTGATGCAGCCAGGGGTTCTGGGGGTCCTTTCTTCCCTCTCATTTATTTTTGAGCGCTACCCCTGTTTTTTTGAAGCCCCCTCCCCCACGAAGAATGAATGCTGACCTGAGAGATCTCTGATTATTGAGACGTACCCAGCACTTCTGATGATTTTGCTGCTTTACACTCTGGCTGCTTCTTTGGGGCTACGGTAAGAATCCCTCTGCTGAAATTCTCGTGAAATTCTCTATACTTTTATTTATTATCCTTAGCTGCTCTCTCTCTTCCCCCAGCACCCAGCTTAACCAGCACCCAGCATAGCTGTGGTTTAAGTTAGGTTTAGAGAATTGTTTGTATTGTGTTCTGTAAGTTAGGTTAAGAAATTGTTGCATGTTTCCTGTTACTTTAATTTGTGCTAGTCTTGCGTTAAGTTAGGTCATAGAAGATTTTGCTGTGTTCTTGTATCAGTTGTGGTTAAGTCTGTCTTCCTGCCTGCTCCCACCGAGCTCTCCAGTCAACCCCCATACCCCTCAGTCTCTCTGCTGTTTAAATTGCAGCCTGCCTGCTCTCTCTCTGCTGTTTTAAACCTGCAGCCTGCTGCCCTCTGTTCCTGAGTTTAAATCTCCTCTGCTCTCTCTGCTGTTTAAAGCTGCAGCCTGCCTGCTCTTCTCCTGCTGTTTTAACCTGGCAGCCTGCCTGCTCTCTGTCTCCTGAAGCTCTCTCTCTCTTTCTCCTTTTTAACCCTTCCTCCACACTCTCCTATACCCCCAACCTCAATTGTATTAGTGAAGTCTAGCATAAAACCCTTGGTTACCCTTTTTCTCTCTAACACACCTCACCTTTACATTTATACCACTGTGACACATTTTACCTAGAGTTGGTTACTTACCACATTTCCCTAACTGTTAGTTGGCTATTGCTGCTGTGACCGCGCCTTTTGTATAGAAATTGTTAGCTACTTGTTACATTTATACTTCAGTGTTAATTGGTTACCAACTGTATTGTACCCCACTATTGAAACCCCCTATACTATTTGCTAAAAGAAATCCCTCCCCTTAACAAACCCCATACTCCTCACTATTGAATTTTCTCTGTTTTTTGCATTTTCTTAATAAAGTTTATTTTGCACCCCACCTGTGTGGTAATTGCTCCCCAAGATCCCATATACCTGCTGGCAGGGACAGAAACAAAGAGATTCAGTGGGATAGTGTTATGCTGAAGTGCTCTAGGTTTGCAGACACTGTTGCTATATTTATGTGTGTTTTGAAACAGAAACCAAATCTTCAGCTTTCCTGGCAAGCACTCAATATTTCTCATTAAAATCCAGACTGAACCCTAAAGCTCATGAAAGGTGATTATAGGAAAGAGAGTTTCAGACTACACTAGTAAGGAAACAACTGGGTCCCTCTTCTCCACACCAGCAAACATACTGTACCTTTTCAAAGTGCCAGTGAAATCAATTCTCTCCTTCTGAGGTCTAGAGAAAAAGTTTACTTGAAAGAGAGAGAACTCCACAATGCTCAGAATCAGCTGAAAAATTAAATTGTTCATTCAGCATGAAGGAATTGTCAAGGCTAAGTTCCATTCCCTGAGCAGTGCCTCTTCCTCATATTAATGTTTAGAACCATCCCCTTTCTTACTCCATATAGCAGACTACTAATATAAATCTTGCATTTATACTGCCTTTCATCCTGAAGGATGCACTTAAAAAAATCTTCATGGGTATACAAATGATGTATAGCAATCATTTCACCCACCAGTGAAATGCAACCGCCCCTGGGATTGCATGCTGCACCTGTTCAGCTGTGCAGAGCAAGATGACAGATCAGTTTCAGACAGGAACTAACAATGCAGGGGAGAATTTTAGAAAGTTAGAATATATTTTACCAACCTGGAGTTTGCCCAAGGCACCAGATTAACACAAACCATCAACCTCAAATGTTCCAACAGCTCTTTAATCACCACAAGTGGACAGAGAACCTCACTTTTACTTCTTAATTAAAAGGCATGAATAATACTGGGGCTCGGTGCAGTACTGACTCAGGTGCCACTTAGGTACTGCTTAATCTTAAGCACGTGCCCAAATCCCTCCCGTTGACATTAAACATGCAAATATTTTGCTGATTAGGAATGAGATTAGAGGACATGCTTCATTTTAAGCATATGAGCAAAGTGATTTGCTGAATTTGGGGCTTCAAAGGGAAGATTACTTGTTACTGATTCACTGCCACTTCCTACAGCTAGGAGGGTCCCCCATCAAAATACAGTATTAACCAGACTTGACCTTGCCTGGTTTATGAGATCTGACAATGAGTGAGAAATGAAGCAAGACAGAACTGTTCCAATTTACCCTACTTATTTTCAACAGTTTATTAATCACAGGAGTGCATTCCCATCCCATCCCCACTCTTTCTTTTTAATGCTTCAGGATCACTTCTGGAAAATCATTGAAGTTCCTTGTTGGAGTACATTGGTGCTATGGATTTACTACAATGTTCCCATGAAATCTGAGAAAATCTTCCAATGATCTCTACTATAGTTGTTATACTTCCTTATCCCACCCAAGTTCTCAGTGCTTTGGGCTTTCAATTTACAGCTCTGAAACTAATGGGAGAGGTTGGGAAGAAGGGTTGTTATTTAGCCTGGGCTTCTTGCTTGTTTCATTGCACCCGTCTTTCCAATATTCTTCCCTGAACTGACTTTGTCTGTGCTTTCAGCAGCATCTCTACAGTTCCCTAGGAGGTGACAGGATGTCAGACGAGCTGGCAGGTGCATTTCCTCGGGTGCTGGAAACATACATCACCTGCTAGTGTGAACATGTGCGTGACCATTTACATCTCCTGGAGGACTCTGCCAACTGCTGCTGCTGCTGTTGCAAAGTTTACTTCAGCATTAAAGTTCCATTTGTCAAAGGGTCATGAGAAGGAAAAAAACCCTGCAAGTTCTGACTTTGTTGCAGGTAACTCTGCCTTAGCCAGAATTTCTCAGGCTCATTTAAGTAAATTCTCTATCCTTGTTTGAAATGTGGAACATTTGGGTATTTGACACTTGGAGCCTAAGGTGATATCTGCTATATTCTATGCTTAAGAGCTGTGCAAAAGAATTGAAGGCAAGCAGGCCTCCTACATAAAACTGATCCTTCTATAAACACTGACTAGATCCTGTCCTTCCATATATACTAAATCGCCAGTCCTAAATACATCCTGTTTTTGCATAAACACGCTACTCAAAACGTAAGAGAAATAAGATTTTGGATCTTACAACCAGAGAGAACAATATGTTATAATTATTATTACTGTTAATTATTTGTATTACTGAAGGCACCTTAAGACCCCAGCTCAGATCATGGCTTCATTCAGAGACGCATTATACCAATATATAGTAAGAGACAGCCCCTGTCCCAAAGAGTTTACAATTGAAATAAACATGACAAAGAATGGGAAGTGTTACTGATGGGGGGATTGAGGCAGGGAGAAATTAAGTGACTTGTTCAAGGTCACATAGGGAGTTTGATAGAGCTGGGAAATGAAACCTGATGGGTGGAGTCCTAGTCCAGTGGCTTAATGACAACACTTTTCTTCCTCTGTTTTATCAGTATGCTCAGTGTACTTCATTTATATTGACTTACTGTGTGGCATTCAGCAGCCACTTATCCTCTCTGTTTGCCCATCTCTAAAGTGGGTAGTAGTGTTTGTCTAAAGAGGCTTAGTGTTTGTAAAGCACTTTGTCAGCCTGGGCTGAAATCTGGAAATGGGAGCAAAATGCTTAAAACTAAAGATATACATACTGTATAAGGCTCTATTTATTATTATGGCACTAAAAGGTCCTATTCAGGTTTGGGGATCCACTGTGCTTGGCAGTGTAAAACTACTACAGTGAGTATATGATGGGCTAGGCCAAGAGGCCCCCTGCTAGAGGCCTTGGGGTCATAGAGAAGTCCTGCAAGCTTCCCAGAGTGGCTGCAGGGGACGCAGCATTGGGAGAGAGGCTGCAGGGCCATATAAAAGAAGCTGCAGTACTAGATGCTGTCAGTTGTCACCTGGAGCTGGAGGAGTGAGAACTGTGTTCCTGGCTGGCTAAAGGAGAAGCAGGGCCACGGACAGATCAGTTGTTGGCCAGCACTGGAGAAGCAAGAGGGAGCTCCTGGCTGGCTGCTGAGACTGAGCCCAAGCATACAGACTGTATGCAAGACTCGGCCAGAGGTCTAAGTCAGTGAAACCTGCCTGATAAATGATGAACGGAGGTCACCGTAGACTTAGAGAGTGTAGGCAAATGCACTTGAGTCGGGGGTGCTTGTGAGACGTGGATTCCACCCCATCAAAGGTTAAAAAATAAGTAAACCTAGAATAATTTTGATGGAAATTTCTCATATTTTTGGAAAAATTCAACCACTCTGTAAGCTAGTTGAAAAGAGGCAAATAATCTTCATGAAAAGCTTTGAATTCTTTTTATCAAACATTCAAATTTTCAAAATATTTCTATAAAATAACCCCTCCAGGCCCCAATCCACACTTGAAGAGCACTGAGCACTGTGGACACACATGTAATAAAAGGCACTCTTGTCAAAAGAACTCACAGTCTTAGCACTTGAAGAGATGGAGAAAAACAAACAAATCAGAAAGGAGAATAAAGAGGGAGATATATTGTTATATCTGTTTCCACTATGTTTGCATACACAACGGTGGACAAACTCCTATTGACTTCAATGGGGCCAGGATTTCACCTAATATAATAAATCCAATGTGTTGAATAAGCCTTTTTTAATGCTGTTTAAAGCCCCAAACCTTGCAAAAATGGAACTCCACATGTGCCCAGGGTTCTGTCCATGTGGATCAGTATGCATAGGAGCATAAGAATAGCTATAATTGGACCAGATCAGTTGTCCATCTAGTCCAGTATCCTGTCTCTATTAATGGCCAGCACAAGAACCTTCAAAGGAAGGTGCATGGAAGCCAGTAGAAGGTAGTAATGGTAGAAGGTAATAAGGGGATAACCTGCCCCTCAGGAAAGTTTCCTTTTGACCCTCAATAGCTCTGACCCATGAGGATTTATATCCCTTCCAAAAGTGTTGTATATTTTAAAATGTTTACTATTCTCTGGATAGTCTTGTTATCCTTAATGTCTAATCTTTTTCATTATATTTCTGAAGAGTTGGGGAGAAAGGACTGGAATACTGAAAAATCTGTCCTTTTTTCTTCTTCTTTGTTGTTTTACTCCTTTCTCTTTGGAAACTATAATGATAGAAGAAAAATATCTATCTCTGAACATGCGCGCTGGCTTTTTCCCATCCAGTTATATTTTCCTAGTCTCTCCTCAAAAGGATTTTTGAGATCCCGGAGGTGCCAGGGTGAGACAAGCTTAGTAAATGCTAAAGCAATATACCGCACGTTTATTATTATTTATTTTTATTTTATTGTTTGGTTGAGGAAATCTCTCTCTACCTCTCTCACCTTGCTTTCTGTTTAATGCATATGGTTGTCAGTGGGGACCCTTGTAGACTTCTGCCCATGGTATCAGCGCCAAAATACTTGGCAAGATGGTTCTGTTACCAGGCAACTATGCCAGCATTAGTGTGCGTAGTCACTTTATATATTTGCCCACTGATCAAACTGAAAGGCGAAATAGAAAGCACAGAAAGTCTTACATTGGGTTTTGTGAACTTTTCCCCTTTCCTGTCCCTCTTGTCTAGTTAGACTGTAAGTTCTTCTGGGCAGGGACTTTCTACTGGTTTATTTGTACAGTGCCTGGGAACAGAGCCCTGTTCTTGGTTGGTCCCTAGGCACTGCAGTAATAAACATGAGTAATACTAATACATTTTACTTTATTATAATATTTACTTATTATTTGTTTTACCAGAGCACCTATGTCCAGGACCCCATTGTGCCATGCACTATACAAACACAGAACAGAAGGACAGTCCCAGCACCAGGGACCATCCATTTTGAATCAGCTATAGTCCAACTGAGTGCACAAGGTGCAGGGACTGTGTTTCTGTTCTATGCCAGAATTTTTTCATCAAAATGAGAAAATTTGTTTTAAAAAGTTGACACCCGCTCTCCCCCTCAGTCTAAAAATATTTAATTTACTAACATCCAAAAACTCCCAAATTTTTCAATTTTCAAAAACTAAATACAACCCTGCCCCAAAAAGTGCATTTTTTTTCAGGTAGAACCTGAAAAATGTCAATGAAATGAATAACAGAGACTGTGTTCTGAGAAAAATAATACATTTTCCAATCAGCTCTAATATGTGGAAATGAAAGCATGTGTGCTGGTCCTTGGAAGGGGTTGTTCTTTATGAGAGTCCTGTGGCACCTTATAGACTAACAGACGTTTTGGAGCATGAGCTTTTGTGGGTGAATACCCCCTTCGTCGGGTGCATGTCAGTGCACGTCTGTTAGTCTATAAGGTGCCACAGGACTCTTTGCTGCTTTTACAAATCCAGACTAACACTGCTACCCCTCTGATTCTTTATGAGAGTAGGCAACATGTTACAATATCACCAAGAACTCTTGAGACAAGGCAGGGAGAAAGATATGTGTGCCTTAGGTTAAGTTGACACTACACACCACTGGCAGTGGCAGGTAGGATATATGTGGCTACACACTGAAGTGGAAAGCAATCTGCATGTATACTGTAGCTACACGTGTCAGTGTAAGGCTCTGGCAGAGAGATGCAGCGGGAAAAGGCTTGGAAGCAGAGAGCTGCCAGATCCTTTCCCTGCTTCTGGAGCATTTCCCTGCAGTCGAGAAAGGCTCCGGCAGAGGGGAGGCAGTGGGACACTACAGTGCTAAAAATAGTGCCTCCCACATCTACACTCTTGCTTGGCGAGTAGGGTCCATATCCGAATACATATCTACAGGGTTCAGGCATGTCCTTACTCGACTCAGCTAAGCACTGCCCCACCATCTACACTGCTATTTATACTTGTGCTGGGGGATACATAGTGTACATGCCGCTGAGAGGAATGTGCAGTGTAGACATACCTTGAGGGTGAAGATGAAACTGAACTATGGATAACTAGATTCTTAGTAAAGCCAGTTATAAGTCAGAAAGGAGGGAAAGAAACACCACCAAGTTCTGGGATTCTACTTTTGAGTAATTTAATCTATTATGAAAACAAGAAAAATGAGCTGTGAAAGAGAACTGTGCACACTGGAGTAAGGTGAGACACTCTATGGGTTAACATGGCTCACTAACATGGCTGAGATATTCCACTGTGTCTCCTGAGGTTCATGAATAACCAGAACAAAGTCTACAGAGGCTTTAACTCTTCTCTTAGTTTTCATTCTACCTTCTGTACAATCATGTGGGCAGAGCCAGCTTAATGAATACAGTGCTAGCAGATGCTTCTGAACCCGGACACCTGTCTATGTTAAGTTATGTTGGTATAACCAACACTGCTCAGGCCAACAGTGGGCTTTGAACCTGGGATATTTAGCTCTAAAAGCATGAGTCTTTGCTGTCTCAGGATTCGATCCTGTGAAATCTTTCCTGTGACTTGTGTGGGTATTGGATCATGTTTTAAATCACTGTGGCATTACTCTCCATATTCTTCATAGTAATATTATTATGATATGACTATGGCATAACTATAATATATTTTATAAAAGATAGGTCATGTAAGATATCATTGGAAACATTATGATTTACTGAATATGATTATCCTACTTGTATCCATGTACCATTTTTGTATCTGAAGTTAGGAATATTGTCTATGCATCTCTTACAAATGTGTTTGCACCTGGGGAACACCCACTAGACAGAATGCAATCAGTCTGGATGGTTTAATGGGATGGGCCATTAGAGAGAACAAATGGTCTTTGAAGATGTTTATCTCCTACCAGGGAGCTTTCCTGAGGATGCTACAAATAGCATCTGAGTCATGGCTGCTATGGTCCTACAGAGACGTGTGTCCAAGTCACCTGGTACTGGACTTCACGATAATACTAGTGTTTTTCCACTGACCAGGCATGGGAATCAAACTGGGAGACAAAGGATTCCCTCCATATGCAAAAACTATGCAGGGGAGTGACATCATCGGGGTTCATTCTTCACTGTCTCCCTGCCTAAGATGACTGTGTAAACACCTAAGACTGAATAGGGGAAGAAAGGGCTTGAACCCAGACTAGAAGGAAGTCTAGCCTGTGAAAGAAATACCTAGAGTTTTAAGCTGCAAGCAAGTGTAGCTTGCCCTCAAGAATCTCTGCAAACTGCCTAAAACAATTGTTAGGGCGAGAATTTGTTACTTATAACCAATTTCTTTAGTATATTCAGCTTAGATTGTTTTGTTTTATTTGCTAGGTAATCAGCTTTGATCTGTTTGCTATACCTTATAATCATTTAAAATCTATCTTTTATAGTTAATAAACTTGGTTTTGTTTTGTCTAAAACCAGTGTGTGTGTGGAAATCATAACTTGGAGCAGAAAGCTGTGTATATTCCTCTCCACATTGAGGGAGGGGGTCAATTTCACGAGCTTATGCTGTGCAGTTCTCTGTGCAGTGCAAGACAGTATAATTTTGTGTTTACGCTCCGAGGAGGTGGGGGGTGCATTTGAGTAACTGGGAAGTTCCTGAGCTGAGCCGTCCCATGCAGAGCTTATCTCAGCATCTGTGTATATAACTGCAGCTGAGTGTATCCCTACCTGTATGTGTGCTGGTAAAGTGCAGTCTGCAGAAGGGCTTGAAAGGCTGCATAGCAGTACAGTGTAAAGGGAGCCCAGGCTGGCAGGTCAGGCAGGCTCAGTGGTACCCCAGTTCCAAGTGGCACCCCGGGAGAAATCCATCACAATCACTTAGCTGTAAGCCGTATCAGACTCTTCTGTGGACCAGCCACTAGAGAGGACAAAGATCCACATCTTGGGGTGAGTTACATTAGCATAGGGCCAATATGCCCCCGGCGCTATAGCACTGGATTGACAGCATAGCACTGATTGATGAAATGCAAGGTTGGTGTTTCTTCACAGTCTTATATGGCACAAAGGCTTTTAGCTGTCATTGAATATAAACATTTAAAAATAAGAAAGTTAACTTGAGACTTGTGCTGATAAGTAGAAAGAACAAACTAGTCCTATGGACTTCCACTAAAACCAAGAACAGCTTCAGCTGTTTTGACCTACTGTTTAAAAACACTGTGAATCATCACATTTAAACAATGTGGCAGAATATTTTCCAATAAATCTTTAGCATGGCAGTTACATTTTCTAACCCCAACTGGAAAAAAAGTATTGCAGGATTTACTAGAGACAGGAAGATTGATTCTTGCCTGGAGAATCTGCCAGGTTTCTTGATTTAGAGAGCTGATGATCAGTGGCAAGTTTGGGTTTGATTTAACCAGGTTTTCTTTATTTTTTTCTTTGGGTTCCTTTTATAATAATGTGGGCTAATTTTATTCTGAGTAGTATTTTGTTTAAAGAGTACTGTTGTCTTTTGATGATTCTGATATTCAAATCATGTAATTCTAAATTTTGTTCTCTGGTCCAGGCTTGGTTAGAATCACTTGAATGAGTTTCACTTGAACATAGAGATGGGCAGGAAACAGTTTCCCAATCGGGTGAACGTTTTCAGGATTCAAAAAGTCTTCCTTCTTGAATTGCAATAAAAAGTTAAAATGCCCCCCAATTTTTCCAAACCAAAAAAATCACCAAACATTCTTGGTTTGGGTCAGTCAAAATGTTTCGTTTTAATAATTTAAAAATAAATTATTAAAATGGGAACAAAATATTTTGAAAGTGTTCTCCTCAGCTTAACTTTTGAAATGAAAAGTCATTTTGAACCATAATTTTAAATTTCAAAAATGTCAAAACAGGACATTTTGACAACTTTGAAACTTTCCCCTACAAAAAAAATTTGATGTTGAGAAACTTGCCAAAACCAACTCCTTTCAGTGAAAAGTTTTGGTTTAGACAAATCAGCATTTTTCAATGAAAAAAATTGGTTGAAAAATTCATAAGCAGCTTTATTTACTTGTGGTGTCAGTGCATTGATCTGGTTTTAGATTTGGGCTAGCCTCACCTTTTCTACTTACGTTTAGGCAGTGCAGAATCTTAACTGAGGAAGGACAACCCTCCTTGTGGGCTAAGTGACTAAAACTCCTAAGTAGCATCTTGAAAAGTGGTTTGGGGATGTAGGGGTCAAATTCTTATTGAACATCCATTTCCATGGGAGTTGTGCACCTAGGTGCTTTTGACAATGCAGGTAGTTGTCTAGTTGGCACCTAAATCCCCTTTAAAATCTGACCCTAACTCTCTCTCTGCCTCAGTTCCCCATCTATAAAATGGATATAATAGTACTTTCCTATCTCACAGAAGGATGAATCAATTGAGGATAAATACAGTAAAGACTTGAGGCATACCCATTACCATAGTATCTGAGGTATTATAAGTATGATAGCTAGAGGAGTTCAACAATACATGATTGTTTGATGGCCTGTATAAAATGTGTTGGTGACCTGGGCCATTATCCACATCGCAGAAAAGTTGTCAAACAATCAATACTAGTTAGTGGCCTTAGACTACGCTCAAACTCATTGAAGTCAGTTGATGGGCCAAGTACTGAATACAGCATGGATATGGAACCATCCTCTAACTTTTTGACAAGGCCTTTCTAGGTGAGGATTGAGCAAGCCAGTGTGAGAAGCTTGTATGTACTGTGTGTGTGCGTTAGTCAAGAGGATTCAGACAGCTCAGCAGCAGGGCCAGCTCCAGGTACCAGCGCAGGAACAGGTGCTTGGGGCGGCCAATGGACAGGGGCAGCATGTCCGGATCTTCGGTGGCAATTCGGCGGCAGGTCCCTCAGTCCCTCTCAGAGGGAAGGACCGGCCGCCGAATTGCCGCTGAAGAATGAAGCAGCGCAGTAGAGCAGCTGCTGAAGTGCAGCCGATTGCAGCTTGTTTTTTTTTTCTCTTCGCCGCTTGGGGCGGCAAAAAAGCTGGAGCCGGCCCTGCTCAACAGGGCCATTAATCCCACCCATGAGCAGAGGCAATGTGTGTGTGTGGGGGGGGGGGACTCGTGGGATCACATGCCCTGCCCCCCCCGCCCCGAGTTACTGGTTAGCTTGTACTGAGCATGCTCAGTAATATCTGCTGAAGCCGCTACCCTCACTCTGTCTCCCCACTCCCCTCAATTGGCAGGTTCATCTCTGCCAATGATCACAAAATTCATGCAAATAAATTGAAACAGAGGCAAGAGAGCAAAGAAAATGGACCAATCCGATGTAAAGACACTTAAAAGGATAATTGATGTCCCATCATTTTCACTGCGGCAAGCATCTTATATCACAAAAGTAATACATGACACTTCCTTATTATAACTAGTTCCATATAATTAATTATACTAGGAGAAGCTTCTCTTTTCTGCCTTTCTTCCGATCCTAGACAACCAGCCTGTTAGGGCAGACAACTAGCCCATCTCCTCACAGATCTCCCCCACCCGAAATCATTGTCAATCAGGCAACCCTTGCATATGAAAATGACAGTGATAATCATGTAATGCTGCTTAAACACTTTCTTTCCTCCTCCTCCTTTTTTTGAAGCAATCTTATTAAGATTAATTACCAAGATTAGTTATTGTCAAAAATTGATCCACCAAATCAATGATTTTTTTTATGTTTCTGCATGTGTTAAGTGATAGCTATTCTCTTGCCTCGGACAATTGAGCATATTAATAATATTTATGAGGGGGATGTTTGCAGTGATTATAATAATCTAGCTCATATTGGTCTTCACTGAGATAGTTACAGAGTGATGCAATTAATTATAAGGAAAGAAAGAGAGAATGAAAATGATGCATTGATTCTTCGTTCCGCAGTGGGATGCTATGCGAATGGGAAAATATAGGGCTAGAGTTTCACTTCAGACACAGCTCGGAACACAGGGAGAAGTGAAAGCTGCACCACTCTAGAAGAAGCCCTAGGCGGCACTGTGCCACCCCTCTGAGTGACAATGCCCCCCGCCCCCCCAGTTCGCCTCCTTTTCTCCAGAGGTCACTAATGTACAGGTACAAGCCTGATTCAGCAAAGCACGTGCTTATATCCTATTGAATTTAACAGAACTTTAAGCCTGAGCTTAAGTTCCATGAAAGTGATTTCCTCAACAGGGATGGACATGATTAAGTGCATTCCTGAATCAGGGCCTAAATAGCTATCTTGCTCCCGTACTGGCAGTGGAGCCAAAACGACATCCATTCCCTGCTCCTCCTCCTCCTCCCCTAAGGTGACATCTATACTTGGAGCTCAGGCAGTAATTCCCAGCTCCTGTAGATGTTCTTGTGTTGGCTGTCATCAAGTTAGTATGTTATAAGTAGTACAGGGATCATTTCTATAGTTTGTAACTGTGGAAGCACGGGCAGTGGTGAGTTGCAGCATGGGGTGATGGCATGGGCTAGCTACCTTGAGTACTCATCGATGGGATTCAGGTAGGCTTATCCTTAGGGTAGTTAGCTCATGCAGCTAGTTTCTGCTGCCTGTGGTTACACTACTGTTTTTAGTGTGCTAGCTCTGAGCTAGCATGAGTGTATCTACACAAGCTGGGATTCACACCCCAAGCCCCAGGAGTCAAGTGAAGCCAGCCTTGCATCTGGTGGCCTGTGAAATGCCAGCTGATAAATAAACACACACATTGCATTTCATGCAATATACTTCTAAACCTTGGCGGCTATTGCTTTAGAGTCAAATCGCACTTTGATACTAATGAACACGTTCAAATTCTAAAGGAATGTGTTTTTCTTCTGTTTAATTGCCATGTAACAAAGTAGCAACAGTTGAAGTGCATAATATTTAAATGTGCATTTTTATCTAATTATCTTGGTACTGAGTTTCATGTAAAGTATTACATGCATTAAAAAGTCTCTTTGCAAGTATCTAGAATGGGTAAGAAGATCATTACGTGTTTTGGGTGAAATTTGCCCATTGTCCAGAAAGGTCACTACAAGACTGATTCCATGTTTAAATCTTTAAGGATTGAGAGGACATGAAGTGGAGCATAGGGCTAATGCTCACCCTCTACACAGGGGTGAATCTCAGCCTTATTCCTTTATGTAGCTTTGAGTTAATTAAATGACAGACAGATTTATCTCTTATTAAATCTTTAGTGCTCTTTTAGCAACAAATTGATATATAATTAACAGAGGCAATCTTATTAAATGCGTATCAGGGAGCTTATTTGAGACAATTGAAATCTTTAATTGACAGTATTACTAAATGCTTCTCATTCTTGCAATAGTAATTGTGACTTGTCGCTAAATGCATCAGAGTTGAAATAGAAAATACCCATCAAAGTGCTCCCAGGTTGGTGAGTGACTTGTAGAGCTGAGTCATTAATTCAGGCTGAGTCATTTCATGTTTTATTACTGCTTATGATTTGTCCATGAACATATTGGACATTTCTCCAATATATTCCCACTTGAAAATAGTGCTTGGTCTGCAGATTATTCGTGGATAGTTTATTACAAATATCAGAGGCGTCACCATGTTGGTCTGGATCTGTAAGAAGCGACAAAGAGTCCTGTGGCATCTTATAGACCAGGGGTAGGCAACCTATGGCACGTGTGCCAACAGCGGCATGTGAGCTGACTTTCAGTGGCACTCACGCTGCCTGGGTCCTGGCCACCGGTCTGGGGGCTCTGCATTTTAATTTAATTTTAAATGAAGCTTCTTAAACATTTTAAAAACTTTATTTACTTTACATACAACAATAGTTTAGTTATATATTATAGGCTTATAGAAAGGGACCTTCTGAAAATGTTAAAATGTATTACTGGCACGCAAAAGTTTAAATTAGAGTGAATAAATGAAGATTCAGCACACCACTTCTGAAAGGTTGCCGACCTCCGTTATCGACCAACAGACTAACTCTGTTAGTCTATAAAGTGCCACAGGACTCTTTGTCGCTTTTTATTGCAAATATTCACTATGTGTGAATTCACTTGTGTCCTGGGTGAGTGGGTTGGTTAAAAAGTAATGGTGTTCTCTCTTTTCCATGCTTTGGTGACATGTGCAGCTAATGAAACAGAGTGAGAATTGCAAACTGTGAGCTTTACAATCATGTGTAGAATCTGGAATTTTGGGGGGGGGTAAATATTTGAGTTAAAATTTTATTTTTGTCAGTATTTGGTTAATAAAGATCAAAGGTTTCAACTTGAATGTGGAAAGCAATTGAAAAAACTTCACTGACATGTTTTCTTTTTTTGTTTGTCAAAATTCCATATTTCAAAAATGTTTATTGAAATGTGAAACATTGCTCAGTTTGATAGTTGGTTGGAAAACATGCAAAAAATCCATCTACTTTGTCTAATTTTGGAGCATTTCTACCAGCTCTAGTTTTAAAATGGTTGAATTAAAAAAAAACTTGTTTTAGAATTCAAATAGCTATTTGTTCAAAAGATTTAGTGCTGTTACCTCAACCCCAGGTACTCTGCATTCCCCTCTTTACCTATTACTCCCCATCAAATAGCCAGACTATCCAAACTGCAAATGGTATGTTCTGAATCTTAAACCAGTTCCTAAATACTAATAGACAAGCTACTGGGAGGAGCAAATCAAAAACAGTAACACCATGGGCTGCTACACTAGCAGATATCTCACTACAGTGACATGTGCAAAAGTAAGTCAGATTCTCACCAAATACAGAATCAGTGATCACAAACTAGAGATGGAAATCAGGAGGCACAGCATAATAAAACCTATCCCTTATTTAGTGCTTTTCATCAGTAGATCTCAGTGATTTACAGAGGAAGGCAATCACATTATCCCCATTCTACAGAAGGGAGAACTGAGGCATAGAAAGGTGAAATGCCCTGTCCCAGGTTATCTCCTAGGCCAGAACCAGGAATAGAATCCAGGACTCCTGAGTCCCAAGCTAGTGCTCTGTCTGCTAGACAACACTGCCTCCCTTTGACATAGCATAGTCTAAATCCTGCCTAAGCTACCACTGAGGTACGGCACAGTGTAATGCCAAAGAGGGGAAACTGTGCCCCTGATGTGACAGGAGAGTTTAAAACAAAGAAACACACTCTGTCTACTCCACTGTTTAGGGTGACCAGATGTCCCGATTTTATAAGTCCAGCCCCGATATTTGGAGCTTTTTCTTATATAGGCACCTATTACCCTCCACCCCATCCCGATTTTTCACACTTGCTGTCTGGTCACCCTACTACTGTCCCACATACAAGGATGAGTGAGCTATATTTCCTCACGTTATCAGGAACCATAAAATAAGTCTAATTGAAAAGCAAAAAGGCAGAACTATGCCTGACCATGGGAGAATGCAGAGACGTGGCACAGCATGATGGTGCAACCTGCCACTGGATTAGGGATGGACAGAAATGGCAAATGGTTGCAGGGGATCAAATCCCTCACACAGTGTGCAACTCTGCTGCATGGATTATGTCTGCTGCTGACAGAGACCTCAGGAGTCTGTCTCTTTTACACACTTGCATAGCTTGTCATGTCAATAAAGTCTCATTAAATTGAATACACAAATATTATGAGCCAGAAGCTTCTTTTAAAACATAGCCTCACATCTTTATACAGATAAAATGCTGCCTTTGCCCCACCTTGTATGCATGAATTATATATGTTTTAAAGGATACCTGGCTCCCTTATTTGTAAGATCTCCATTTTGCTACCCTTGCTAGTTTACATCTGTGTTTACTGTGTAAAGAAAGCTAGGAGTTCCAAAGTATCAGCATGAGACTGGCTGGAAAATTGCTACACACAATTAAGCTTGTCATTATCAGTAGATGCCTCCTCTGTTATTCAAAGGTTCATTCTTTTTGTCTGCGGTGTGTTGTTTGTTTGTTTGTTTTTAAAGTTTGGAACTGGCAGGAAGATTGACATGTACATAGACTTACAGCCCACTTACTTACTGCTTTTTTGGCACCATCATTAAGGATCCCCATCTGTTTTTTCTTCCATTTACCCAGCACTACACAATCTGAATCTGTTATTTGTAAATACAGGTTGCTTCTCTTTTACTGTCCCAGTCCTCCCCACACACCAGGTACGCACACAAGAGAAGCAAAGCCCAGGAGGATAAATAATTAGAAACTTGGTCACCTTTTGTACTGTACTGGGAGGAGGAGGGTGCCCCAGCCAGCAAGCCAGAATCTTTAGCCAGGTTCTGTGAATATTAACCTGACTCTGAATAAGGAATAAAACATGCATGATATAATATGTTAACATGTTGTTCTAATTTTGCCTTAATACAACTTTCCAAATAAATCCAGGTAACTATTTTGGAAGGAGTTCCCAGAAGTTTTGTTAGTCTCAAGGAGTAGTTGTCTGTGCCCTTTTTCAAATGACACTCTGACGATATGGCTTCTGTAGTGATGAAACACAATAGTTGTACACAACTGTGTGTTAGAAAGCAATGGAAATGCTGGGAATCTGGGAATCAGAGCTCCTGAAATCTACTCTTGGATTTGGGAGGGAAGGATTTAGAGCAACAGTTACAGACAAGATACCCAACAACATAGATTTGGCTTGATTCATTCTGAAAGCCAATGTGGCTAAGTGCAGAGATTCGGTTCTACCATCTTAGAAACATTGTTCCTTGTCCCACTTCTTTCTGATGTGAGCTTACGTAACCACTGTGCTACTTGATCTGTAATGTGGTGTGAATGATATTTGTTTGACTCCTGTGATAGGGCTATAGAGGTTTCTGTTTTTCCAGTTTTCTTCTTAAACTAGTCTATTAAATTCACCCACACAGAAAATACCCTTAGAACAGATTTTATGGCCCCCTGACACCCATTTAGTTTGCGTCTGTGTGATGCTCTGGTCTGGTGAGGTCTCCATACGATCACAGCATATAGCAGCATGTACTTATTTTTTTGGTGAGTTGAATAAAGTGGTTATTTTGAGATGTTTGGGACCTAGGGTTTTGTCTACATGAACACTGAGTTTGCTGCAAGCCAGGGAGTGAATCATGCCAGCCTGCCATGTGTTAAATGGCTATGTAAACTCTGCTGCCATGCACCGCAAGTCCCTTAGTGTGCTTCTCTCTACCCCACTTTGAAATGGGAGTAGATCAAAGTGCACTAAAGAACTGTTAGTGCGTGTCAGCAGGGTCTGCATGGATACTTAGGCTACATCAATACCATTAGCTAAGGGTGACTCCCAGCTCATGCAGGAATACTCACACTAGCTGTCACTAAGCTAGTGTGCTAAAAAATAGTAGCTTAGCTGCAGTAGCATGATCTGGGCAAGCGACACATGCTATAGCCATGCTGAGTATGTACCCACAGGGTTAAGGAGGGTATGTATTTGGCATGGCTAACCCTACGCTACTATTGGTAGCACATTAGATCAATGAGAGCTAGTGCGAGTGTGTCTACCTGAGCTGGGAATCACACCCCTAGCTCATTATGTCAATGTATCCTTACTGCGTGGCAAGCAACTATGGGGTAGATTCACATCCCAGCTTGCTGCAGACTGAGTGTTTGTGTAAACAAGCCCTTCCATCAGGATGGGGAAAATGTTAAGAAATGCCCAAGTGTCTGAGGAGTCTGAGTGTCAAAGGGCTTTGGAGCAGACTTTCAAGGGAATCTGAAGAGGCAGAACCTAATGCAATTTTCATAAGCATGAAGATCTAGATTCACTACAGTACGTAGATGCCTAAATGCCCCTTTAGGCACCCAAGTCCAACATTTAAGCACCACTGACCTTCTCAAAACCCCCACGCAGCTACCACCTCACCTCGTAGACCTCTAAAGACCAAATTTCTGCCAGTAAAATCACCTAAGTACCTAAATTTCTGCCAGTCATGTGCCCATTGATACTTAAGACCGGGCACCATTGAGCTGCTCAGCATGGCAGCTCACTCCTGTGTCCTGGCAAGATTCTCAGACTAGACTTTGCCTCGCCTATCAGGCTCTGCAGGCGAGATACCTCAGTGATTATTAAGCTTTTCTATACCCGTATGCCTTTCTTTGAGGCTATCAGGACATCCATGTGACTGGAAAGCCATGTAGCAATATGGGAACGACAAGTGATTGTGAGCCTTCCAGCTTGAGTACCCATGCTGTGTACACAACGTGAGGCAGTGTAGAACTGAGCCCTTATTTGTTTATTACTGGTCATGTGCCGGTGTTGTGAAAGGCACAGAAAGAAAGCCTCAGCCTCCAAGAGCAAAAAGGACAGTGCACGTGTATTACTGAACTGACTGTTGCCCTTTCACTGCAAGGGATGGACCAGAGTTGTTCTGCCTGAGGGCAATGCCAGATCAGCCATTTACTAATATTAATCTGTATTAGCACTAGAGACAGTTGGGAATTTTCTGTTGCAATGATTTTCTGATGGGAATAACCCTGTTTTTAAAAACCAACATTTTCTGAGGTAAAATTTCCATTTTGTTGAAAAACATTTGGTTTCCTGTTGAAAAAATCAAATGATGGCTCCTCAACTGCCTGTCTACAAGCCTGTTGACAATTTCACTTTCACCTGCCAGGAGAAAAAGACTTCCAGGCTGGCAGCCAGCAAACTGAAACATTCACTTTCAGTTCATTCCACACTGGCTATGAGAGGGTTAATGTAGATTGTGTGGGGGAGAGAGAAGGGGGATAATTAGCCTGACAGCCCATAACTGAGAGGACTCAGGTGGCTAAGCAATCCCCTGACTCATGGAGGGAGCCCAGCTGAGGAGGAAGGAGAGGGGCTGCATGTATTGGGAATTGGACACACACGGGGCTGCTGGGAAAGTCTTCAGTCATTTACTGGAAGAAGTGTTTGGCAGTTACAGAGAGAGGTCACCTACAGTTACTCCCTGGGAGGAGGGAACTGGGAGGCTGGCAAACCTTGGGGGAGAGTGCTAGATGGTAAGGAAAGGGCTCAGAAAAAGGTGGAATGATCTAGAAGGGAAGAGACTTTAGCTGCTGACTAGAACAGGGATTCTCAGACTTTTGTACTGGTGACCCCCTTCACATAACAAGCCTCTGAGTGTGATACGCCCCCTTAAACATTAAAAACACTTTTTTATATATTTAACACCATTATAAATACTGGAGGCAAAGCAGGGGTTGGGGTGGAGCCTGACAGCTTGTGACCTGCCATGTAATAATCTCATGACCCCCTGAGGGGTCCCGATCCCCAGTTTGAGAACCCCTGCACTAGAAGGTTCCTGAACCAGAACAGGGAGTTAAGGGTGGGCCCATGTTCCCCACTGGGGACAGGGCACTATGGGGCAGTGAATGGCAATGAGGTAGTGAATGTAAAAACTGCCTAATATTGCTGATATCCCAGAAGGGGGAAAAACACTTATAGTGATCGACCTGGAGGGCTGAGTCGTAAAGAGACCATAGCAGCTCATGGAGTGAGGGAGGGGCTGCAGTCTGAGAGGGTGAGGCGGAGAGATGGCAACTGCAGGAAATGGGCATTTGACCTTGCAAAGCTAATCCCAGGAACAGCTAGGAGGAGGTGCCAGCCAATGGTGAGTAGAGCACCCTGTGGCATACAATGAAACAGGCGTTTTCTGGAAATCCCTTCCCATTAAATATGTTCATGTTTTTACTCTGTTCCCATTTGGAATGATGTTTTTTTCTTTCAAAATGTTTGTTTGTTTGGGTTTGTGGTTTCCCCCCATCCCATTTCCAGGCCAGCTAGAGTTTGTATGGTTGAGTTGGTAGGCACAAACAGACGGTAAGGGTTGTACTACTTGCTCTATAGTACTGGCTCCTATCATTTTTCCTCATTTAGATCTCAATTACGCTCTCAAGACCAGAAATCTCAGCATCATCTTTGCTATAAAGCAGTTTGTTTTCCCTCCCATCTCTCTCTCTGGGGTGCCATGCGGCTCAGGGCTTGTCTACATGACCACGCTCTGCTTAATGACCAAGAGCTGACCAAGTTCTGCCTAACTTGTGATATCTGCTACTAGTGCAGCATCAGACAGTAACGAATGCAGCTCACCATTGTGAGTCACTGCAAACAGGAATAGCATCTATGTGTACTACAGACAGGTTTGTAAGCAGTGCCTTCATGGAGACATAACAGGATGCCTCTCAACAGACAGAGAGGCTAGTGAAGTGTCAGGAGAAAAGAGAACACTGAAACGAGGAAAAAACAAATAAAGTAGGTGGAAGGAATGAGAGGTCACTTTCCTGTTTTTCTTCTGTTACATTATGTTCTTCTGTTCTGTTCATGACTTCCGTAAGCAAAAGAGTAACTGGTTTTGGTACAGCTGGTTTTGCTGTTGCTGTCCTTTTCTCTCGTTCCCCTTCCTGTGATGAATATGTTCAGATTGTTTGCCAAAAATAAAAATCAGCTCTCAGGCTCCTGTAAGTAGGGGTAACATCTGCTTTTCCTATTCTATCTTGCACTTACCAGTATAATAACCATGCAGAGATTTCAGCTGCTTTTGAAATAACTTAAGCGACTCAGAAGCCCAGCCCTGAATCAGTTCATTCTGCTGTAGCTTGTCATTATAGGTTGTTGGGGTTTTTTGGTGGGTGTTTTTTTTTTTTTCTTTTTCTGCTGCAGCTAGGCAGAATATCATTGGAATTTAACAGTGGGCTAGACTGTGGCTTGGCCTGTGCAAAGTAAATGTCTCCAATACCCCTGCATAGGTTTCCTAGACCTGGGGGCTGGGAATGCAGGAGTTAAATGAGTGAGGTGTGCCTGCACTCTCGGAGTGGAGTAGAATGGGCAAAGCCTTGTCTCTACCCCTTCCATTGCGTTGGTACAGCTGAGCTGGTGGCAGGGATATTGTAACTTGCTGTCCATCTAGGCCAGCATCAAATTACTAGACTCTCCACCCAGAGCAAGGGGATTGTGCCGCAAGAGGATCTGTCTGATGCACAACACCTCCCGGGGCTACTCTTGGGGAGGTGCTTCTTGCATGGTGCCTCTTGTTCAGGACTGTGCCTAAAGCAGTGTGTCAGCGTGGGTTACGTGCTTGCTCTGGCAAGGGAAGCTTGCTCTGAGCTTGAAGGTCCACCACTGCTGATGATGTTATGTCTCTGTGTGAGTATCAAGACTCTGCTGCTTGAGCGGTGAGGCCAGGTCTATTAGCTCATAGCCAGTCGCCAACTCATTAACCAACATGCCATCCAATCACTGGAGGAGAGCAGAGCGCCACACTGGAGGTTACACAAATCTTGCACAACATGTGGCACAAAAGCAAAATGTGTTCAGCGTATGCTTTGTGGCAGGCACTGTGGAAACTGTTCTATACAAGTAACCTTGGCATCAGTCTAGAAATAGGGGTGAGGAGGTGTGGATAAAATAGAACTGGCCTGAACTTTTGCCTGTCACTCAAATTGAACTTGAATCTAGCACTTTCTGTGGCTCATTGAGGATCAATGATTTTTTTCCCCCCGTTTCCATGTGCCTCGATGCTACTTGTTTCTAGGGCCAAATGTTGGATGGGCTGAAAATAATGAGAAGGTTTTCTTGCAGTAGCATTTCTGACCTAATTTAGGATTAGAAATTTCTGAGAGCCTATCCTCATGGGAATTCCACTCTAATCTGCATGCCAAAGAGGGCTATAGTCAGATAAACAAATGACTTTCTGGTTGCTTTAATATTGTGAAATAAATGGTAAACAATACTAATCTCCTAACCTACTACTATTTTAGCTGTAGTAAGGGATACTTGCCTCATGTTGAAACCATGCAGACGTTATGAGTTTGAAAGTTCAATCCCACCTCCTGAGTTGGGTTTGTTTCCCACTTAGGAAAGGGAATGCAAAATATAGGCACAGAGAAAAGGCAGTGTGAAAAGTGGAGACCAGAGACTTGAGTCACTCCTGAGCAGGAGGATCCTAAGCGCTGATTGCATGAGTGTGCTGGGGCTGGAACACCCCACAGGGAAAGATAGCGGGTTCTCAGCAACCCTGTGGATCAGCACCTCCCCCTCCCCCCAGTGCCTCCCATCCACCACAATCAGCCGTTTGGTGGCGCATAGGAGGTGCTGGGGGGTTGGGGCAGAGTAGCGGTGGGAATAGGGGAGGCAGAGTGGGAAGAGATGGGAATGGGGGGGTGGAGAGGGGGCTTGGGTTTGGGGGAGGGGTTGGAGATGGGGCAGGACCTGGGGCAGAATGGGGATTGAGCACCCCCTGGCACGGATGACAATTGTGAAAGCTTTCATGTAAGTCATACAAGAGTGAGCAGCTTCTTGACAGTTCAGCCCCTTTATCGTATCATACAGCTGCACATGGGCATACTGCAACCCACTCCTAAATGAATATTACCCAGTATCTGAGGAGAGCAAAGATCAAATTTGAAATTCTGACCCTCAGGAGTCTAGCACAGAGTAAGTGTCACCCTCATCCAGTCAGGCAAAGTGAAGCAACTGGTGTATCTAATTGAAAGCTTGAATTTTGAATACTCATGTGAGCTGCTAACCAATAATTATTCACAAATTATTTGGTGAATGATTTTGAATAACAATTGAGGAAAAATTAAAAGAGAAATTAAAAGGAAAAATCACAACCTTCTTCGTGGGTAGTTTATGAACAGAAAAAGACACATTCCCCAAATGAAGTATTAAGTATGAATTATTCACCTAGTAACAGGCTGAATTAATAACAGCTCTCTGGCAATTGGGCAGGTAAAGCAGTGAGGCAGCCCTAAGATCCCATGTAACGCGAACACAGCGTTGCTTTTTTAATTTATTTCTCACTTATCAGCTTTGCAGAAAAGAATATGAAATCTTTTCTCATTCTCTTCCAAAGTCGTCTCATGAGGCCCAATCATGTTCAGTGAGGTCAACAGTGTCATTTTAAATCGGCAGCGATATGGAGTCAGACACAATCTGACAAGGTGAGTGTCTGTGTGTATTTTCCTTACCAGGTCATCAAATCAGCTGTTAAAAGTTTTAACATATCACAGTGCAGAGTGATACATTCTGTTGGATGCCTCCTGACATATAGAATCTTTTAGATGGTGACTTCTTGTCCAGGTAAGAGAAAATAATAATAGTAATAAAATGCCAACATTACAGTAGAGATGAAAGGAAGCAAAGATTTGCCAAAAGTTAGAGTGAAAGCAAATAACTCAGATCTCGAAATAGCCAGTTAAATACTCTTCATTTTTCATAAGCTTTAATTTTTGTTTGCAAACAGACTAATATAAATCTATTTGTTTTGCGGGAATAGTGCCCATTGGCCCAATTGTGCTAGGCACATAGTAAGAAACAGTTCCTGCCCTGAGGATCTTGTAATCTAAGGTGCCAAACCAGCAAAGACTCAGACATGTAATTAACTTTGCACAGTTGAGTGGTCGTATATGCATAAGTCTTTCCAGCATCCGTGCCTAAGAAAGTGTTTTTTATTGAGCTGGATCTAAGGTAAAGCTTAAGGTCTTTCTATTTCCTACTTCTAACCAGGTGCAATTTTTTATATTTCCCTCTCTGGAGAAGAGAACTAACTTACTTATACATTCCTCTGGCAGCTTGGAATCCTACAAATTATAAGGCTGGTCATTTTTCCCCAGGCGTGTTATTAAATGAAGTGGGAATTATGCAACTATAAGAAGAAGAGGCCAACAGTCCATTTTTTTCTATTGGTAAAACGTGTACAATTCCCTTTGCAATAATGGGTGTTGTGTGCACACAACCCAGGTCAGAAATGAAATTTACACCCTTCAATCATGAGAATTTTTTTTGTGGGGGGGTCGGAAATGAAAGGGAATGTTATTGGGTTTTTTTTTTTACACATCACTCTATCAATGAATTCAAGAGCTTAATACGATTCAAACATGCATAAAGAGACCTTGCACAGCTCCATAAGATTGGATACAAAATGACAGGGGGTATAAACCCTCTTGCCAGTCACTAATGCAGTCTCTATGGTGCACAATTAAATAGGCTAACCAGGATGCAAAGCCTGGGTGTAAGCATCCCCACTGCAGAGGCCTAATGGTGTTAATGTGTTCTCAGTGTTTCTGCATTCACCCATTTGTATCTAGCGTCGTATTCCATGGTTCTATGTGCTGAGACACTTTAGGATTCTTTCCCAGCCCCGATGTGTTGATAGTGGGAGACCTTGGCTGTCCTGTGCAGGGAATTGTGGGAAAGCTATTGGAGGATTACCAGCAATTAAATGACTTAGCCTACATTCTCACTGCAAACTGGGTGCGTTCTAGCCCAAGTTAAAGCAAAGTCTGGGTCCTAACCCACACCCAGAATTGCCCAGCTAGCATGGGCTTAAAACGCTTCCAAACGCAGGTTAGAGGTTTTTGGTGTGGACAGTAGGGAGCTTTTGGCTAAAACAGATAAGAATGTGGGTTAACTGTGCAGTCTAGACATCCTAACCCTGAACATTTAGGATAAAACTTCCCCTGACAGAGGATATTTCTTTAGTTATCTGTTTTGGGGATTCTTGCATCTTCCTCTGAAGCATTGACTATTGGGCACTGTTGGGGACAGGATATTGGACTAGGTCAACAACTGATCAAATCTATTACAACAATTCTTATGTTCAAAAAAAAAAGGTAGCACATTCCCTTACATATTCATTCTTCTAACCAGGGATCAGGTGTTCTAATCCTACCTTTTTCAGGTAAAAACATTCCATCATTGCCTCATTGTCACAGAGTGTGGGGGAGTCAGGGTCCTGTACTCTCCACTTCCTGTGATTCACCGTGACTCTCAGCCAGCCAGTAAAACAGAAGGTTTATTAGACAACAGGAACACGGTTCCAAGCAGGGCTTGTAGGTACAACCAGGATCCCCCAGCCAGGTCCCTCTGGTGGGGCAACGATCTTAGAACCCAAACTTGGGGTTCCTGCCTCTTCCCACCCAGCCCAAAACTGAAACCAAAAACCCCTCCAGCAGGCTTTATCCCACCTTCTCTCCCCCTCTCCTTTTGTCCAGCCTGCAGACTCACCCCACCCCTCTTCCTGGCTCAGGTACCACCCCCTCACCTAAAGTCATCCCCTGCTCTCCCATCCCCCATGCAGACAGTCCCAGTAAAACTAAACGACATTCCCAGGTCAATCCACCCTGCTCCCTACCACATCACATTGACTACAAACATGTGATTTCTTTGACCAGTAGCAATGGTTGACTTTCCAAGGCAAGCTTCTTGCTACATTTTTCTGTTCCAGCACTGTAGATCTTACTGCATGACTATTGATTTTTTTTTTAACGGTTACTGAACTACTACGTTTACTGACATATTCAGTCTTTTATCATATTCAATAGCTCACGTAAAATCTTCTCCATTCTTTCATGGCTTCTGCAAATCAAATTTATTTTGCTGTTGAAAATGTCAGCAGAATCCAAGCAAAACAGAGATTTTTCTCCATCTCACTGCAATAGCTGATTTAGGCCAAAGCTTTTAAAAAAACAGGAGCCCAAATTTAGGCTCCTAAATTCTTATTTAGGCATCAAAGTAAGAGGCCTGATTTTCAAACATGCTGAGCATATAGTAGTTCCTAATGATTTCAATCTGCAGTTATCTGAAATGTATGCAAAAGATGGACTTCTCAAGCTTGTTAACCACAGCTTTGCCTGGGCTTATTCCTATGTGCTAGAAGAAAGAGAAAAAAACACTAATAAGAATACCTACCTCTTATCGTCCAAAGATCTCAAAGCACTTTACAGATGGGAAACTGAGTCACAGAGAGGCAATGACTTGCCCAAGATTATGCAGCAAGCAAGTGGTAGAGTTGGAAAAAATCCAGTTCTCAGAACACTGGACTAGAGCTCCGATCTATTAAACCACATTACCTCCCTTGTTAGGGTTAAATTTGCTTCTGGCATAATTCTGTTGACTTTAATGTAGTTATGTCCCCGGAGAAACTAGTCCTAGGTTTCTCTTGTTCACTCAGTATCAATGCACAGGGTCATTAGGAATTAACTGGAGGTGTATGTGCATCCACAGAGAAGAGCAGACACTGAAGAAAATGCACAAGAGGACAAATCCTGTCCTCCATTAGATCTGTGCAATCCATTGACTTCAGTGAGATGCCCAAATAGGATTTAGGGACTGATTCAGTATCCATCAAATTTCTTCCATTCACATTAAGTGGGAATTGAGTCAGGCCCTTAAGGCAGAATTTGGTCCACAGGAAGCTCACAGCAGGTTCTAGAGGTAGAAGGAGCTGTACATTGGAACCAGTTATGGTGAACTCTGAGACAGTGCAAGTGTTTAGAGAGGAGTATAAGGAGTCCCAGCTGCACTGCACTCTGCAAATGTCTGTTCTGGCTTAATAGTGAACATCTGCCTATCGAGCCCTGTTTGGCTCCCCTTTGGGTGCAAAATATGAAGACTATAGAACTCATTGTGTTTCCTTAACTTTTGCTGATATATTTTAGGAGTGAATGCACAAACTGTAGCACAACTAAGTCAGTGCTGACCATGAATCCGGCTTCTGCAGAACTGCATTATTAGGTTTGGCAAAGTTCAGGTTTTTTTTATTTTATGATTTTGACAGCTAATATCCATGTTTGTTTTAAAGCATTTTTTTCATTTTTATCCATATTTACAGTTGCAGGAAATTATGGAGAAGACAGACAATGGGGGGGGGGGAGAAACTCAGTTATTTAAGTGGATGTTGAGATTCAAAATATTGAAGCTTTATAATCATTCAAGCCAATCGTCAACATCCCATGTCAAAATATTAGTTTGGTTTAAGGCTGTTTCCTTTGTATAAGTTCTAAAGCAACATTTTTCTTTGTCTATTGATGTCTATTTTCAATGGAAATATTTTTGTGTACAGTGAAATTGATGTCAGATCTAATCCTATCCAACCTAATTGTTGTCCTTGGACCCATTGCTTAAGTTTCAAAGCAGGACCACTAATGAAATACAGCCATGCAACTGAGGAAGACTATTGAGGGCCACAGTCCTCTTTGACACAAACTCTCATTGAGGTCAAAAGAGGTTCAGAGTTTTCTCCTAATGGTGAAATTCATTCATCAGCCTATAAGGACTGACAGCTCTGAGTTCCTAGCGCTCTGACCCAGCACTTGCACTAGCTTTTTTCCCCCCACTGGAGTGGATTTAATTGGGGGATGGCCATTCAATGACTTAATTACACTAAGAAGCTCAGCCTTCTGCCTATGTACAACACGTATCAGGCGGCACATGACCAAGATTCATCACGGAATGTGGTCTGCTGGTTGGATCATTCCCTTCCCTGGCTAATGAGAGCAGTCAGCTCATCAGCTGGGAACAGCTAAAGGAGAGGAAGGATGCACAAAGGGAGAGGCTGACAGAGGCCAAGAGATATTAGATCTTAGGATAAGGACAGCTTTGTCCTCTTCCTCCCTGGAGAGTGATCTAAGGGGGAAGTTTATGTTCAGTTGTATGTTCCTGTACTGTTGGATGGGCCCCATTAAACAACACACTGGTGCTTATAAATTTCGAAATGTTCAGCCTGTTTGGTGATTCAAGGGCAGAGAAGGGGTAGATAGGCAGCTCTCAGATGTAGCAAAACTCCTACTGTTCTGATGAATGAGGATGAAAGTACATGGAGCAGCTGTGAAGCAATGTTCCACACTACCTGTGTTCAGTGAAGCTGGGGTTCTGCACCATGAGACCCAAGGGACAAGAGGGAGTGTGGTCAGCAGGTCACTGTGCACAAGTTTGGCCAATGCTTTATGGGCTGCGCAGATGCTCTGTCCCCCTATACCATCTCAGACTGGAGGCGAGCCACAGAAGGCTTGCAGGACAGCGCTGTGTCTAGCCCAGGATTCTGAGAATATGAGATTCACTTCCTACACTCTCAGTGAAGTGCTCTATACAAACCTCATTTAGCCTTGAGATGGGCAGTGGTGAATTTCACCCTAGTTCAATCTACTTTCTTAAAACAAGAAACCCAATGTCCTCACCTAGTGTTTGAAAATTCCATGCGATCCTTGCAGATTGCTTATCGATTAATGATGATAAATGTTTTGGCAGTCCTTTCAGTTAGGCAGGGCTATTCTGATCAGTCCACACCTTCTACTTGTTAGCTTCCTTCCTTATGTAGCAGACAGTTTATTTTTAAGTTACATTTTATCCTCCTCAGTATCTTTCTCCTGGTGCTCAGGCCTTCAGTAAACACTTGAGTTCTCTCCTTGAGAGATCAGTTGGCTCAGGTGGCAGAGGGTTCTTTAGTCTGTCTTCTCATTACTTTATTCAACCTCTTTACTGTCCAAAGATCTTGATCATCTGCGTCTACCACAATTTTTCATAAGCATTTTAATATCAAAGCAAGCAAATTATGGTGAGAATGACTACACTCTAACTTTTAATGATAGACATGACTGACACTTTACCATCAAAAATATATTTTATAATGAATAACTTTTTTTGGTGAGGTATCAGAGTCATGTAGTAAACATGTCTATAAAGATTTGTCCCATATTATAGTGCTTTATCTGAGATAATCCTGAGCTACTCAGCTCAAAAAATGTTTCCAGTTCTGAAACTTATTGCCAAGATACCAGCTGTGAATATTAAAAGGGATTGGGAGTAAGAAAAAAATCTTCAAATATTGTGTTGAGTTGGAGATTTAACCTAGCAATATCACTGAATCCTTTTACTTGCTCACAACCTCATTTTATTTATATTAAAGGATTCTTGGCTGCATTTTAATTGTGTACATGAAATTATTGATATTTAGCAATTGTTTCTGTCACCTTCCACCTCAATCAGCATTACAACACACAGCTTGAATTAACTTGGCAATAATTTCTTGGCTAATGTTTCTTATCTCCTGAGAGGCTAATACAACTAGCAAACCGTGGATCAAAAAATGTTCTGTTCTTTTTCTAGACTCCACGTCGTCGTCTTATGAAATGGCTTTCATTTCATCTGTCATAATGAAAGGATGGCTTCTGAATGTTCTGTGCTCCAGCATTTGTTCTTTTAGTTTAAAAAGCATGTGGTGTGTGATTGCTAATTAGGGATGAGAGATGTATAAGAGGCACAGTAGTTGTGACCAACCCCAAAAGGTTCATATTTATCCAAGTCTTCATGCTTCCCCATTTCAGGTATTGTATTGAAGCTGAAACATCCTGAGCATCCTTGAAAATAGAGAACTCCATGCCTGTGTAACCCACTGGGCAGTGTGTGTGCCCAATCCATAGAAAAATATGGGTCAGTTACGGCTTTCCGAGGTCTTTAGCTCAAACTGTAAAAGCTCATGTTTTTCACTTGTAGGTCCCCAGTTCAATCACATGTGCATTAACTAAGAGGATAGCTGATGCATTCTTTTCCCCAGGCACCAGTAAGGTACTTTCCACATACTCTGCACCATCTTGGGGTTTGCTTTTATTTTCTTACAAATAAGAAAGAGCTTTACTTGTCCCTTTGTCACAGAGCCACTCAGATTGTGTAGCCCTGAGATGGAGTCAAAGAAAGCCGCCTGGTCTGCACGCTGGGGTGGAAGTCGAAAGAATAGTTCTGACACCTCTCTTGCATGGTCCTAAAGTCTGATACTAGTTGATCCTTGACTCCCAAACAGAGGACGTGTTTGGCACTTCATTGAATTTTCTCATTGTCCTACAAGATGGGACCCCGACCTAAATCTAGTGGCTGCACAATAATAGTACTAATCAGTAATGAGCCCAAGATCTCTGCGGGATTTTGAGATGGTTGTGATCCAACTGTCACAGCAGCCTCAACTTTATAATTGGGCTGCTCTGAACACCCCCTGACTGTGGGATATTCAAAACCTACATTTCCCCTATCAGTACCATCTCTTCTAATTAGTAATATTAAAAGTGAAATCTTGGCCTCCTTGGCATTAAAACAGGTTTTAACCCTTAAACTTTCACTAGTTTTGAGGTCTTGGCTACCTGAGACAGGGGCGGCTCCAGGCACCAGCATGCCAAGTGCGTGCCTGGGGTGGCAAGCCATGGGAAGCACTCTGTCGGTCGCCGCCAGGGCGGCAGGCAGGTTGCCTTCGGCGGCATGCCTGAAGAGGGTCCACTGGTCCCGCGGCTTTGGCAGACCTCCTGCAGGCTGCCGCCGAATCCGCGGGACCGGGGACCTACCTGCCTGCTGTGCTTGGGGCAGCAAAATACCTAGAGCCGCCCCTGACCTGAGATACTATTTAGCTGGGATCAGGAGGGGCATTGCAAACAGATTTCCTCCACCCCTTCACTCAGCTTAAATGGGAAGGCACACACTGAAAGATTAACACCATAGTTTGTTCCCTGGCTTGTTTTGATAGAGCCTGGATTTGAGTGTCAGCCTGTGCAGAGCTAGGAATAGAATCTTACTGGCATGTCACTGCCCTATCCATTGTACCATACTGCCTCATGGTATGACCTCCCTGAGCTTATCTACATGACCCTTACCCTGTGCAGATTTAAATCTCCTCTAACAACCCACTTCTAACCTGCTACTCACAGCAACTCAAACCGAGTTGCGAATAAAATATCTATTTTCTTTCCACTAACATCTGTCCATAGACAGTGAGCTCCTTGAAACAGATAATCGTGGAGTATATGGAAAGCATCTGGCCCATACTGAGCACTAATGTAAAGAAATTATACATAATATGAATCAGTGTAACAAAAGGTTGGCAACACACTTTTAAATTCTCTCTAATAGGCTCTTCTACCTATATAAAGGCAGGAAGTAAGAGCTGAATGGCAAATCCCTGGCTTTGTTTAGTGACTCTCTGTTGTTGTAGTTACAAACTGGTTTTTTTTATAATTAATACAATAATTGCATTGTCTGCTGGAATTCCCCACTTACCATTGATTTAATTGCATGGTTGGGGGCAAGTAAATTGTTTATTGACATTGTTTAGCTCTCATGCTGGGGTTAAACAAATCTTCAAGTTGAGCTGCATCACAGAGTGAGGTCTCTGAGGGTCTTGCACTCCGATAGTGAAAAGAGGCTCCCAGTTCTTACTTTAACAGCAGGGTCATCTCCTATGTTTGTTTATGACCCTACTTAATAGGCATCCTACAGGTCCATAATAAATATCCAGTACAGATAATCAGTATTGAATGTGGTGTGTCTCTCATCCATCTAATGTTTGATCAATGCAACATGTGACTCTCCCTAGTTTAAGGGTAGAAGCACAGCACTTCAGGTTCAGTCTCCCCTAATGACCCACAATACCAGGTATTACATAATTGGGGGGGGGGATAATTTTGATAACTGTGGCCATGGCATCCAATCTTCAAATAATTGTCCATCCCATTGTTGGTGATTCTTCAGCCACATGCATTGTATAACTCAAGTGGACAGCAAACACAAGCTATATTTTAGGCAGTTTTTAAATCTTTCTTGGCTATCTGGCATTTTTATTTCCTAGTATTTTGCCAACATTCCACAGACAGATATTAGCACAGATGGCCATGGAGGGCCTGGTCCAAAGGCCATTGAAGTACATGGAAAGATGCCCATTGACTTCACTGACCTTTGGTTCAGGATCATATTGCCAATGGTTTGAATGTCTGTTCAGAAATGGAGAAGACACTCACTTGGAGAGAGGCACCGAGCTCATGGATATGAATATCTTCACACCACTTACAAAAAAAACTCCCTACTCCACTGTGCCAATTTGATTAAGCAGGGACAGTGTCTGGCTATCTCATGACTACGCTGTAGTCATTATTTAACCTTTTGCTGTTTTGAATGTCTCAGAAGGACCACTTCTTCTGAAAACTAACTTTCATATCACTAAATTCTCCTAATAAGTCTGCACCTTAAGAGGGACTAAAGAGCATCAATTCGTCCTGATTTTTAATAGTGTGGTACAGAAAGTCAATAATCTGTCAAGTGCTACTCACTGCATTCATCTAAAACAACTGCTTGAAGGCAATGCCAGTCATGTAACATTGAGATCTAAACAGACTTAAATATAATTCTTAATTGCACACACAAAATACACTCTGGGTAACCATGTTTCCAAGTCATAATCTGCAGAGGAAACTTAAGTGGTGCATAGTCCTTGCGCTGCCCTTCTGCACAAGACAAATACCACCTTCAGAAATAGAGCTGGTCAGGAATCTCCCAGCAGAATGACGTTCTGATGGAAATGCAGTTTTTGCCAAATGGGAATTTTCTGTATCATTTCAACAAATGAAAATAAAACAAGGTGCAAGGACTATGCACCACTTAAGTCCAATTTTTAAAGCCTGTAATGGAATTTAAGTGGTATGCAGGCATTGTTCTCTGCACAGGGGTGTATTTCACCCCACATTAATTGAAACTGTGTTTGACAGGAAGGGGAGAGATTTTTAATCCTATAATTTCAACTGGAGAAAGTGTACTTCACTTCCTGCCATAAACTGTTCCGCTATGAGGCTGTGCACTATCCGGAAATGTCCTTATTCCTCCGCATCAGTGCCAGGTAGTAAAATGATTCCTGTATAAAAATTGTTTATGAAACATTTCGGTTTTGGGAATGGTGAAGTGGTTAGTTTTGAGCAAAAATGTCCAAACACAATATTTCAGCATTCCGATATAAGAGGTTTTTTGTTTTTTTTCCCTGAATTTATTTGGCAGAAAACTTTGGAAATTTCAGCTTGGTCCCATTTATTAAATGAAAACAAATGTTGAAATGTTAGAATTTCCCACAGAATGGAAATTTTGATGTTTGCTTAGATCTGCTCAGAAAGTGGTCCTGTACAAGACCATTTGTCTTCGCTCTATTGTACAAAGAAAGGTCTGGTTTAAAGTAAACAGACTGGCCTATAGTCAATATAACTCTTCATTTCCCTTTCTAATTGAAAAGTGAGATGAATAGTCATGCTCAGGGTTTAGCTGATTGCCATATTTTGTGTCCGGAAGGAATTTTCCTCCAGGGCAGATTGGCAGAGGCCCTGGGGCGGGGGGTGGGGGAGGGTTGCCTTCCTCTGCAGCATGGGGCACGGGTCACTTGCTGGAGGATTCTCTGCACGTTGAAGTCTTTAAACCACAATTTGAGGACTTCAGTAGCTCAGACATAGGTTAGGGGTTTGATACAGAAGTGGGTGGGTGAAATTTTGTGGCCTGCGTTGTGAGGAGGTCAGACTAGATGATCATAATGGTCCCTTCTGACCTTAAAGTCGATGAGTCATTCACAAAACCACTAAATATTTGCATGAAATGGGGGGAGGGGGGAAATAGCCTTTTAAATAGTAATGTTGCTTGTTTATTTTATGTCAACAATCCAGTAAGCCTAATTTAGTGTAAGGAATATGTCAGAGTTCAAGCTGTTGAGTTCACTTGTAGCTATAATTCTAGCAGCTTTGCCCCACTGTTTTTTCTTTTCCCAAGAGATTAATTAAAATTAAGATTGACTGTTCCAAATGACAGGCAGCACTCCATGGTGGCACACCTATTGAGTACCTGATATGTTCTACTGATGTCAAGAATGTTTTCTGAGCCTCTGGTTTAGCAGCAGGAATCTACAGGGAGTCTAATTATAATTCCTTTGGTAATTAAAACAACAGATGTTATAATTAAAAGACTCCTCATTAAATCACTAATAACTGAATCTTAAGGTGGGTTTGTAGTGAATGGCTGCAATGACTGACTCCAAGCAAAAAATGCATGTGAGGAAGGAGAAAATGATTCTCTAGGGATTTTGTTTAAATCCCCCAATGCACTTCTTGAAGGCACACCATTGAAAAATCAGATGGGGAATGTTATACTTGGACCCAGTAGAGAAGGAGATAGAGACAGCTATTTTCTGTGTCAACTTTATTGTTCTGGCAACAGGCAGAAGTGAGGCTCTGCAGTGCATACAGAGTGCCCCACCCAACCATTTAAAGGGCAGGACATCACAGGGAATAGTCAGGAAACAGTTTGATGCTGTGTATAAGAAAAGTGGCCATTTTTATCACTGTTACAATTTTCATAAATCTTGTACAAAGTATGTCATGTAAGGTATCAATAGAAGAGGCATGAATTGCTCAGCATGATAGTTCTGTTTATATTCATGTATCATCTTTATATCTGAAATTATGAATAGTGGCTATGTATATGTATCTCAAACATGTTGTATGCCTGGGTGATACCTCCCAGGTAGATTTACGACAGGGCTAGACAGTTGTGTTGATGGCCCATTAGGACACTCAGTTCCATGTTTTACCAGTAACTTTCCATGTTCATGTGACCCTGGACTCCATATTGGGCCAGTAACTTTCCATGCACCTGGGCTGGGCTATAAACTGCAATCTGTGACACCACTGCCTTACCTCATTCCTGCTCCAATTGTCTGGACTGTGGATTTAGAACTAAAATGAGTGGTTTAAACAATGGACTGAGGACCTTTCAATCTTTTGAAAGCTACCAGAGAGACTTTTGCAAGCCAGTAGTCTATTCAGCACTGCTACAAATCTGATATAAGGACTTCATAATGGTGTGTGTGTGTGTTGTCTGCCCTGTTTCTTGCAATCTGCTCTGAGTGTGGCATTCTCAGTATGGCCCATCCTAGGCACCGGTCACAAAGCCTTTGCCCTTAGAAGGTTGCAGATACTTAGAAACAATCAAGAGGGGCAAGTAACAACTTATTCCTTTCTCTAGGGAAGGGATGAATCATTACAGGACAGTCAACTCAACATGTTGTCATCCTTTTTTTGGTTTTTGTAGTGGGGTGGTGAAATTTGCTCTTGGGCGAAGAGCACATATAGCTCCTGTTTGCTCTTTAGTACTGCATCCACTAGTTCTTAGACGAGGAATCAGAAGATCTGGGTTCTAATCCCAGCTCTGCTACTCTAACTTCTGTGTGACCTAGGCCAAATTATGTCACCTCTGTTTAGATTGTAAGCTTTCTAGAAGAGGAACTGTTTCTCTTTGTGTTCATCCAGCACCTAGCCCAGTGGGGCCCCGATCTCACACTAGCACCTAGAGTTCCAGAGTAATGCAAAGGGTAGATAATAAGCTTCAATGCAGGCCTATTTTGAGGGCTTAAGTGATGAGAGAGCTTGTGTGAGGACCTCAACCTATCTGGATAGCTGAAGTGTCTGACTTTTGGAGAGAAGAGCCTGCAGGAGCTGTTTACATGAGGTGTATGGTAAGTGTCACAACCCAGGAACCAGCTGTTGAGAAGAAAACACCTTTCTTATAAGAAACTAGCAGAGAGACTTGTAACTTGCTTTACACTGACCGAAACACAACATGAGTATTTGGGTGAGTGAATGGCTTTATCCCCATTTTCTGGCTGCTTAGTCAGAACACCAACTGCTAGAGTCTCCAGGGGCTGATAGAAAGTCTTCCATCATTATTTCTATCTTCTAATTAGTAACTGGCTACTAGCTCGTCTGAGTTACATTACAGACCTGGCACTGGGAGGGCTTGCAGAATATCTCCAAAAGGAGGACCTGAGAAGCCAACAGTCAGTGCCTTTGCGTATAAAACTGTTGTGAGTCAGAATTGTGGCATACAGTAAATCATAAGAGCATCTACTCATCTGCTGCCCAATTATTTAGCTTTTGGAGTTCCTCACAGTCCACCTAGTCTTGTCTAACCCTTAATTTGGTTCCTCAGCAAATGTTGCTCACTTCCTCTTCCAATTCTTCAGTGTATAATCTCTATTGAACCACTTCATCCTTGTTCTGCTTCCTGGGGCATGACTTTATTATCACTTGTCAGACCAAATATCATCTGTATCTATCTTATGCCAGATTTCAGTCATCATACAAAAGAAAGTAGCATGTGAAGAATGCATTGAAATACCTCCTGACAACACTGCTGCTGAGAGCTTTCAGAGCAACTATACCTACCATGTTAGGATCGCAAGCAGACTGAGAAATGAAGGAAAAGATTTTCTTGAGTCTCAAGCAGGGTATCTGCTCTGACACATGAGTTCAGGAATCATCTTTGGCATTCAGGCCCTAGGCAGAAACAGATGCAGAGTGGATCAATGAGAAGCTGCAATACAGTGCTTCTGTCTTCATTTACTGCTACTGAAAAGTGATCTTTTACCTGGGGAAGTAGAGTGTGAGGAGGCAAACTCAGATAAATATATTGAACATCTGTAGGCTTACGCTGCCATGAATTGTAATGAGGATTCCAGTATAAATCAATATCTTCAGAAGTTTATCACTTGACCAAAAAAACCTAGCTTGGGACAACACAAGACTTGCATGGTCTTTTCCTAAACAAGGAATGAATTTTATATAACATTTCCAAATGACCTGGATGGCTATGTATAACAGGAACTTGTAACTACCTTCTTCATCATTCATACCCTCATCCTTCCCTGCCCCAGTTGTGTTTGTTTTTTGTGGTTTTTTTTTTAAATATAATATTGTCTTAATTTTTGGTCTTCAGTCCTATGTGAAAACAGAAATCATTTGGAACAGAAGATCGGGGCCTTTGCTTGAATAATGTCTAAGAAACAGGGACTGTACTTTGTCCATGTAGTGCTCAGCATAGTGGGGCCCTGCTTCTAATGGGGTCTGAAAATAGAGACATCAAGGAACAAAAATAAGTCTAAACATTAGAAAACTGGGTCATCTTAATAATTAGTTTCCTATTTTTTTGTGTAAAAAGGGCAAAATTTTAGTACAATAAGTCCCACTATCATTAATGGGAAGGGGAGTCACAGGTGAAAAATGCAAAAGTGAATATCTTATTTATTCGTGTTGGAAATATAGGTCATGGTTCATAATCATAATGAAGACTATAGTCACTCATAATATCCATTAAGTTGATATTTAGGGCTGGCAGGAACTTGTGCAAGCATTGATATCATTAGAAATACAGTGATATAAGTCATATACTGATACTAACTGAGTATATGGCCTGGAAAGACTGCTAGTGGTTGTCACTAATATACATGCTTATATTTAGTCTTCTAAGCAGAACAGGGGCACCAAGGCTAAAATTTACCTTGTGCAGCGAACCCATATATGACCAATGCACCCCCCTATGTCCACAAATTTGGATATAAGTGCCTTATAGACCTTGTGCCAGGCCTGTGCAGAGTGAGAATTTCTTCCTAGAATCCCTAATAGGGGTTTGAGCCTTGCATCTTGCTCCATGTACAGATTTGGTACTGGTATAATTGTCAGCTAGGCGTGTGATTGTTTTGCTGATGGCTAAACCAGTATAGCCCCTATTGTGAATGCAGTTTTACCAGCATAAAAGTGCCTTATGCAATTATAGCTTATTCCCCTTCCCATGCAGGAATATTCTATACTTTATATAAGTACCTTTTTATAGCGATATTACTGCATTCACATGTACTGCCTTAACTGTATTGATGTAGTGAAATGGGTACAGCTTTTTTGTGTAGACAAGCCCTAAGCGAAATTCACCTCCGTGCAGAGGACCAACACAAGGCCAAGCACCACGTACATCCCACCTAACCTATCCAAATAGGGCTTAAATTGGATTGACTTAATCCATAGGACTTGTGCTATCCCTCTGCACTGGGGTGGATTTTACGATCAATGATATTTGGCCATTAGTCTTCACTTGCAATTTTAAAGGGTTTTCTTTGGGTGAGCGGGGAGTTATCTCTAAATCATTAGTACTGAACAAAACTAGGAGCGTCTTTCTCTTGTAGCAAATAGGGATATGAGCCCTGGCTTTGCAGGAGCAATTTGATACAGCATAGTTATGGGGAGCATGACCTTTTCTTTATAGGGTTTTTATTTATTTATTTATTTATTTTTAATCACTAAGGCAACACTTCTATTGACATCAGCCCCCTAGCTAGCATCCGAGAGGAAAAATGCATGAGGTTTTTCATTTCTCTCAGCTTCCACCAGCAGAGTGACCTATAGACACACTCAGCCTGATGGAAACCCAGGGCAATGTCAACTTGTAAACCCATTCAACCATAAGCAACCCCAAAGAGCCAGCAGAGAGAGAAATAATCTAATCTTTCAAAGTTCATTCTAAGACAACACAATGTTGAATGTTATGGAACTAAAGAAGTCAGCCTTGCTGTCAAGCATGTTATGCACACATTATTAAAGGAAGCAGGATGTACTATGAGCTGCCTAGCAGGATTTTTCAAAGATCATGCCACACTTTATAGGTATTTGAGTTTTTTGTAGCTGATAAAATATTTTGCAGGAAGACTTCTTATCCATAAGGGATTTTGAATTAGTATCCATGGAAACAATAGGATGTTTATACATCTAACATTAATTTTCTCCCCACATTATTAAAGTTGTGCTGTTCCTACCAGGGGCTTACAGCAGCAAGGTAATTTGTGAGAGCTGTGAAGGAATGCTGCTACAAAGGTTGAAATGGCCAGATATTTTGTGCATATTTCTCAAAAATGTCCCTCTGATAACATGGGGAATTTGTCTTTAAAATTTGTAAATTCTGTGTGAGATTATGAACTCTGTATCTTTATCAGACTACAAACCCTCACATGCAAAATGGAGTTATTTGTGCTTTTACTATCATACTAGACTAAAATCCCATAGCTGAGTGATACACGGCTGATAATTAAGAGTTATTAAATCCATGCAGGATAATCCTCTATTCAAATACAAACATACAATACAGACAATAGGCAGGCTCCCAAACTGGAGGACTGGTTTGTCAGGGGAGAGGTTGCCTGGCAAATGAAGTTGAGGTTGGACTCCTGAGGTGGCTGATTTGGGTGTCACCTAATGGAGGGACTGGAAGGTTATAAAAGGGAAGGGGATGATCTATTGGGTATTGAGGTGGGGGACTTTGGCCATTTTTTTTCTTTTCAACTGGCTCAAGAACAGGGGTGTGTCTAAGGTATAGAGAGGGCCTGAGGGGTGAACACTGGTACCAGGATAGTGTGGTTCCAGAACTCAAGAGGAAATGCCATATGGCCTAGCTGCATCTCAAGAGTGCTCAGAGGGCCTAAGACAGTGGGAGTGCCTGGACTCCTTTCAGACACACCTGGGAATTTTAGCAGTTGGATCTCCTCTCAGCAACCTTGTGAGTGGCCAAGAGTGAGGACTCATAGGCCTGTGATAGTCCTCCCCAACCGTATGCCAAATGGAGGGTCCAATCCTTCAACTTTATTCACACAAATTCTCAGGAGTAATTCCATTGCTTCAAACATTGCACTGTGTTGAAAAGCACTTGACTCTTCACCAGGGCTGATTGCATTTAAGGAAAGATAATTTAATGTTCAGAAGAATCACTAATGCAGATGAGAAGAAAGAGTTCTTTTTGATTCTATCACCAGCTCATGTTTTATAAAAAGTAAAAAACCTACCATTTTCTTTTAAATCCTGTGCTTCTGAAAAGTCTTAAACAACTTTCATGTTTTGTTTTGTTTTTTTTTAAATAGGGTTTCAGTTTCCAGTCCTGTCATCTGGTATTTTTCACCCACTGGGACTACTCATTGGATTAGAGTTGTAGAATATGGCCAATATTTATTAGACTTAAAGTGAATCTTAGTCCTGGGGACAACTATGAACTTTTCCCCTGTGTGTTAGATGAGTGAGCTAAGTGCAAGACAGGAAGTCCATGTATTCACACCATTCTAAACCAGGCGTCATGAGGTCAGAATCAAGCCTTTTCTACTCATTCTGAGCAGTAAAATATGGGTCTTCTCCTTTTGAAGTGACAAAACTCTTCATGACTTCAACAGGCACCTCGAAGTCCGAAGTGTCACTCCTGTAAGTAGTCATTACTAATTACACTGTTATATGATTGTGCAGCTCTATTGGAAAGTCACATCCTTCCCTCCACCTACCCACACAGCTTTCTTTTCAGACCCTGCTGTCTCTTTCTTTTCACCAACTCCAACAAAAGACTGCCCTTCCTCATCATCAAGTCAGCCTCTCCCCCCACTCCACTTTCTCCCATAATGCTCCTCAGGAGATCCCATTGAGTGACATCTAGCAGCAAAAGGTAGTCTCATCTTTCTGATTTATACGGGAACACTAGTCCAGAATCCATCTTGAATATGGTGAGGTTTCTCCTGTATAGAACGCACAAATCTCATGTGCTGTTTTTTCCAATCTCATTATGTACCAACATGTTGGGTGAAATTCTGGGTGAAAGAAATCCAGGGGAGTTTTGCCATTGACTTCAGTGGGTCAGGATGTCACTCTTTAGTGTTCAGCCTCTCTCAGGATTCAATCCAAGAATAAATATAAGCTGCAAATGCTAAAATTGCTTACCTATTTGGTCCTAGCTCTTACGAATATCAACATAAATTACAAACATTTAGCCTTAATTTTGTTGCAAACAAGTAATTCAATTGATCCATCATCAACACGATGCATTAAAATTTGCTTTCAAGTCCTCTTCTCTCCCGAATCCTAGGTAGGTCTTGACAAGTACATGGCAATACTTTTCACATCTCTAGAAAATAGGTATGTTGTTAGGAGTAAGAATGTTTTTCAATTAAGAATTCTGACAGAAACATATCTTAACTTCCAGCATCATTAATATTTTCCCTTTGATATTAGTCAGCGCTCCTATCTTTAGAAAATTGAAATCCATGGAATTAGGGATGTCAGCAGTTAGAAAGATGTATTTGGCTCTGAACTGATACAATTGCACTCTAAAAACTTTTTTTTAAATCAACATACAGACATAGAGGCTAGAATGCATTTCTGGGGGAAAAAACATTTTTTTCAGGACTGGCTTCCTTTGACACCTGCTGAGAAAGCAGATCTGATGTCATGCTGAACGACAAAGCTGTTTGTTTTCTGTCTTTCTGCTCCATTACTTGTTTGGTTTGCTGGGGAGAGGTAGTGAGTTATTGTCTTGTCTTCTGGTTATCTATATGTATGGCTACGTTCTGCATCTGCATGCACGTGTGTACAACAGAATTTTAATTGATACATAGATATGTTAACTATGCAATTCCCTGAGCAAGGCATTACCATTGTGAACCAAAGGTGGTTATTACCTCGAGCCAGATTCTGTTCCTCTTGATTATAGTATATAGTACATTCCTCAAAGAGCCCCAGTGACACCAGGTGGGGCTCTTTGTGGAGCAGGATGCTATCCATGATGAGTGAATATATTTAAATCTGACTCTTAGGGACTATTCCTATACTTAGAGCTAGGTGGATGTTAAAAAATAACTCATTCCCAATTGGGTCACTACAATGTGTGGCTTCCTACAGTGAAATCCTGGCTCTACTGAAGCCATGTCAGGACTCCAATTAACTGAGAAAAGCCAGAATTTTACCTTTTTTTCATGTATGGAAAAGTCCTATAGACCTTCATAAGGATCAAGTCAATAGGGTAAAGACTACGCTGATCTGTAGTGTTTTTCCCCACACCATCTTCTAGATTTCTACAGAAATGCTATCATTTTCTGTAAAGAGGGTGTTCCAAAAGACCGGTAGAAAGATTCACTTCCTCTATTGAATTCTATGGGATTTGTTCATTAAAGTCTAGACTGTTTGGGAAATTGCTTGGGTGTGCATATGTTTGCAAATTTTCATGGTTTCACAGATGTTTACCATGAATTATTTTATTCAGAAATTTGTACAGGGAAAGTAAAATGCCATATATATTTATTTGGGCATAAGTTTTCGTGGATTAAAACCCCCCTACTTCTTCAGATGCATCTGAAGAAGTGGGGGGTTTTACCCACAAAAGCTTATGCCCAAATGAATCTGTTAGTCTTTAAGGTGCTACTGGACTCCTCATTGTTTTTGTGGTACAGACTAGCATGGCTATCCCTCTGATACCTGGCATATCAGATATTTTATTCCTGTTGTACTGATGCTTCGGGAGAGGCCCACAATGTGAATGAACTAAAGTGTACTGGCAACTAACAGCCCAGGCAATTCGATTCAAAATATCAAAACTCTTGCTGATGGACACCAATGAAACCCATCAGCTTAAAAGCTTAAAATCCGGGAATGAAAATAGCGAGAAGGGCACGTAAAAGGCAGCATCCTACTTGAATCAGAATAATCCATCTGAAGTGCTACGGACAAAGACAGAATTAGTTAAATGATGTAGAGCAAGAGGAAAAATTGCCTTGACTGATTGTCCAGCAATTTTGAGTCCCAGTAAGGTGTAATGTACACAGCAAATTTATAATGGTTTTAAATGTGCAGGCAGCACTTAGTAAAACCTCTGCAAGAGAGAGAGATCTGAGCCAACACGGCGATAATAGTAGAACAACATTACAGTGCTCAGAGTGATAGTAACCAATTCTTCCTCTTTTTAGCCTCAAAAAAAAAAAAAAAAAGCCTGAAACTGCAGAGAGACAGGATGAGGGCACAGTTGTAACATAATGATTATTACTTATTCCTTTAGCATTCATTATTGTTACATGAATCATAATGAACTCATCTGGCATTAATATGAATGTAAAATGCAAATCCATGCAAATTCCTATGTAATTCAGCATCATTTAATGTACCATTAAACTCCTTCATGAGTTCCCTGTGAACTGAGGTCTTTCTTTAAAGAGACTGGCTATTGCTGAAATATAAGTAAGCAATAATTTGGCTATTGGGTACCGTATGGGACTAACAGAAGGTAACAATTAGTCATTGTTAGTGACTATTAAAACAGACTTCTTAATTCTGAAATTAAAGCTAAGTAACATGGGGATAATGCGTAATTATAGTATCGTTTTATGTCCGTTTACTTTCTTTTACAGCTTAGTAATCATGTTGGATTTGAGATTCTTTACCTGAAAATCCATGTTACTATTCTTCCTCCTTCAAGGCATAGACACAACTTTGCAAAGATTTTTTTTTTAACTTAGATAAGGAGGCAAAAAAGAGCTCTCCAAACCTTCCTGACCTGCTTTTTTTAATCATAAGTTAAGAGGTAAAACATGAGGACTGCCAGCTAAATTCTGAACACACTGCTTTCTGTGCAGCTAAGCAAATTGCCAAGGGGGAGAAGGCCAAAAAAAAGGAGAGTGGCAGAGCAGAATGGTGAGGTCGAGAACTTGAGGGTCAAGAAATGAACAGTTGAAGGGAAAATACCTGTCTATCTTACCCCTCTGAGTCCTGGTTTGTCTGTAGGCTTTTTTAATGTCCTGATCAGGGATAGTCATAGAATAGTAGGACTGGAATGGAACTTGAGGTCATCTAGTCTAGTCCCCTGCACTCATGGCAAGACTAAGTATTATCTAGACCATCCCTGACAGGTGTTTCTCACCTGCTCTTAAAAAATTTCCAGTGATGGAGATTCCACAACCTCCCTGGGCAATTTATTCCAGTGCTTAACTGCCTTGACAGGAAGTTTTTCCTAAAGTCCAACTGAAACCACCCTGGCTGCAATTTAAGCCCATTGCATCTTGTCCTATCCTCAGCGGTTAATGAGAACAATTTACCTCCCTCCTTGTAACCACCTTTTATATACTTAAACTGTTATATCCCCTCTCTCTTCTCCAGATAAAACCAATTTTTTCAATCTTCCCACATATGTCAGGTTTTCTAGACCTTTAATCATTTTTGTTGCTCTTCTCTGGACTTTTTCCAATTTGTCTACATCTTTCCTGAAATGTGGCACCCCCCCAGAACTGGACACAGTACTTGCGTTGNCCCCCCCCCAAAAAAGCAGTGTTACACTGTTCACTCATATTTAGCTTGTGATCTACTATGACCCCCAGATCCCTTTCTGCAGTGCTCCTTCCTAGGCAGTCATTTCCCATTCTGTATGTGTGCAACTGCCTGTTCCTTCCTAAGTGGAGTACTTTGCATTTGTCCTTATCGAATTTCAGTCCCCCCGTCTTCCCACTTTTTGGTAACACCTGGTCCAGGCAGTCTCAGAGGCTGCTGAGTCAGCAACTGTGTCTTGCTTTACTGATCTGTCTCTAGAATCAGCAGTCTCTGAAGCACAGCAGTCTTCCCCAGCTAGAGCCCCTTCCTGTGTCAGGCATTTCCCTTTTAAGCTTCTTCCCTGCAGGTGGCACAAGCCTTGCAGGTGTGTCTAAGCCCAGAAGAGCTCAAACTTCCTCCTTAATAGGCAGTCCGGAAGTCTATCACAACATTTTTAACACAATAGGATTCTATTTTTGGACTTTGTGAGTGATCCCAGAGGTAGTGAAACTAGCATTTTATACCACTACCCAGGCATCCTGTTCTATTGACGCTTCCTGCAAAGTTTTGAAAAACATCTTCTTTGACGCATCTGGCTTCAAGAGTAAACTTGATAAGTTTATGGAGGGGATGGTATGATGGGATAGCCTAATTCTGGCTATTAATTGATCTTTGAATATTAGCAGTAAATATGCCCAATGGCCTGTGATGGGACACTAGATGGGGTGGGATCCGAGTTACAACAGAGAATTCTTTCCTGGATGTCTGGCTGGTGAGTCTTGCACACATGCTCAGGGTTTAGCTGATTGCTATATTTGGGGTTGGGAAGGAATTTTCCTCCAGGGCAGATTGGCAGAGGCCCTGGGGGAGTCTCACCTTCCTCTGCAGCATGGGGCACGGGTCACTTGCTGGAGGATTCTCTGCACCTTGAAGTCTTCAAACCATGATTTGAGGACTTCAGTGGCTCAGACATAGGTTAGGGGTTTGTTGCAGGAGTGGATTGGTGAGATTATGTAGCCTGCGTTGTGCAGGAGGTCAGACTAGATGATCATAATGGTCCCTTCTGACTTTAAAGTCTATGATTCTATGACTCTGAGAACTTTTGCTTCTGTCATGCTTTATTTGGGGAAGGGGGGATTCACAATGGCTAGCCAACTACACAAGCAGTTTCTCCTCCTTTGGTGTTCACACCTCAGCTGCTAGAAGAGGGCCTCATCCTTCCTGATTGAATTAACCTCGTTGTCTCTAGACTGATTCTTGCCTGCATATTTATACCTGCCTCTGGAAATTTCCACTACATGCCTCTGACGAAGTGGGTATTCACCCACGAAAGCTCATGCTCCAATAAGTCTGTTAGTCTATAAGGTGCCACAGGACTTTTTTTTTTTTTGGTTGCTTTTTACAGATCCAGACTAACATGGCTACCCCTCTGGTACTTGAAACCTGCTAGTCTAGTTTAGACAAAATTTCCATTGAAAACAAAGGAGAACAGTGTCCATTCTGCAAGTGTGGAATGGTGACAGTGGGATTAGGTCTGATGGGTTGGGAAGCGTAATATTTCCTCTGCTGGTGTGGTTATTAGGGGAATGATTTAAAAATGAGCTCTGCATGCTGTTTTTACTCCTCTGGCAGATTCATATTTTCCCAGTTCACTCTGGCCAGCTCAACACCTGCAAACTACACATTCCTGGCCAGTTTGTCCTTTCTTAAACTGATTCTGCAAGATGCTGAGCATTTCTGAGGTGCTGAGTGCCTGCAAGACCCACTGACTTGGATGGGAGTTGAGGGTGCTCCAGACCTCTCCAGCATGCTTAGCAGAGTGCAGTATTGAGACCTTACAGTGCTCCTGACACCATATAATGGCTATGGCACCATGTACAGTGTAATTTGTGGACACTTAGCTACACCTAAAACTTATTCTTCCTACCAGAAATATCAGGCTGTAAAGACTGACAGATGAAACATGCAATAAAAAAATAATGGCGCAACAGCTGACATTAAACATTTTCTCCTAGATCTACCTGAGTATACATTCAGAGAAACAGAACTAGCAAGACCATTTACAACAGTACTATATAGTGCCTCCCAATAGCATTATAACAGATGAACATCCAGCACTTTTAGTGGAACTATATACAGTAATTCCTGGTCCCATTCTCTGACCGCTTGGACTACAGAATCTGTATTAACTAGCACTTTGTCATAATGGATGTGAAAGTAATGTCACTGAGACGCGCATCCTGGAGCTGTCAACAAGGAAATCCCTAACCCTGACCCAATCTCTCCCCTTGCCAGTCTGTCAAAGTCCTCCGTGTTCTCATTAGAGCCAGTCAAAATTTTTCTGACAGAACATTCTTGCACTGGAAAATACCAATTCAGAAAAATCCAATTGAATTTCATTTGAAAAAAATACAAATGAAATGTTTCACTAATGTCAAAATGTTCTGTTTGATCTTATCAGAATGGACTGTTTCAATTTTTCATTTTAAAAAAAGTCAGAACAAAAAGTTGATTTCATATTATAAAATTAAAAACACTTTGATTTTTTTGGTTGAAAATTGTGCTGTTTGAAATTTCATTTGATTTTTTTGTGTCTGTTTGAACAAAAATACAGAATTTCCCTTAACAGGAGATTCTGGTCCCCACACAGCTCTAATTTGATCTGAGTTGATGCTTTCAGGACTTCTATGTATGGGCTGCAGTGCTCAGCCTGCACAGTAGAATCTTTCTGTTTAGAGATCTTCTACTACTTTCATAACTAGGAAAGGCAATGAGCCACCTGCCCCAGTGAGCCTACTGAACACTTCCCCAGCAGAATCAACACCTGCTAAGAACACACACTGTCATCCCATTAGTGCGATATACACTGGAAAGAATGAATTACAAATAATTAATAATAGTAGTAGTATGAATCTCTTACACTGTGGACCAAGAGAATCCTCTATTTCCTTTTAGAATGCTGTATCTTGAAAATCAAAATGCATCTTAGAGAGCACACAAGACACCTGCATGATTACCATAATTAAATTAATTACAAGTATTTGCTCACTTTTGAAAGATGAAGAGCATTAAATAGTAGATGTCTGTCTTTAACAAAACATCACTAGCTGCATTAAAGGGAAAGCATTTTCAAAGCAGATCAGCTCTCATTTGAGCAGCAGGCTTCATACTGAATGGGGAAATCAGCTCCTGAAACCCCTACTCCATCAGTTCCAATTAATGTAATAAGTATGACAACGGTGGTTGGATGCACACAAGTGTCTTTCCCTTGATTATGAAAGGCTTCTGTGAGCAATCAAAGTTGAAAGGCACTTTACTATATGAAGTGACTGCAAGCCATATACTGCACACACACGTTTTCCTAAGTGCAAATGACCAAACAATATACCATAAAATTAATAGGCAATCGATGAAACAGAGAGCAGGTTGTTCTGCGTGCTGAGGTGAAAAGAGGGGGAGTATTGCACAGAGAGGGGCTAATTCTTTCCTCATGTAAAGGGGAACAGCAGGAATTTTGGCCCATAGTAATGCTTTTTCTATAGCACCTTTCAAGTTCTGAATTATTGTTTTAAAATTAAACAAGTCTCACAACAACCCAGCGCTGTAGTTACAGGATTATGTAGGATTCTGTCTACTTAAGCTGTGTAGTCACGGGAAAGGGCCTGTCTTTTGTTCTATTAGCACAACAGCTAGCACAATGATGGCAGCTACGTGCCCCAGACGTGACTCAGGACAATACAATAGAAATTGATCATCACACTCTATGTACCAAAGCTAGAATTTTCAAAGGTACCTAATGGAGTCAGGAGCCCAACTGCCACTGACATTCAATGGGATTTAGGCACCTCTGAGAATCCTGTTCTGAATTTGTCTGTATAGGTTTATGCATGTGTGCACCCTTGGTGTGAAATGCATCTCTTCAGAAGCACTCAACACTATACAACAGTTTAGACTGGAAACAAATAATCCCTTTTAGTCAAATTGTTAAATGTTTTTTAATGAAAAATGGCTTCTTTTTTTTTTAATGAAAATGTTTACTGACAATGTGTCATAGAACTGGAAGGGACCTCGAGAGGTCATCTAGTCCAGTCCCCTGCACTCAAGGCAGGACTAAGTATTATCTAGACCATTCCTGACAGATGTTTGTCCAACCTGCTCTTAAAAAATCCCCAATGATGGAGATTCCACAACCTCCCTAGGCAATTTATTCCAGTGCTTAATCACTCTGACAGTGAGGAAGTTTTTCCTAATGTACAACCTAAACCACCCTTGCTGCAATTTAAGCCCGTTGCTTTATGTCCTATATGTGACAAAAGGTAAATAAAATTTATTTTAGTTTCCAGGAAATATAAACCAGAAACCTTTTGAGACACTTTGAGTTCCTTTTTAGTATTCAAAGCGTTAAAGCTTTAGTCTACATCCTGGGAATCAGATGCTAATGCCTGCCAGCTTCTGTTTTCTGGTGCTTTCCCATGGCCTAGGCTGAGTAAGTGATCGGGGCCACAAGAAGATGCACAGGGCCAAACACAGCATCAACACTTCACAGCAAAATGAATACAACCTTTCAGAAGAGGGGCTCTGTGGTGACAGAAGTTGTTCGCTAGTATCAGGATGCACCTGGACATCTCTTGATTCTAAGAAAAGAAAACATTACAAAGAGGGGTTTAAATGTTTTACAGCTTTGTTTCCAGTGACAGTGTTTGGTTTTTTTTGCTCCAGTTTTGGTTGGATCTTTAGAGAAAAGGATCTGTTTTAGTTGGTGTCACTAGTATTGATCTTTCCAAGCTGAAATTAATGGAAGTGTTTCTCCTCTTTATTGCTTCAGGACTTGCTGTCTAGAAGAAAAAAGCATTTGTCTATTTGTGATTCTCCTTGCAGTTACTATTTAGAAGAACAAATAACTGATTTCTTTCTCTTTCCTTTTTAAAATGTACATATTTAACACATTACACCTTCTGGGCAAATTTTGGGGGAGAATCTTGGATCGTTAATATTGGGTAAGCTAATTTCAGAAAAAACAAGCAAACAGTGAAAGGGGAAAATCAAATTATCCTTCACTTCTAGAAAGGTCAGCTATTTACAACAATAAGTAATGAAGGAAACAATATTGCTCTCATTTTCTTGGTATGACTCTCCCTTGGCCTGGACTCCTCCAGATTGAAGATATAGTTGCCCTACATGACAGATTATGAAACTTAAAGGCTTCCAGTGAATATTTTTTCAATGTAGTGCAATATTAACACTTAGTGTTATCTCTATAACTATATAGTAGACATCTGGAAATATATAGCAAGTTGCTTTTGGAGCTGTCCTGATCTGATATAATCAGTGGCTTTTTCACTCTTATTTCAAGCCTTTGTTTAAACTTAGGCTTGCTTCTGCAAACTGAGTATATGAAACTGCAACCTTGCAGAGACCCAGGGTTCAATGAGGACTGAGACCAAGTTATGTAAATGTACACACGAGTCCCAAAGTTTATTAAAATAATTGAACGCTGAAAGTCAACAGGCTTGATTTGCGCCTCTATTAAACACCAGTGCAAAAAATTTAAGCACATGCATAACTTTAAGTATGTAAGTAAATCCAGCCCTGTTCAGTAGATCACTAAACTATGTGCTTACTTTTAAGCATGTGAATTGTACCAATAATTAAAGTTAATCTTAAATGCTTTGCTGAATCAGAGCCTAAATTAGGAGTAACTCCTTTACTTAAAAGTATGGAGAGGAAAATGGAAGGAAAAGGGAAAACAGCCATCGAGTGTCATTTGCCTTCCCTCAACTTTAAAGCCTTTTAATTTAACTGAGGCAAAACAGGCCAGTTTAATCCAAAAATCTGGGTGGGGCTCATATAATTCCAATTTTTTTTAAACAGGGTTGACGTTCTGTGCAATTCACTTCCCTGGGAAACCCTGGCTGAAGGGGGAACCCATTTGACCCTCAGATCCCAGGTTGAGCTTGCAGGGATGGCCGTTAGTAAAAACTAAATTTTACTTGTAAACTAAGCACATGTGATCTAGAAATCACTGAGGTAGGGACAGAGTCTACCTGACACTTAAACTGGGTTCAGGCATGATTCAGTCCTGAACAAGCAGCACTGTTCAGAAGTGACCCTCCCCCCCACCTACCATTTGTGAGCTGGAATCTCAGTATCTTCTGTTTGAATTTTTTTTTCCTATGGCCCAATGTTCCCAAGATATTAAAGTACAACCATCAAATTCATGTTCATTTGTGGCTTAACAAAAATGTGAATGCTAGGCCTTCAAAGTTTTAAAAGCTAACTGGTTAATACACCACACCTACTGACCTCACCCACCATGGTTTATCAGAAGGTCGTGCCTATTTTGGCAAGCTTCTTTCACTACATTGATCTATTTTCCTAGTTACAGAATTAAGTATGGGAGTAATGTGATATTTTGGTTTGCTTGAGTTCTGAGTTTGTTCTCTTGCACAGCCTGCAAGTATATCCCAGCTGAAGTCCGACCTTCCTTATTTCCACCTAGCATTTCTGCACATCATGAAACTGCGGAAACAACACTTTTTTGATACTATAAATCAAATCCTAATCTTGGTTTTTTAACCGTCTATCAGGTATACTTTTTAATACTTTCCTGACCGTCCCCTGCACTTCTCTAACCTCCCAGCTGCAGGGATACTGGAACAACTATTATCATGCAAGTCTCTCTAATTATTTGGCAGTATGTCTAGTTCCTTCCCTGGGTACAGAACTGGGACACCTAAGAATGGTGTTTTATGGAATAGGCATTAGGGAATTTGAATTCATAGAGGTCAGGACAAGGATACTTCAACATATTTTATGGTCACCAATGAAAACAAAGCTGATTGAGAATGAATAAATGCAGCCATGTTCAATAACAATTTGGTTCATTTTCTATTCTCTGTGAGCTGTTTCTCTGTTACCAAATCAAAATTGATGTTTCAGGGGCTCAAGTGACCTTACTTGGGTTTCTTCTAATTGCATATGGCCCTCAGTTATGTACTAAGATTTTCATTTTGTGAATTAGGCCCAAAGATATTTAAGCACACGTGTAATTTAAAACACCAGTAATCCCACTGAAGTCAACTTCAAGTGGGGTGACCAGATCGCGAGAGTGAAATATCAGGACACACTGGGCAAACGGAGGTGGGAAGGAAAGCGCTACAGGTGCACAGCGCCGACCAGAGCCATGGGAGGGGGTGCTGCTCAAAGATGAGCAGTGCAAATGTATTGATTGGTTCACCACTTCATCAGTGGAAAGTGGACATACACCAGCCTTTGTCAAACCTGAGCAGACTTGCCACACACTTCAGACAAACTCACTGGTAAAGATAAATAGTAAAACAAATGTATTGACTATAAAAGGCAGATTTTTTTTTTTACGTGATAGACAAAAAGAGTTAGTTACCAAAAGAAAAGACAATATAAGCTCTCAAACTTATTAGACTGGGCAGCATCTACATCAGGAGTGGCCAACCTGAGCCTGAGGAGGAGCCAGAATTTACCAAAGTACATTGCCAAAGAGCCGCAGTAATACATCAGCAGTCCCACATCAGTTTCTCCCAACCTCCAGCACCTCCTGGCCACCAGCAGTCTTGCTGATCAATGCCTCCCCTTCTCTCCCTGCGCCTCCTGCTCACCACGATCATCTGTTTTGCGGTGCACAGGAGGCTCTGGGGGAGAGTGGGGACGAGTGAGAGCATGGCAGGCTTGGGAGAAGGAGCAGGGGCCTTTGGGGAAGAGGTGGTGTGGGGGCAGGGCCTGGAGCAGAGCAGGGGGTTGAGCAGAGAGCACTCCTCAGCATATTGGAAAGTTAGTTTCTGTAGCTCCAGCCCCAGAGTCAGTGTCTATGCAAGGAGCCATGTATTAACCTCTGGAACCACAGATTGGCCATCCTGATCTAAATTAAGCAGTTTCTCACCCCACTGGATATTGCAGTCCTTAATATACAGGTTTGGCCTCGGTTTAAGGAACAATCTCCTCTGCTGGAATCTTGTCATTGTCTCAGTGTCTTAGCTGCTTGCAGTGTAAGTAGGGGAAGGAAAACACATGTCCAGGCATGTCTGGGGCATTGCTAAGTCTCCAGCAAGGTTGAGCAATTCCCCTCATGTGGACTCATACAGGTGAGTCATTGCATTGTAGTCCCTAGCTGGACAATGGTGGTTGATGGGTTGATTAGTACCCCGCTTGGGTGTTGGTTACTTTCCTTACTGTTGCCTCTGGGGAGCTAATGTCTGGCTGATTCACTAACTTATAGCATGTTTTAGTGACAACCATACAACACAGTTCTCATAACTTCATATGCATTAATGAATAGAGAAATGACTTTAAGCAGATCATAACCTTTCCCCAATACCTTACAAGGCATGCTTTATATGCAAGATCACGATGATATATAAACGAGGAATATGGGGATTACAGGACACTCCCCCGAGGTATAGATAGGTTCTGTGACATTCTACTCCCCAGGTTAGCAGGGGCTGGTGAGCGACCATGTTCAGTTTTCTTCCATTCATCTAGGGTTTGAATGTTACACTTCTCTTTAATGCACCTGTAGAGCTGCTTAAACATAAGAACGGCCATACTGGGTCAGACCAAAGGTCCATCTAGCCCAGCAGCCTGTCTTCTGACAGTGGCCAATGCCAGGTGCCCCAGAGGGAATGAACAGAATGGGTAATAATCAAGTGATCCATCCCCTGTCACCCATTCCGAGCTCCTGGAAAACAGAGGCTAGGGACACCATCCCTGCCCATCCTGGCTAATAGCCATTGATGGACCTATCCTCCATGAATTTATCTAGTTCTTTTTTGAATCTTGTTATAGTCTTGGCCTTCACAACATCCTCTGCCAAGGAATTCCACAGGTTGACTGTGCGTTATATGAAAAAAAAAACTTCCTTTTGTTTGTTTTAAACCTGCTGCCTATTAATTTCATTTGGTGGCCCCTAGTTCTTGTGTTATGAGAAAGAGTAAATAACATTTCCTTGTTTACTTTCTTCACATCAGTCATGATTTTATTGACTTCTATCATATTCCCCCCCATTAGTTGTCTCTTTTCCAAGCCAAAAAGTTCCAGTCTTATTAATCTCTCCTCATACAGCAGCCATTCCATACCCCTAATCATTTTGTTGCCCTTTTATGAACCTTTTCCAATTCCAATGTCTCTTTTTTTGAGATGGAGAGACCACATCTGCACACAGTATTCAAGATGTGGGCATACCATTGATTTATATAGAGGCAATATATTTTCTGTCTTATTATCTATCCCTTTCTTAAGGATTCTAAACATTCTGTTTGCTTTTTTGACTGCCACTTCACAGTGAGTGGATGTTTTCAGAGAACTATCCACAGTGACTCCAAGATCTTTCTTGGGTGGTAACAGCTAATTTAGACCCTATCATTTTATATGTATAGTTGGAATTAGGTTTTCCAGTGTGCATTACTTTGCATTTATCAACATTGAATTTCATCTGCCATTTTGTTGCCCAGACACCGAGTTTGGTGAGATCCTTTTGTGGCCTTTCACAGTCTGCCTGGGACTCAACTACCTAAGTAGTTTTGTATCATCTGCAAATGTTGTCACCTCATTGTGTACTCCTGTTTCCACTTCACCCCTGTTTATCCTCTCCCCCCTTTTTTTCCCTGTTAAAGTATCAGAGGGAGAATTTTTGTCAAAACTTTGACATTTGAAAAATGTTGACACCCCCCCCCGTGTCCCATATATGGGGTGAGTGTGTGTATACACACATACACTGCCTTATATTTCCAAAAGTAGTTAGTAATTTTGGGTGCCTGAACTTTTTTGGGGTGCCCAAACTGAGCTACCTTTAAAAGGATATTCATTTTCATTGATATTAGAGCATCTGCCCATTGGAAATCAGGCCCCTTATACTGTCTTGAATTAGGTACCAAAATAGGAAGCAGCCAGAGTCACTTTTGAAAATATCTAATACTGTCTATTTTTTTTATGAAAGTTTTTTTCTCTTTCTTCCTGGCTGCTTAATTTTCCACTGGGTTTTGTCTCTCCTCTTCTTTTAAACTCCCCTAAGCAGGACGTGAATTTTAAACATGCACAGTTTGAGAGGAGTCGAAATTAGGCAAAATAACTTCATCTATCTTAGTTGGTATATAAATTCATCAAATACATATGCCCTTCCTCATCAAAATATCACAAATGTATCTGGAAATCCATAGATTATTCTTACTCTGAGATTGTCTGCACCATGTAGCCATAGTCACTGTTTTTATATGCACTGCCCTTGATGTCAGTATGAGAAGCTCTGAGAAATATGATCTCAATATGCTATGAAGAATGCTATAGGTAAGAGCTACAACCACTGTCCATATTGTCCTGGGGATCTTCCATTATATGCCTCAGCTCCAACTTTTATGCTGAAGTCTACAATAACTATGGTTACATCTTGCCTTGGGGTTCTATTACTCACTCCAAAAAAAATCTCATTTTCACTTGCTGCTGTAGTACTTGTGGCATAGATCTGAATTATAACCCGACAACGTACTTTAGCTTAGAAAAATAATGAAATAATGCATTCACTCACTCAATTATCTTCCATCATTGCATTTTTTTTTTTTGCAATCTTTGTGAACAAAGATGCTCCAAAATTTCGTATGCCTTACTCAGGATCTGATTAAAGACGTCTGTAACAGATCCTCTGAGATTAATGCAACAGCTATAGCATATCATCTCAATTATTTAGTAATGGCCCCCACTCTCCTGGGTAATGAATACTTGAACATTACATCTACCACTGTTGCTCTTCATCCTTAGGGCAGAGGATGAGTTCTTCCTCTCTCTCTTCTCTCCCCGCCCAGATTAGTTCCTCCAGGCTTACAACTCCCCAGATACTAGTGATGCATGTAGAGTTATAAGCACCTATACATATCTTCATCGCTCTTTTACTGAAGGCAACTTAATAAAGCTTCTGTGATCATTGAGTGATCTCATTTCACTAGAGATGATGCTGTAATATTTGGAGGATGGTGGGTTTTGGTTCCACTGAAATATTTAATATATATTGATGAAATCCTTACAGTTATTTCAGAATGTCTGAGTCTCTATTATGAGCTCAGATTCATACACATAACACAATGGAAACAGAAAACAAATAGAAGAACCATTTTGTATCTATTGCTGGAAACATACTCTTTGTGTCTCATGTTTCCTAAAATTAGGCCTTTGCTGATTTATACAAGCTGAGGATCTGATGATATATTTTTGAGAAGGTAGATGGACACAGGCAAACCTTTCTTTTTTTGTATATGCATGTTTAAATTATATTTCATTTTTTTTAGTTATTTTCATGGAAATGCTAGATTGTTTCTTGTATTTTTTTTGGCAAAGCTAAGAACTAAATTGACTACAGATACTGGATGAATAATTTGAATTATTTCACACATCTTTTATCAGCAGCTAAAATAAAATAATATTCTGCTTTTTGGATGATTAGATTCTTTTTTAATAAAAACCCAATTACAGGTGTTGTGTGCTTTGCCCATGTTTTTTTTGCATTAGTCAAGTTGCATCAATCATAGCAGGTTGTGTAAAGTTTTCATTCCCAGCTCTGCAATTACTATGTAGCTGTAAAGATCTGGGCAGGGGAATGCACAGCCTGAATCATTTGGCATATGGAGGCACTGTGTAAAAACAGCAGGCTAATGGCAGAGACGCAGTGGATTGGAAAAGCCTGCCTCCATTTTATGCACAAGTAATGGGAAATTATATGCTTTTAATGTATAATTCTATTTGCAAAGATTTGAGTAGCAAGTGGCTTTCACTGGGTGGTGATGACGGGAGTTTTTTTTTTTTTAAATCATTTTAAACAGTCAATTTTTTCTGCTTGGAACAGTAATGCAGGTTGGGATTTTCAAAGAAGCCTAAGTGAATCTGGTGCCTACCTCCCTTATTCCCCTTTGAAAATCACAGATAGGACTGAAAAGTTCATCTGCCTCTTTAAATAGACACCAGAGGCCAAAATCGCTGCTGGTGCAAACAAGCTGTGCCAGTTTATACCAGCAGCCCTAAGCCTGCACCTTTTATCTCCATCACCACAGCATCCGAGTGCCATCAACTCCAAGCAGAGGAGTCCATAAAAGACATCTCTCTGAAACTAAGAAGGGATCTGAATGTGGGTTTTCCATCTCTTAGGTATGTGACCTAACTACAGGGCCATGGGATATTCTTATGCATATGGGGGGAGAGGGGTGACTCTCTCAAATGCTCTGTTCCACTGTATATAAATAATTAAATATGCAGTGGGCCAGAGGGTGAGAAGAATGACTCTCTAGTCCAGACACACTCCTGAGAGGTGGGAAATGTAAGTGCCAATCCCTTCTCTGTATCCAGTAAAGAAAGGAATTGAACTGGCGTCCCCTACATCCTAGCTAGTGGGCTGATGGTATAAGGGCACATTCCTCCTCTGGTGTTTCTGGGGGGGGAGAAAAACAACTTAGGTTCCTAGCTCTAGGAAAGGATTCACAGTTAGGGTTGCCAGGTGTCCGGTTTTCAACTGGAATGCCCGGTTGAAAAGTGACCTAGCAGCTCTAGTCAGCCCCACTGACTGGGCGGTTGAAAGTCTGATGGTGCAGCGGGGCTAAGGCAGGCTCCCTGACTGCCATGGCTCTGCACCGCTCCTGGAAGCAGCAGCATGTCCCCCACTCTGGCTCCTAGATGTAGGGGCAGCCAGGGGGCTCTGCGTGCTGCCCCCACCCCAAGCACCAGCTCAGCAACTCCCATTGGTCGGGGACCATGGCCAACAGGAGCTGCAAGGATGGTGTCTGCAGAGGGAGCAGTGCGCAGAGACGCCTGGCCGTGCCTCTGCATAGGAGCTTGATTGGGGGGCATGCTGCTGTTTCTGGGAGCTGCCTGAGGAAAGCGCTGCGCCAGCCCTGATTTTCCCTCATGTGCCCCAATCTCCTGCCCCAGCCATGATCTCCCTCATACCCTCGGAAGCCTTTGATTCTAGCTCAGAGCATACTCCTGCACCCTGAACTGGAGCCCTCACAATATTAGCCAGTGCAAGATTTGGTTGCACTCTCTGTTAAAGGGGTACTTATACAGGGCTAATAAATTATCAAAATGTGATAAGCATGTTACAGACACAAGTGGCATATGATAGTGGAGATCGCTAAAAGGAAATAAATAGAAGATCTTATAGGTCTAAGCTATGGCTTAAAAGTAACATTAATATTACAATCTGCAATCATTTATGAAAACCTATTATTAACACCTTAAATTATTACTATTCAATTAAACTGTGTTAAAAATTGTATGTGCATTGTTACCATGATTTTATCATCACTTAGAAGGACTCTGCTATTGTCATGTGAGAATTTACATTAATGGGGTGCAGAAAATAAATACACACAGTTACTGTGCTCTGCAATTTACTGAATACGTTTGTGGACTTCTTTTCCAAATATTTAATTCAGAATGTTGTAAGTTTATGATGACTCTAGATGTGAGAAGAAGACTTCAGAATGAAAACAGCTTATTTCATTGTGCTCATGTGCCTTTGTTTAACTACCAAACCATACTTCAGCTGTGACATGATCCTGATGTGCTTTTATTCCTCCTTAGTCAACTCTAAGTCTTACTTACGTAGCATCATTAAGCAGTAGACTGGCTTAATTAAGGTGAAGGCAAAGTCCTGGAAGGATGGTGCAATTTTATGCTTGCTGCAGTCATAGGAACTTGGGAAGTCTTAGTGAAATGCAAAGAATAGGGTAGAAAAAGTGTGGTTAAAATAGCAGCTTCCAACAGTAATAGAAAAGTTAATGTGTGGCTTGATCAGGCACAGTGTTACACTCTCATTGAACATAGCGGGGCCAAATTTCAAGTGCTCAGAATTAGGTCTAGAGTTCTAAAAGGGCTCAGATCCCACTCGGTACCTAAGTAAGGGCTTGATTTTCAGACATGCTCAGTTGCTCCCGTTGTGACATATGGGCAAATTTTTGGAAGTGTCTTGCACCTAGGGTGCTGAGCTGTTTTTCTGGAAACCCAGCCACTTACTTTTGTGCTGAAATGGGAACTGATCTCTCTTGAAAATCTGGTCCCACCCAAATGGTTGTAGTGAGCCCTTCTGAAAATTCATGACTTAGTCTCATCCATGCTCTGGTCCATAGTGCTGTTATGGAGTCCCACTGAAGCCAGGGATTCTTTATATGGATGCAGGAATCCATCCAGACTGTAGGATCTGGAACTAAGATTAAACATGGTCATGCATCTTCAGACAGGACTTATTATTCAGAAATGAGACTCACCTCATCCCAGTTGAGTGAACTAACTAGTGGGCTGATATAAGGGCAGGATCCTCTGGTGTTTCTTGGGGGAGATGGTGGAGAGAAACAGCTTAGAGTCTTTGCTCTAGGAAAGGATTCACAGTTAGGATTGCCAAGTGTTCGGGTTTTAACTGGGACACCCGGTCAAAAAGGGACTCTGGTGGCTCTGATCAGCACCGCTGACTGGGCAGTTTAAAGCCCAGTCGGTGGTGCAGTAGGGATAAGGCAGGCTCCCTGCCAGCTATGGCTCCACGCTGCTCCCAGAAGTAGCAGCATGTTCCTCCTCTGGCTCCTAAGCGTAGGGGGAGCCAAGGGATTCTGCATACTGCTCCCACCCAAAGCGCCAGCTCAGCAGCTCCCATTTAGCAGGAACAGTGGCCAATGGGAACTGCGGGAGAGGTGCCTGCAGACTTTCTGTAGTGTGCTGCTTTGATTTCCTCACCCCCTTTGAAATGGGATTAGACTGAAGTGCACTAGGGAACTTCCAGTGCATAGTATCAGGGTCCACATGGCCACGTAGAGTGGGGCAGGCTGGTATGGGGTAGATTTATGCCCCAGCTGGTTGTGCACTAATAGTGCATATAGATAAGCCCCCAGCTTGCCTTGGACCAGAGCCGTCTCTTTCTCTAGAAGAAAATGAAATAGTGATTTCTTTCATTTGATATTGGTAGAGCTGGATGAAAAATGGAAACACTTCTGTGAAAATATTCATAAAAAGTATATTGCTGTGGGGGGGTTGGGGAAGAATTGAAACTCAAACTTTTGAGCATCTCAAGATTTTTGTCTTTGTGCTTTTTTTTGTTTTTTTCTTTTTTGTTACTGGTCTATACTGAAGTATTCTACCTGGAAGAAGTCCTGGTGAAAGAGAGAGAAAGAGAAGATATAAAGGTGGTCTTATATTTACTTTAATATTCTTGTTAAGGGGATCCAGTACCGTGGTGATGGGTGCATGATAAGAATTTAGATGTCATCTCTCATTAGTGTTGTGTGACCTAGACTGTTAGGAGCTAGACATGAGAAAACTAGTAAATCTGCTTAAACATAGTGGTGTCCGGAAGGCATTTCATCTGGTTGCTTTTCCTCCTCCAACTTCTTCTTCTTCTTCTCCGCTGACACTTGACCTTCTGTGATGTTTAGGATTGAAAGGATTTCTGTCATTTGAGCTATATTGCACAATGTGCTCCCTTTGGCCGTTTCTTTTTATCCTAAACTAAAGTGATTTCTCTTACTGTTTTCTCCTGTTTTCATTACTACCATCATACAATTAGGGCCTGATCCTTCAAGGTGAAGGTGTCTGGAATTAAGGGAACTCAGCATCTCACAGGATTGGGATCTGAATGATCTCAGCACAAATTCTTAACTTATTCTCTCTGAGCCTGTGTGTAATTAACTTTCAAACATACTGTATACTTACAGCAATTCTCTGGAAATACTATATGCACAGGAAGTTTTACAATTAATCCTGAGTATGCATTTTATTATGTGGTAAATTATTCGACCTGTAAGAGGAAGGAAGAGTCATGTAAATGCATTTTGGTCACTTACAAATCATAGGCAAAATAAAAACCATTCAGTCCCTGCCATTCACACATACTGGACCAGATCCTCAGCTAGTGTAAGCACAGTTTCACATCATGTATCCATACATAGTCTCCAAATCTTAATTCAGTCTTCTTCACTTATGTCCAAGACATAGAATTATAATCAGCACTACATTGTGGCCGGGATTATATTCCATGGTTGCTTAGATTCCTGTTCTTTCTTCTGAATTTTCATTTTATGCCCTTTCTTTTCACAGCATATTCTATGTAGTGCTCAAATATTTTCACGTTGCTGGAGGCTGAATATCAGTTTCTCTAATACAATTTAATGGGATTTCCTTTTCTATTCTAATACCACAGAAATAGAAGTCATACTGGATAAGAGCACATATCAGTGTTACCATAATTTTGCTCTGTTTCAAAGATATGATCTCATCAGTGTTTGACTGTGTCATTAATTTGAGGAAAGGTCACCCGCATTAGAGCTGAAATGGGCAACCTTTAGCAATCCTTGAGTTTATAAGCAAGGTATTTGGAATACAAATTGTTGGGCATTATGCTTTGAATGGTTCCAATAACTTTTGAACAGTAAAATTATTTGGCTGTCAGAATTGAAGTCACTTCTTTCTCCTCCTTCAACATCTGACTTCAAATCTGAACCATAGCTTACAAGGAGAAGATGAACCTATTAGTATTCAAATGAGCGACCCTTTTCCATATGAAAAATGGAAGGCTACACTGCATTTTGCTGAATGTAATTTTAGTGTTTAAGCTACCTATTAATGAGATATCCTACAGTCACTTTGTATGGAATAGACACACAAATATCCAGGTTTACCACAGGCTGGATCCTGGCCTTATGGCTATAAGCCTAAACAGTGCAAATAGGATCTCATAGCTGGATACGTGTCCAGTATGTATGTGAGATCCTGCTTCTCTTGCTGTGGGCTGCTATGACCATGGTTCTGCTAGTTGCTTAGCCCTTTCTGGCTCAATGTCACAGGTGGTAACACTAAGACCTCTCAGGAGAAGGAGGATACTTGGGGACAGGGGAAATCTGTACTAACTGGCACTGAATGGTATTTGCTTACAGAGCCGTGAGCATGTCAACTCCTTGTTCTAGCTAACTACATCCCTGTTCCCCACAATCCATTCCCTCCAGTGCTAGATAGCTATACTGGTGGCACTTTGTGCTAAGGCAGGATGCCATCTACCTGCCTGTAATGCAATTTGTACCCAACTTACAGCTGCCAGAACCCTTTTCTTTACCTCATGCACTTGGGCATCTAGGCAGAGGAGGGAGGTAGCTTTTAAATCAGTAATGTAGAATATGAGCAAAAAGCTGGTTGCTCTGTTGTCCAGCACCTTCATGTATCCATGTTTTGAGGACACTGAAAGCAATGTAAAGAAGACGCTCACCATTTTTTTAGCTTTCCCCTTGCTTTTAGTTCATATGGCAGCCTATTATGATAATTTAAAGATGCCTTCTATAAAGTGTTTTCAAAACAATTTTGGAAATTCAGTATAAACTAGCCATAGAATAGGTAACATAATTTCTGCACATTCTCATTCCTGAGTGTCTCTGATATTCATCAACTACATACAGTATTATTTTCTTACACTCCAACTCTGGAAATACTATTTCTGGAACATCCATCTCCTTTAATTCAGCCATCCTCCACAATAATTACCAGAGAATATAGCAGGGACTGAAACCCTACAGGATAACCATCTAGACTTGCATTTTCAAAAATTTCCAGTGATTCTGAAGGTCTTAATTGTTGGGTGTGAAAATGGGAATCACTTTCAGAACCTACTGAGCTCCAGCCCTCTGCAAATCAAGCCCATTTAAGGTACCTCAAATTGGAGGCCCAAACAGTGAGACAGCTGAAATCTCGTCATCTTTGAAAATATGGGCCATAGAATGTATTATCATGACCTGCTCTGGGTGGGTCATCAGCAGATAGAGAATCTGGGATGTTTGGATCTTAAAGCATGAGTCTTTATCAGCTGAACTAAAAGATACAATTCTGTTAGCCAATGCTGTAGCCAGTCTCATGAACTTTTCTAGGGACCATCCACCAGTAGAGGGGGACAGACCACTACACTGAGTGGATATGGGTTTGCCTTACTGGCAGTGGAAGATGTACTATGAGAAGAAAAGGCCCACATGCTAACATATTTATTTTTGTATGTGTACTGCTGACAGATCCTGGTTGTTGGTGGAAGAGATCGAACCTGGGACCTCTGGAGCTAAAAGCCATATGGTCCTTAGCTAAGGCTGTAGCAGACTCATTGATCTCTAAGTGGGCTCGGTGCCACTAGAGGGGACAAAACACCACATCCAGGGGGTATGTGGATTACATACTTCCCCTAGCTGAGGAAGTGCATCCTGAGCCTCAGAGACATCACAGTTGAAATCCCATATGAGCCCCCACTTGCAACACCAACAGACCCAGGTCGTCGGAGAGTGAGATTGAACCTGGGACCTTTGGATCTTAGTGCATGAGCTGAAAGCCATATGGCCCTTAGCTATGGCCGTAGCAGACTCATTGATCTTTAAGCGGTTTTGGTGCTGCTATAGGGAGATGTGTGGGTTATATATGATTTTTTTATCACAGATTTTTGCTCCCTTGATGAGACAGACTGATGGGTGTTATCTTATTTATCTCTAGGTGGGTAATGACTGAAAACCTTATGCTAATATGTTGAACTATGCACATTTTCCCTTATTATCATTTAATAAGCATCCATGTTCTGGTCAGCATCTACTCTTAAACATTCACACTTGGTGCCTGAGTATTCCATACTGGGAGCTGTGCCATTGCCAGGTCATGGGGCACACACACATGCGTGAGCCTTCTTAGGTGCTGCCACCCTAGAATGCCCCTTGTTGGTTCCTACTCTCCTATGCAATCAATCAGGCTTTGAGTTAGAAGTGCTCACTTCTGCTGCTGCTGTCCATTTACTCTGTGCTCCAGTTCAAGTCAGTGGAAAAACTCTTGGTAGCTTCAATGGTGCAGGATCAAGCCCCATCTCTGGCTTTCAGGGAGCCCTGATAAGAACACAGCAGCATGGAAACTGTCTTCATAGACCAGGCACAAATGATAGCAAAACTCCTCAACACTCAGTGGCTGAATGGTAGGATGGTTGAGTGAGCGGGACCCAGTTTGGGCAAACTTAAACTGCAGTGCTACTGAGACATTAAATGTGGCATCAGCTGGGGGTAGGGAAGAATAGCATCACTATTCCAAGGGCTTCGGTGTGTGTCTCTGTATCGTTATCACCAGGGGTTCTGTGTCTCCCACCTATGGCAAAGGAACAAACCACCAACAGGCCAAGATTATGGACTGGGGGCGAGCCAAAGGAGGGAGGAATTAAAAGCCTGGTGACTGTCAGACAGATGGCAGCACCTGCGCTCAACCAATTCCATCCAAAACAATGTCCTGCCCAAATTCCCTTCTGCCACTATCAAGAAGGAAAGAGGGTCAATTAGCACATGAACCTGGGAATAAGATTTGAATGAGTGTAACAGTTCTGCTTTATGCATAGATGCTGTTAGAGGAGGGCATACTCCAGTTAGTGATAAAACTTCCATTGGCTTCCACTGGCCCAGGATTTGGCCATTCATATCAGCACTTTATTTTGTAGGCCTGATTCTGGTCCCACTAAAATTGGTTTCATAAGAAGGTAATCAGGAGTGACTTCAAAGGTCACTCCTGATTTACACCAGTGTAACTTGGCCACAGTTAGGCTCCCTTGCATATTACTGAACACTCCCATCAGCTTTATGGGGTGGGGGAATAGAAATATGCTAATGGTCAATATTTTTGAAAACCCTACCCTCTCGTCATCTTTATTCTTCTGTACCTGTAGTGTATTTTGTCCTCCTGACATAAATAAATCCGGTTGAGCCAAAACAAAAACACTCTTTTGCCAGCTGTCCCCAGTTGCACAGGCATGTTCTGAGAATGGAGAGAGATTTGTGGATCTGTGTGCACTTAACAACCTGGTCATAGGAGGTAGCATCTTTCCTCACAAGTGGATCCACAAGAGTACCTGGGTTTCACCAGCAGGCACGACAGAAAATCAGATTGACTATGTCTGCATTAGCAAGAAGTTCAGAAGATCCTTGCAGGACGTTAGAGTTAGAAGAGGAGCAGACGCGGCGTCCGACCATCACTTAGTGGTGGCTAGATTGAAGCTGAAGCTGAAGCAGAACTGGATAGATACGTCAGACAGAAGAGTGAAGTACAACGTCAGCCTTCTGAAGGACCATAAGACCAAGGAAGATTTTGGACTGATGCTGAAGAATAAGTTTTCAGTATTACAGGATCGGTCTGAGGAAGAGGAAGACAGTGTACTAAACAGATGGCAGAAAGTGAGAGAGACACTTAGGTTAGTATGCCAGGAAGTGCTTGGAATTAAGAAACACCAGCAGAAAGAGTGGATCACAGCAGAGACCTTGACCAAGATAGAAGACAGAAAGAAGAAGAAGGCAGCAGTCAACAACAGCAGGACTAGAGCTGCAAAGGCCAAAGCTCAAAAAGAGTATGCTGAAGCCCACAGAGCAGTGAAGAGGAATATTAGGAAGGACAAGAGAGAGTATGTGGATGAACTGGCAGCAGAAGCGGAGCAGGCAGCATACAGCGGTAACATGAAACAGCTGTATGATACTACCAAGCGACTGTCTGGAAAGTTCAGCAAGCCAGAACGTCCCGTTAAAGACAAGCAGGGAAAGTCTATAACAGGAATAGAACAACAGATGAACAGATGGGCGGAGCACTTTGAGGAACTCCTGAACAGACCAGCACCACCAAATCCACCAGACATTAACCCAGCCAACGAGGACCTCCCAATTAATTGCGATAAACCAACCAGAGATGAGATCAGAAAAGCCATCACCATGATGAAGAACAGGAAGGCAGCTGGACCTGATGACATCCCAGCAGAGGCCCTGAAAGCAGACCTGGATGCTTCAGTGGAAATGCTGTACCCCCTCTTTGAGAAGATATGGGAAGAAGAAGTGATTCCGGCAGACTGGAAAGAGGGATATCTCATCAAAATCCCCAAGAAAGGAGACCTTAGCAACTGTGCCAATTATAGAGGAATCACACTCCTGTCGGTGCCAGGGAAGGTCTTCAACCGAGTTCTCTTAGAGAGAATGAAGGATGCCGTCGATCCACAGCTACGAGATGAACAGGCAGGTTTCCGGCTGAACAGATCATGCACGGACCAGATAGCAACGCTTCGCATCATAGTCGAGCAGTCTGTGGAGTGGAACTCCTCGTTGTACATCAACTTTGTTGACTATGAGAAAGCGTTCGATAGCGTGGATCGAGAGACCCTCTGGAAGCTCCTTCGGCACTACGGCATTCCAGCAAAGGTGGTCAACCTGATCAAGAACTCATATGATGGTATACACTGTAGAGTGATCCATGGAGGGCAGCTCACTAACAGCTTCCAGGTGCGAACTGGAGTCAGACAAGGATGCTTGTTGTCACCACTTCTCTTTCTCCTCGTCATCGATTGGATTATGAAGACATCCACTTACGAGCGTAGGAACGGAATCCAGTGGACGTTGTGGACCCAGCTTGATGACCTGGACTTTGCTGACGATCTTGCACTCCTTTCGCACAGTAAAGAGCAGATGCAAGAGAAGACCAACGCTGTGGCAGCCACGTCATCACAGGTTGGCCTCAACATTCACAAGGACAAGACCAAGATCCTTAGGATTAATTCCATCAGCAACGACCCAGTCACACTGAATGGAAGCCCCTTGGAAGAAGTGCAGTCCTTCACCTACCTAGGTAGCATCATCGACCAGCAGGGTGGCACAGACGCAGACATCAAAGTAAGGATTGGTAAGGCAAGAGCAGCCTTCTTACAGCTCAAGAACATCTGGAGCTCCAGAGAGCTGTCTTTGGCAATAAAAATTCGACTGTTCAACTCCAATGTGAAATCAGTCCTACTGTATGGAGCTGAAACCTGGAGGACAACCAAAACAACCACCAGGAAGATCCAGACCTTCATTAATAGCTGCCTCAGAAGGATTCTCCAGATCCGCTGGCCAGACACCATCAGTAACATCCACCTCTTGGAGAGGACCCGTCAACTCCCAGCAGAGGAAGAAATCAGAAGGAGAAGGTGGGGTTGGATAGGACATACACTACGCAAGCAGCCAACTAACATCACCAGACAGGCACTGCGGTGGAACCCCCAAGGCAAGCGGAAAAGAGGCCGTCCAAGAAACACCTGGCGACGCGACCTTCAGGCTGATAGCAAAAAAATGGGCTATACCTGGAACCAGCTAGAGCGAATGGCCCAGGATAGAGGACTCTGGAGATCTGTGGTTGGCAGCCCATACCCCGATTGGGGTGACGGGCATGAGTGAGTGAGTGAGAGTGTTCTACACCACCCCAGTTGCTGCTCCATCTTTGGAAGACCTGATATTCCTTTTACTTTATGGCAGCTTGGTTGGATTGGATTTAAATGAAGACCAGTTTACAAAGTGTAACTGCTCCCTACAAAAGCCTGGAACTTTGTATGTGTTTTTTCTTTAAAATGCAAAAAGTGAATTTACTAGTCAGGCTGGGTTTCTCAAGTTCCCACAGTTGTTCTAGGTCAGAGAATATTAAGGTGCATAAACTTTTGGCTAGATTTCTACTCCTTCATGACATTTTGGCGGCTCTGCTCTTGCATTCCTTACATAAGGCGAGACTGTGCTTTATGTACAGCTCTGAACAAGGGGCAAAGGGAGAAGACTGGGAGGCAGACCGCATCAGAGCCATCCCCCTGAAATATGGTTCTTCCATTGCAGTTTAAGCAAATTATTTGCTATAGACCTATTCAGGATTCAGCTCCAAAGCAGTCAACCCCTCTCTCCCCCCACCACTGCAAGTCAATGTGCTGGGAGGGTGGAGGGGGGAGTTATGGCTATGCTATGCTTTGCTCATTTTCTGTCCACTTGTTGACACAAATAGGCTTTAGGGAACATTAAAGTTTCCATTCATTTAAATATTGCAAGATCAAGTCCCTGGTGCGCTCCCCCAGTACTCAGTATAAGCCCTGGGTAGCCCTACCAGGTAGAAAAAGCTTTCCTTGTCCCCTTCTCCCTATATAGCCACCCCAATTTAGCCTGTAGGAAAAATCCCATTGGACTCAATGAGTATTTGCATAAGGACTGCATTGGGATTTTCCAAAGAGACTGAAGGAGTTTAGATCCCAAATCTCACTAAATATCATGAATGAAATCCTGGCCCCATTGAACTCAATGAGATTTCTGCCACTGAGTTCAATGGGGCCAGGATTTCGCTTAGTGGGAGCTGAGGACCTAAGTGTTTTAAAAATCCAAGCCCACAAGATGTATGGATCAAATGGGTGCAGCATTTTTCTTCTTTAAAAGTCCCTTGCTGTTTGCTACACCAACAGAACACTGAGCAGAGGGGTTAAATAAAATTAATTAGCCTGGGTTTATGGATGTGTTTAAACATCCTAAAAGCGATGCTTGTAAATGTGGGTAAACCTGTCAGTGGGTGTTTAAAAGTGACTAATATAATCATTTTAATTTTCATCCTTCTTGTTGTTATAGATCACAATATGGTTATGGTGACAGAACCATCAAGCATAGTAAATGCTATAAGTACTATATGTTGCTAATTATACAAAGAGGGCTATTTTACATTCTAATTTATCACAATTTAATTGTACAGAAGAAACAGAAGGCAAAATATTTTCAGTAAAGATGAAGAGGACAGACAGCAGGCCAGATTCTCCATTGCCTTGCACCATTGTAGTAAGTGGAGTGCAGAATGATACCAGGTCAGAAGGGTAATATTCATCACTCACCTTGCAAGGCACAAGGTGAGTGACAGGAAAAAATCAGGTCCCCTGAGTCTGATTCTTAGAACTTGTCTACATGGAGGATAATGCGCGCTATGGGGAAGAGATTTCTAATCTGCACTAACATGCTGCACATTCATGGGCTGTGGGGACCCTGCTGGTATGCTTTAAACATTCCATAGTGTGCTTTAATGTGTTGTTGTCTGGACAAAAAACGATCTTATTCTGTGTTTGTACAATGCCTAGCACAATTGGGTCCTGGCCTATGGCTGGGAGTCCTAAGGGCTACCATAACACTTATTAATGCTGATCCTGGAAGTTTTTCATTCTTACCACACATAGAAAAATGATTAATTTCCCCTTCCTCTTTCCCCTAACTTTATTCTATGTTTATACAAAGCTAAACATAGGGCCAAACTGATACTTACTGTAACGCCATTGGAGCGAAGTTAACCAGGGATCAGTTTGGCCTAGTTACCATAATCATTCTTGCTTATTGCCTGTGTCAGGCTGTGAATATTTTTTTTAAAAATCTGTGCAAATAAAGAGTTATGCACAAAATATACGAACCTAGGAGGAAACTTGATGCTCTGCAATTCTGCTATATGTCAGTATCAAGTCATTTTTGAACTTTTAAACAGGCAAAAATTATTCCGTGTAATGATTGCCTTTCATCGGCTGCATTTATTACAAATAGCGAAGGGACTTTGTAAAATACATTTACAACTTATTAAAAACAGTTTTTGAAATCATTAAATCCTTGTTAAACATTGGTGTATGAGCAGTTAAGCGTGCAATTCTTGTACAGCATCGGGTTGAACTCTGCTTATTATAACTGTCTAACAAGCTACGGGAGCGGGGTAGAGGGCAGGGTGGAAAATGAAGAAAGAAAAGCATTTTTCTTTAGCCATTATTTCCTGGAGGGAACATGCTAAAGAAAGTTACATGTCAAGCTGCAGTGTAAAGATATGGTAGCGCGTAAAGGCATCAGTTCAAAATGTCATAGATGCCATTGCAATTTCCTACACATGCAAGGTTCTATAAGTCACTAGTGGGGGGAGGGAGGGCAAAGTATGAAGGACCAGATTCTCCATTGCCCTGCACCATTTATATCACTGTAAAATGCTACAGAATAAGAATATAGGGGAATGGTGACTCAACCCGATGGAATATCCTGTCTCCTTTGCACTCCCTGAACGAGGGCTAGGGACAATCACAGGCCCTGTGCTTATGAGAACACAGAGGACTCTGCGATTTTGTATACTTGGGATGATTCATCCCAAAGTGAGCAGGAAGTGGCATAGCTGGGTAGAGTAGGGATCAGGCAGTGCCATCTTGAAGGATGTTGCATTTTGCTCACTTTCCTGGCACAACTGCGAGCAGAGTTGGGATTTAGTCCTCCTGATGTAGAATCCTTCCCTGTACTCCCCCTGCTGTGGCTCAGCTGCACTGTACCCCTGTGTTTAAATGCCTGGGCTTTGAGTCTGTTTAGCAATTTGTTTCTTTACATGCATGTTTGTGCATACAAGTGATTAGTTACAAATCTCCTTTGTCCAATGAATAGTGATTAGGAGAGAGATGTCAGAAGAGCCATTATAGGGTGACCAGACAGCAAGTTTAAAAAACCGGAACAGGAGTTGGAGGGGTAATAGGAGCCTATATAAGAAAAAGCTCCCAAAATTGGGTCTGTCCCTATAAAATCGGGACATCTGGTCACCCTAAACCATCCTATCAGGCTAGCTGGCTGGCTGGCCACAACAGGGATCTGTGGAGCAATCCTGAGGGAACACACAGCTGGGCAGACTTGTTGCTTGTGGTCCTGACTGGTGCTATTGCTGGTCCTTTCACTCGAGCACTTGGGAGAGATTCTGCTCTGGTGCATGTTGTGTGCAGAGCGTCTCCCCATTCATTTCCCTCCCACCTTATGCAACCAGTGAGAGAAGAGAGTAAGACCTAGTCCAGTATTCTATTGGCCTCTCGTAAGGATGTTATCAAAATACCTTTTCTACTGTATATCTGGTGACTGAGAGTATACGACTGTATCTGCATCTCCCATGGCTAACACAATACATGTTATCAGGCAAGTCAGCTATTGTGCATACACTGCTGCTTCTTGTTAAGGATAATCTTTGTGAGCTGCCTATTCAATGTAAAGAATGAATTACACAAAGGGTTATCTTTTTAATAATGCAAGAACCTTGGAAACTTGTAAAATGTGATGCTGTTGATAAATCTGTAGCAGTTGTATCTGAAACCAAGATGAAAGAACAAACTTTAAAATAAAGTGACTCCAGCCTTATATCCAGAGTGAATAAATAAATCCAAATATAGCTCCACTCAGAGTGTAATTATACTTTGAGCCCTCTTATTAATGAGTAAATTAATACCTCTGCTGGTGTACTGGTAGAGTCAGGCCTGGCCCCACACAGGCCTGCACCAACTTAATGTAACGTCCGTTTGGAAACACATACAGTTTAGCTGTTACACATTTGTGTGCAGATATGCTTATTTTGGTTTGATTGGCTTATTTCAGTTTAGTTTAGTGTTTACATTTATTCAGGGTTGCACCAACAGAATTTAAGATGTGATTTTTAAAACTGATTTAATTAAACCAGTGTAAACATCTGTGTAGACAATCTAATTTTGGTTTAAAAGTGGCTTATTTTAGCTTAGTTTGTCAATTGGGTACAAGGTTAAGCCACTGTGAAGTAAGCCACTCTTAAATTGAAATGAGACTGTTCATACGGGGGTTTGAACTCATTTAATGAAACTGGCTCAAGTTCGTGTCTTCCTAATCTGGGGAGGGAATTTATTAACCTAAACTGAAATACATCTTCAGCAGAAGCAATTGCAAATTAGCGTGTAGCCTGTTGTAAGGCTTCGTACATGCACATTCATTCCCTGCCTTGTGGTGGTGACCACACAAGTGTCATCTGATTCAAAGTTCATTGAAGTCAGTGGAAAGACTCCAACTTTTAATGTTTTGAAAGTACCAACTTGAGAACAGTATACAGTGCTTTGTTCAAAATAAAAAATGACGTGGTAAATGCAAATTGGCTGTTGGTAGACGCTATTAATCAATACTCATTGCTAAGCTATTGATTATTATTCGGTGCTCATTGGCTGCTGGTATTAAACTACAGCACCTACCCATTGACAAGGGCCTGATTCATCAGGCCATGACCACTCAGCAAATCACTTACTCTTAAGCACACGCTTAAGTGTTTTGCTGAATAGGGTTGGATTGAAATGTGTGCTTAAGTGCTTTGCTGAGCTGTGGCCATAAGGTCCCTCTTCTTTATTTAAAAAACTAAAAGCATTCAAAGAAAGAGTTGTTTTTGCATATTAAAAACATGGCAAAGATTGTACAGGCTTTTATGTTTTCCAAATGGTTCTAAAGTCTCTCTGTCTGAAGAGGGGTGGGGGGAAAGGGAGAGAAGACAATTCTGAAAATATTTGGAGAACAAATTCATGGCTATTTATATCCTGATTCTTTCTCCCTCTCTCTTTTGCATACATTGATAAGCTGTTGTGATTCTAGATCTATTATCACTAATTGGTAAATTGTATTTCTTAGGTACTGGACATAAGAACAGCGGAGATAAAGTACTTGACTAGGGTTTTCAATCTGCTCAGAGTTTGTGATTAATGCCTAAGTGGGTAGCAGGTTAGACCAGTGCTATGGGTTTTCCAGGGGACAGGTTTGGCTCTGTTTAGCTTGTTCAGCAATATGGTGTTATATCACTCATAATAATTACCGGTAGAATTATTCAGTGTGGAAAGAGATATACAGAGATACTAATATTCTCTGTGTGGCTGATTTCAGCAGTTAAAATGAATTAATGATCACAAGCCCGGGAGTGAAGGAAGCTTGGTCTCACTTTTCATGCTGGAGTGGGGAGGCTTGTAGTTCCTAGGTACTGCAGAAGCTCACTGTCTTAAACTAACCCCCCACCCAAGGTTTAGTTGAATAAACTTAATTGACCCTTGCAGGAGACAATTGCATTGTGCCAGAAGAATGGAGCTGTTACCTGCTTTAGGTAATCTTTGAGGTACCTTGGCCCACAGATCATTAAGCACCCTGAATATAAAGACTAAGGGGCAGATTCTGTCTCTCACCAAGGTCCCTTTTAATTGCCAGAGCGATTCAAAGAATCCTTAGTGTAAATGGCCCTAAAACCTTGAATGTGAGATTAGCCAGATGGGATCCCCATAGAAAATAAAGAGGGGCACTGCTGCTTTCTATAGCATTCATTGCCATCCATTCACATGGCATGATCTTGATCCACTCCCACTGAAGTCAGTACCAAAACATCCATTGAGGGGTGCAGGGTTGGACCCCAAATCTCTTTGCCTGATTATATCCTGGCCTGAGACTTGCATGTTTTACTCCACTGCCAAGTGAGTGTAAAATGCTGCCACTCTGATTAGCAGCTTACACCTGCTTCCTGCAGGTGTATGTGACTACAGAAGGTAGAGGCAAGGGAGAATCGAGCCCTCCATGAGTGTGTGTGTTATATACAAAAAACTATATTGTTTAATTCATGTCATTGTAAGGATGGCCCTTCAAACAATGCACAATGCCTTTGTAGATGTTGATTGCCTGAGGAGTGACATTTCGTGAGCAGAAATGCTGTCTCTGAGGAGTGACAAGCTGATTGCCAAGTCTTCACATAGTTTAAGTCAGCTGGGCCCTGACAGGAAGGCTGGTATTGGTCTTAAGGGCAAAGATGGGTTCTTCAACATTTGCTATTTTAATTACATGCCTCTAATAGCTTTGAGAGGTTCTCTACATATATGTTAAAAAGAAAAACTTAACAGTCATATATGAGCCAATGACTTGGATTTGGCACTGATCACCTTCTGTGGGATTTTGCACATCATCCAGATGAATTTCACAGCTGCTAATCAGTTTACCAAGTCAATCCCGGAAGCGACTCCTGGTATGATGGTGCATGATCTTAAGCCATTTAAACATGATCTCTGTGGAGGGTTTTTTTGTGTGTAGGGGGGAAGGGGAATGAGGAATGGGGAGGAGACAATCAGTGTATGCCTCTGCATGTTACATGCTTAGAATTATTCTTTCGAGCATGTCATAAATCTATGAGCATCACTTCAGAGTTTGTGCCAGTAGAAGACATTTAATTTCAGTTAGTTAATTTTCTAGTTTGGTAAAAACTGAAGTTATTGCATGAGTCTTACACAGCTCCCTCTGATAAAACGCCATTAAAGAACATGGAAAAAAAAGTCTTTTTTGTAGACACCCCAAATTAAATCACCTTCAGTGAAACTCATCCCTGTGCAGAGGATCAGAACAAGATCTATATACCCCTTAACTATCATTCTTCTTAGCATATGCACAATGTACGTCAGGTGACATGTAACCAGGATTCATCACTGAATTTGGTCCTCTGGTTAGATCCCTGGCCCAGGCTGGGTACTGACAGGGAGCGCAACATGAACGCTGACCCATGCCCCCCAATTCTCATTTAAACCCTAAATTGAAGGCTTAAGTTGGACTTAAGTGGTGCCTAGGTCTTGGACTGGTTCAGTGCTCAGAGCTGAATTGCTTCCCTGTAAAAGCTACTTGTGGAGCCAGTTACTCAGCTAATATAAATCAACCCATAAGTCCTTCCTGTGCCACAGAATTCCTGTCAGTTTGAGAGAGACACTTAGCCTCAGGTGGTAAATCTACACTGCACACTAAGCTTAGGGGTGTGGGACCTGGCCTTGTGGACTTGGTGTTTTGAAGCCCATGCTTGAGCATCCACACTGCATTGTAAACTTGGATTTACAGTTGCTGGACCAGAATCTCTCACCTGTGCTAACGTGTCCCGCTGTACTATGCAGACCTTCTGACTTGGGTTTGCAGCTTGATCTGCACTCACACTGTGAAATGTGAAGGGTTTGGACCTGACTCACAGTGGGACTTGGGCTCTGACCCATCCCCCAGCAGGGTCCTGTGACCCAGGACCTGAATCAGATTGATTTGTGTGTTTGAAGGAATAAGGGCTTGGGCTCAAACCAGAGTCAGATCAGGTTTAGTGTGTAGAGTAGACATCCACTCTATGCCTCTATTATTCATCTGTAAAATGGGGATAATAGCACTTTTCACCTCACAAAGATGTTGAGACTAAAGACATTAAAGTTTGGAAGGAGCTCAGATAGTATGATAATGGGAGGCAGTGTTGCCTAGTGGGTAGAGCATTGGACAGCAACTGGAGAGAACTGGGTTCTATTCCCTGCTTACTCTCTGGCCTTTTGGGTTACCTTGGGCAAGTCACTTCACCTCCCTGTGCCTCAGTTTCTGCATCTATAAAAATGGGAATAATGATGTCTACCTACTTTGTAAAGTGCTTAGAGATCTACTGATGCAAATGATTATCTGTGACCTGGGTTTTTTTTTAGTAGTTCTACCACAGATAGACAGAACCATTGACTTCAGTAGTTGGTAGGTATCTCAGAGACTTTGAACATTTATGAATCCCTAATGAAGAGCAATTCTCTTGAGAATATTAAGGGTAAACTTCTCCTTTACCTTCTTCAGACAGTTTAGGTAACGCTAAATCCTTCTTCTGTCTGAATGAAGTGAAATCTATTTATCTGATGTTTGGTGTCTTAAAGTTACCATTATTTATCATCCATGCCAAGTCATGTGAGGGATTGTTATTCCTCTGTTATACTCTTAGCTTCCTTATGATCTTGCACCAGTGAAAGTCAGGAGCAGCTTTATTAAAGCTTCATCCATATGAAACGAGTAATTGGGCTTAGAATCAATCCTTCCGATGCTTCATGAAAATTAATATTTTCCTCTATATCAGAGGAACGAGGGGAAAAATTAGTAGTGCTTTCTCAAACGCCACCTACAAACCAAAATATCAATATGCCATTCACAGAAGACAATCTTTATAAAATGATTGTCTCTATTCTGTTTTATATGCTTTGATAAGCAGCAAAATGGTTAACACTGACATTTTAATTGTCATTAAGTTAGTCAACACACCAGTCTGATGAATGGAAGCAGCTCTTAAAAAAAAAATTTAAAAAAATATTCAGAACTGCAGTTTTAGGCTTTCTGCAGACTCAGGCAGACATAATTGCACTGGAGAATTTGGTTCAGATTTGGCAGGTTTGTGAGGTCCATTTTTAATTTAATTATTTCCACTTGGGAAAAGGGATCCTTTGTCTTTAAGTCTATGTCTAAGTCTAGGAGAATGGGGCCACCTAATATAATGCAAAACCTTTGAATTTCAAGTAGTTGTGCATCAATAGTTTGTATCCTTCCATTTACAGACTAATCACCACTAGTGTTCTTTTTTTGTAAATCCAGCCCTAGTCAGTATAAAATCTCTGTTCAATAGTATCCCCAGGGGAAAGTGTATCTCCTTTCATTTGGGGTTTGTCATTGTGTGTCATGGCCTTCATATTATTTTAACATATGTATATTCTCACTTTTTGTAATATACCTATGCAAACATTCCATGAATGACCTACTCAGTCTACAGCAGACTGCTAACTAATTTAAGATCAAGCAGATGAAAGTAAGTACACAGAAGGCAATGTATTTTTTTTAAATGGGAGTTCCTCTCACTTTAGTTTGTTTAGATCATCTTTTATCTGACTTAGTTTTCTTTGAAATAATGCTAACCTTGCTGTTGGTAGAAGTGCACTAAAGTGACTGATTAAATAGCAACCACAACAACAACAAAAAGAAACTACAAATGCAGGGTGATCTACAAACTGTGCACAATATATAATATAATATTGATGACCTTGTGCAGAAAAAAACAGCTGTGCTTTGACTTCTATCCACCTGAATATATATTAGGCAAGAGTCCAGTAAGACACAAAATTGTGGCGCTGAGTCCTCAATTGGTGTTAGTCATCATAGCACCACTGAAATCCTAGGGACATAGGGAAATAGGAATTGCTATATGAGCAGATCCAAAGTCCATCTAGTCCAGCATCCTGTTTTTGACATCAGCCAGCACTGGATACTTCAGAGCAAGATTTAAGAACCCCCCAGGAGGCAGATTTCAGATAAGTCAATAGAACTGAGTTGATTTACCCCCAACTGAGGAGCTGGCTCCCAGTGTCAAATACTTCATCCAGTGACAGAAAGAGAAGTATATAATATGCCATATTGAATGACAAATTGCATTTTATCCAACAAAACTTTATATTTTCTATTCACCTTTATAATGTCAAAAGCAAAGTGCATAGCAAGCAATAAAAGCTTAGTAGGGTGACCATGCTGGGGAGCACTATAATAGTTTGAGGGCTTGAAAAATAAAACCAATAAACCTTTTGAAATTAATAGGTTCCTATGCCAATGTCCAAAAGTCATTTTGAAAATAAAAACCTATGGAAAACAATATCTGCCTGGAGAATTCAAAGCACACATGTTGCTTTTGTAATTGGAGTTGAATGCACCACTCAAAATGTACCTGTCGGTATCTTGTACAATCCCTGAGCTTACTAAACAAACTTCATTGTATGCAGTAACATACTGTGTGAAGAGTATCATGCTGGAGTTTATGGATTGCACCAAGCAAATTACAAAGCAGTTAATAAGTGACCAGAATTTTAATAGGTGAAATGTTCTGCTAAAGAAAAGCCACTCTGGTCTTTCAACACTTTTGAATTATTTCCTGTCTCAAATCATAACAAAAAGTTGAAAATGTGGAAAAATTTTGCAAACTGAATATATATATATATTATAAAATAGAGGGGAGGGGAGGGGCCCCTGATCAAAGCAGGACCAATCCCCAGATGGATTTTTCCCTATATCCTTAAATGGCCCTCTTAAGGATTGAGCTCACAACTCTGGGTTTAGTAGACCAATGCTCAAACCACTCCCACACTTAAGAAAAATATTTGTAATTGGAATGGAGTGTAGACAGTTAGATAAAATTTTGGCTTCATGAGTTGGTAGTCTTGGATTTTGGGTCATTTGGTTTTACATAGTGTTTTCTTTTATCTGCCTCCTGTTTTTAGCTGCCAAAGTCTAGCAATTGCAACCATAATCTTCTCTTCTAATGCTGCTCTGAATCATTGTTTCCCATTTGAGTATCTCCTCTTGCTTTTTTTTTCATTATTTCTTGTTAATTATTTATTGATCTCCTAGGGCACACTTCAGGTTTTCTCACTTCAGGTTTTCTCACCTCTTCTAATTCTCACCTCTTTCATATGGGGTCAAAAAAGTATATTAGTTCATATTATTGCTGAATTTTAATTTAAAACCAATACACTTTAAATCATTTATCAATTAAAATAATCTGGCACAACTAGATTAATAAAACATTTCAGAGATATATAAGCATATGGAAAAACATATAAAAATAGATTCATTTTGGACATCTATGTACAGTGTATTTTGGTGCCTAACTGAGATACTAGGACTTTGGTATATCCAGCCTCACTGTAGATGCTGAGTAGAGCTGGGTAAATTGTTCAGACAAATAACTTCTTCACCCAATGCAGTTTTGGGTCAACAGAAACTATTAAAAAATCAGCAAATAGTTTAGGCAAATAAGATCCAAAATCATGCTTTATTTTTTTTTCAGCAGTGCAAAAGACCTCAGTGATCTATGTGGCTCATTGTTTTCTAAAAATGTGCCTTCAACAGCAGCATCAGTGCTACCTGCTAGCTGAGGGAAGGTCCACTTTCATTTCTTTCTGCTTTAACAGTCCAACACAGTGGTACAGTAAGTGAACTGGTATTGACACAGCACAAAACAAATAGCTGAATTTCATACCATAGTAATTACTCTATTTCCTCTCACATAGTACTATCCTGAATGGTAAAATTCAGTGCTGGGGCCTGATGGAAAGATGCCCCTGGACTTCAGTGGGCTTTGGATTAGGTCTTAAATGCTGTCTGCTGTTTGGAGGGATCTCTTCTCCTTTAAGCAAAAGCAAAATGGTATCAGCGAAATGAGACATTAAATGCAACTCCCCCTTCCTTCCTCCCACAACTTACTGGCAGGGAACTATGAGTGAAATGCTTGCTAAGCTCTTAAACCTGAATTCTTTGTCTCTGACAATTATTGTGACCTTTGCTGCTTGTCCATGATAATTTGGCATTGAGTTTGCAGAGTAAGAGGTGTGGGAAGTTTTTGTAATGTAGTTGGAAAGCAGGCAAAGCCAAATTCAGGAGTGGCTTGCTGAAAATATAACATGCCATACAGCTATTGTGCAGACTTTGCACCTGTGTTTCCAAGCATTCTGTGCCCTTAAGCTTTCAAAAACACTGTGACAAATAATGTACAAATGCACTGGTTTGAATCCACATCTCTGATTAAAAATAAGGGTATGGCTACACCTGGAATTTCAAAACGCTGCCGCGGCAGCACTGTGAAGTGTGAGTGTGGACGGAGCGGCAGCTCTGGGAGAGAGGTCTCCCAGCACTGCACGTAAACCACATCCTCTACGGGTGTAGCGTGCAGTGATTACACTGACGCTTTGCAGCACTGTATCTTGCAGCACTCAGGGGGGTGTTTTTTCACACCCCTGAGCGTGAAAGTTGCAGCGCTGTAAAGTGTGAGTGTAGCCATATCCTAAGAGTTTAGGGTGGCAGTATCATAACCAATGAAGTTAATCTGAAGTGTGATTATTGCTAGTTGAAATCTTTTGACCTTTTTAGAGATTATGGTTCCTTAAAGGTGACAAAAGGGTGAATGGTTTCACTAGAACCTCTGGTCTTAATCTATTAAGAACATTGGTGTCAACCTCATCATTTTTGCTGCAAGGTGCCATTTGTCATATGCTTTCAGAATTCACTGACCTGTTAATCACACAAACCTCCTTTCCTTGCAGATGATAAGCATCCAGGCTAGGCAATTCAGTGAGAAGATCTCCAAAGGATGAAGGACAAAATTTTGCCAATGAGGCACAAGTGACAAAGTCCATTATTGGTGGGACAGAGGGAGGCACATCTTTGAGGTTGGCTTCTTGGGGCCTGAGAAACTGAGCGCCCTTATCATTTTATTATATTATAAAATGAATTGGACTTCCACGCTCCCTAGGCAACCTGGAAAATCTCAGCCATTAATGATGGTGTGATGTTTTGGGGATCACCCAGACCAATAAGGGGCTCTGTTACCACCTGCCTTTATACCTTTGGATGTCTTACTGCTATACTGCTGTGGTTCAGCACTCTGACCCCAGTAGCTTGACTACAAACATAAGGTCCCACCTGACTTCCACTAAACTAGTTAGTTCTTGCAGGGTGACCTCAACAATCCTTTCTGGTCCTGAGTGCCCCCTATCCCAGATCAGTCTCCCTGAGTTCTTAGCTGCCAGACACTGTGATTTTTCCCCTCTGGTTCTTTACCCCTGAAGGCATGAAACCTGCCCCCAGTTATCCATTCACTTTGCTGCACGCTGTCTGCACAAGAGATCTGCTTGAGGTAAAATAAACAAAAATCTTCTTTAATAGAATAATCAGATTCAAAGATAAAACAATAAGGAAAAGCAAACACAGAAAATAAACCTAAAGATGCAATCTCAGGCTTTACACTTGTATATTAGCTAAATTCCCTTTTGTTACCTATTGTCTTTGAACAGTTTCCCAACATTCCCCGTGTCCTAGAGCAGATCCAGCATTTTGCTGACAGCACCCCACTTACATACTGGCCTCAAGTTCTGGATACCAAACCTCAAACCCAAGCCAGTTTTTTTAGAAAGGTTTTTGCTCCCCCAGCCCTCACCGCCTTTTTCTCCTGGCATTATGCCTCACGGTTATAGGGGAAACTCCTTCCTTTTCAAGACTGGGGTTTTCCTTTCAGCTTCAATGTCATTCCATTAACTTTAATGATCCACCATTGTGTCTTTCTGACTGGAAGACTGATGGATATTTTAAGTTGGTTTTATGTAAACAACTAGCCTGGGAGGTGTCTCTCCCTGCCTGATTGCTTCACCCCCTGTTGTGAGGAGAAGCAAGGTCTGAAGGAGCTGACAGCTAGTGATGAGCTGGGGGAAAAGGCTTTAGGACCAATGTTCCCTTGAATTTTTTTATATCCATGTGTGGAACTAATTTTGTTATGTTTACCAGTATGAAGGTGATGTGTGGTGGGGCTGGGGCTGAGGGGTTTGGAGTGTGGGAGGGGTCTCAGGTCTGGGGCAGAGGGTTGGGGTGCGAGGGGGGTGAGGGCTCTGGCTGGGGGTGCAGGCTCCGGGGTGGGGCTGGGGATGAGGGGTTTGGGGTGCAGGAGAGGCCTCAGGGCTGGGGCAGAGGGTTGGGGTGCAGGGGTGAGGGCTCTGGCTAGGGGTGAGGGGGGCTGGGAATGAGGTGTTCAGGGTTTGGGAGGGGGCTCAGGGCTGGAGCACAGCTTTGGAGTGTGGCGGGGTGAGGGCTCCAGCTGGGGATGCAGGCTCTGGGATGGGGCTGGGCATGAGGAGTTTGGGGTGCAGGTTTCCCCCAGGCTGGGGCCAGAGGACTCCCCCCAGACTGAGGCCAGAGAACTCCCCCCAGCCCTCTCCCTGCCAACAGTGGCTTTGAGGGAGAGGAGCACAGCAACCCTCCATGCCCCAACTTGCTCCCCTCCCCAGTTGCATGCCTGTGTGACCCTTTATAGCCTGCTGCACAGCGGTGCAGCTTAGAGGGAACTTAGTTCAGGACCAGAGGGTATTTACATGAACACACCTACTCTGCCTAGGTATCCAACAGACAGAGCAGTGGTGCCCAATTGCTCAGTTTGGGCTGGTGCTGGGTTACACATCACTATAGGTAATGGAACATTATCCTTATTGTATAAGTAAAGGGCAGGCAGAACTGTACTTATATTGTCCTGATTGAGGGGGGTCACCCTCAACTGAACTGAACTCACTAAGCGGTGGGGAGTCAGATCCTAGTGAAGAATTAGAGGGGTGAGACAGGTGTTCCTGCCTGGATGTGTGGGCTCTACCTAAGAGTCCTAAGCACCATTTAACCTCCCCCCTCCACTAGCTAAAGATAAAGCTAATTCGGCTCCATTGAGAGCCTTTCATTTTAAGTGGTCACTAGAGCTGAAATCACTAATAATCAGGTCTAAGTGCTGCTTAGACCCGCTGTGGGACAGTGTTTTCTGCGGAAGAGGCTGCCTAGCCTGCATTAGAAGTGACCCTCTCTCACTGAGAGCTGAAATCACAACAGCATCAAGAGCCTGACTCAGAAAGGTCACAGTCCAGAGGCAGGTGGCAGCAGAAGGTAACAGTGCAAGGCCATTGGTAACGGAGTGGTGGCACGAGGAACTTCCACAGTGGAGTGAACAACTGTGCAGCAGCAGGCAGCAGTGCAGCATGAACAGCCACCACTGTGAGCCAGTTGCGGCGGCAGTAGTTGTAAAGACATTGCTCAACGTTTCTTCCCTGCCCTCCCCCTCGTGGAGGTGAACTCACATGAATGCACCTCTGAACTCTGTGTCTTTGCTGACAAGGATAGCAGCTGAATGGGGCGTGACAGAGAGAGAGGGGAGTGGCATTTTAAAAGGATATTTGTTTGTTGGACTTTCACACCGCAGTGTATGAAACGGAGGTGAAGGACACTGCCCAATGTACTCTGAGACAAGAGTTTTCCTCATGGTCAGAAGTGTTTGTTTCCCCCAAATTAATGCCAGGTTCCTTTCTCATTTGTATTAAAAGTTGTATCGGCTATACACAGACTCAGTGCTTGCGAGTGGGGAAATATTGCCGGTTAGTGGTGCCCAAGGTGGGGGCTCCAGCCGGTTCTGTATTGTGTTGTTAAGAGGGACCCCAGATATTGAACCTGGCCCTTGTTGCTGTTGACTCCATCTGGCCGAAAATTTACATTTAAACACTAGTAGATTCAATTGCTTATTCTCTGTGATGCAGACCCCCTGTTCTCTTCAGGGTCCAGACAGTCCCTGGTCATCACAATGACCCACTCCTGCTCAACAATTATTTCTTCCTATTTGTGCACTGTGCAAAGAGACAATGCTGCATTACAGGAAAGACTATAACAAGGAGGGAGTGATTGCCACTGCATAATATAGTTCCTAAAGCAAGGGTGGTAGCTGAGAATTAAGAAAGACTGTATTTTAAGATCATGCACCAGATTGAATGGTACAGTCTGGCTGGTTTGCACTGCTTTACAGATGTAAAATATCCACAAGACCAATTTCACTGGTCAGTTAAACCAGGATAATAAGAATAATAATTCCATGTAATGCTGCTGTTATCACAACAGTGTTTGAAGTTCCAAAGAATGGCTGTTTCTATATCTCAAATTACTTTGGTTAATTTACGTCACACTTCTGAGTGACATAACTTACACTGACCTAAAAACTTCTCTGGCCAATATAGGTACCCCTTCTTGTGGAGGCAGGAGTTAAGCTGACCAGGGGCATGCACAATTGGGGGGGGAAGCAGGATCACCCCCAATAATCGTTGGGGGGCACAGAACTTCTGAGAAGATCGAGCAACGAGCTCCTGCTGTGGCCAGGGCTGAGGTGGGGAGGGGGGGCGGCGAGCTCCTGTGTGCCCCCACTCCCAAGGGGTCAAATTTAAATTCCTGTCCAACACCCGAAGCTGACAGGGCTCTCATCTATCGGCATAGAGTGCCTTCACCAAAAGCACTGCGTCAGTGCAGCAGCATCAGTGCAGCTGGTGTAATGTAGACATACTCTGAGATGAGCATGAGGCACAGTATAAACACAGTGGCTTGGTCTACACCAGGAACTTATGTCAGTATAACTGTCATTCAGGGATGTGGAATATCCACACCCTGAGCGATGTCGTTATACTGACCTTACCCCTGGGGCAGACAGCACTACATCAACAGGAGGGCTTCTCTTGTCAATACAGCTACCACCTGTCAGGGAGGTAGATTACTTACCCCACAGGGAGAAGCCCTCCCGTCGGTGTAGGTAGCATCTTCCCTGCAGTGCTGTAAGTATAAATCTGGCCGTAATAAGAGGCAGTGCCTGCTCCAAAGAGCTTACTGTTTGATTCCTTTGTATTACTGGAGTGTAGTGGTGAATTTAAAGCTCTGTGATTAAAAAGAAGAGTTTCCAGTCAGCTGAACAGATTCAGAAAATCATCCCCATCTAGGATAGCACTTAAGCATGTGCAATTTTAACCATATATTTAATTCCTTTTGACATCACTTGGATTTAAGAGATTCATAAAGGTGAACATGTTTAAATCCTGCTCTGAACAGAAAAGCTTAAGGCCTAGTTTAAATTACAAAATTAGGTCTGCTTAACTATATCATTCAGTGGTATGAAAAATCCACACCCTCTAAGGGATATAGTTAAACCCAACTAATCCTGGGTGTAGACAGCACGGGGTTGATGGAAGAATTCTTCTATCAGTTTAGCTACTGCCTCTTGGGGAGGTGGATTACCTACACTAGGGGTTCTCAAACTGAGGGTCGGGACCCCTCAGGAGTCACGAGGTTATTACATGGGGGGTCAATCTCCACCCTAAATCCCGCTTTGCCTCCAACATTTATAATAGTGTTCAATATATAAAAAAGTGTTTTTAATTTATAAGGGGGGGGGGTCGCACTCAGAGGCTTGCTATGTGAAAGGGGTCACCAATTGAAAAGTTTGAGAGCCACTGACCTACACCAATATGAGAACCCCTCCTGTCGGCATTGGTAGTGTCTACACAGATGTGCTGCAGCTGTGCCACGAGACCCTTTCAGGTGCAGACAAGATCTGAAATGTTTTCCTGAATTGAAGCTTTTTTTGAGACTGTCTAAAACCTATTTCTAATTAAAGTTTTGTGTTTGTTTCTTCCTACCCATATTTTCATTGGTAATTACCACGCTACTTTGAATTTCCAGTTAATGGAATCAATGGTAGTTAGTAAATGACCTCTTAACCCACATTAATAAAAGGATCTATTATAATATTCTCTTTGATATACTGCTTCTAGCTACATTAAGCCCTATAATAATTACTCTAATTATAATGCCACCTCTGAAAAGCACCTGAAACTTTATACTTGCAGATGGAATAAAGGGAAGCCAGGTGTTTCATCTTCAGCACATCTATATTAAAAAATAAGAATAGTTTAAACAAATTTGGGGACACTTGTTAGAGGGAAACATTAGAATAAAATGGAATAATCAAAGACAAATATGGAGCTTTTGTTATTATAGTTTGACAAATGGTCTAGGCCTCTTAATGTGAGCAAGGGAAACCTTAATGTAAGTAGTAGCTACAGTAGGGTGGGAAAAGTATTCCCATCCTCTGAAAATTTTACAGATTTCAAAACTTGCTCCCATCCCAAATCAAGACAAAGTTGAAATCTCAAATTTTCTCTCTGATGCATACACACACACACACACCTGTAGAGAGATTTGGGTCAAACAAAATGTTTTGGTTTGATTTTGACCATTTTAAAATGCATACTATAATTAGTTTACATTTCTAAACAGTCCTTTCAACCAGAATTTTTATCTAAATATTTCACTTGAACAATTTCAAAAAAACTTGAGTAGAAAACATTAGTCAAAACTGACACTTTCTTGCAAAAAATTTTGGTTTTGACAAATGGGCATTTTCCAATAAAATGTTTTGATAAATTCTAAAGTAGCAATTCTTAGTCATGCTGTGGAGGAGTTCTCGCCTATAGATTCCAGCACCTTTCATTTGACTGACTTGGGGCACAAGCACAAGTTGCACTTGAAGCATGCCCATGTGCTTAAAGTCCTTTGCTGAATCAAGGCCCCTATGGAATATTGTGCTGGCCTTATGTGCAACCAGATATTCTTATGGGGGTGATCCTGCTGCCATTCAAATCAATGGGGAAAACTCTCATGGAGTTGAAGGGTGCTGGATCAAGCCCATAATGCAGGGTTTCTCAAACAGGAGTTGCCGCTTGTGTAGGGAAAGCCCCTGGAGGGCTGGGCCGGTGTGTTTACCTGCCCTGTCCGCAGGTCTGGCCAATCGCAACTCCCTCTGGCTGTGGATTGCTGCTCCGGGCCAATGGGAGCTGCTGGAAGTGGCACAGGCTGAGGATGTACTGGCCACCACTTCCAGCAGCTCCCATTGGTCCAGAGCAGCGATCCGCGGCCAGTGGGAGTCGCGATTGGCCAGACCTGCGGACAGGGCAGGTAAACACACCGGCCCGCCAGGGGCTTTCCCTACAGAAGCGGCGACCCCTGTTTGAGAAACTGCCATAATGTGTCTAGAAGTGGGCATTGACCGGTCATGTCTTGTGGAGTGAGATCACAGTCTTGCCCTGGTGTCGTACCAGATCTCAGTCCTAGATTCTAGGACAGGTTTCCACTTACTACAGCCCTCGCTATGAATATCAACATATGAAAACTGTCATTGAGAGGGAAATTGGTAAGGACAAGTGTGGAATTTCCTGTAGAATTCCCTGAGGAAACTGAACGGGAATGTAAACCTACTATTGAGGGGCAACTTTAATTATCTTACAACAGTTGCTCAAAGCACATAGTGAACTAATATATTCCCAAGAGTAAAGGCAATACTTGATCTAAGAGCCTAATACAAAGAAACTACAGCAAGAACAGCAAGAACATGAGAGCTGGGTAGTGCGTTAAGTTCAGTGTCCAGTGGTCAAAACAAATGGTTGAGAAGAAAAACAAAAACAGATGGATTTCAGATTAGGAAATTATACTAAAAAAAGCTGTGCTGTTTTTACAGCAGGAAACATGGTCTATCTTTTACCTTTCAGAATGCCATGATTCTTTTAATACTGAAACCAGTTCTGCTAATAAAAAGCCCTCATTTATTATAGTGCATTGCCTAGAATATGATTTGATATGTTTACTGTGTTCATTTAAAATCACTTCAGGTGAAATCCTGGCTGCATTGAAGTCATTGGCAAAACTCCCATTCACTTCAATGGGGCCAAGGCTATTTACCCTTTTTCACATTTACCAATGTGAGTGTTACGACAGTAACACATGCCTATTGTGATGCTGCGTGAATGAAACGTGACCATTTATATAATTAATATTGCTGCTGTTAGACAATTATACAACAAATCTTGTACAAAGTATGTCATGTAAGGTATTGATGGAAAAATTACAGTCTATCATATGATTATCCTGTTTATAAGCATGTATCATTTTTGCATCTGAAGTTATAGATATTGACCATGTACTGGCATCCTACCTATGTGCTGTATTCCTGAGTACCACCCACCAAGTATAATCTACATTGAAGTGAGACAGCACATTGTGAATGGACTATCCAAGATGATGGCCCATTAAAGAACATTTAACTCACAATAGACCATAGAAGAAGCTTGTCCCAACCTGGTGAGCCTTCCTGTGGATGTTTTAGCCAGAATATGGGTCATGGCTGCTCCTATGAGGCATCCGAGCATGCAAGGGCTTGTGATGAGCTATGTCACCCTGGACGCCATCTTGTGCCTGTAATTTTCCACAAACTAAGACTGAGAGCAGTCCGTCCATGTGGGAGAAGGTGGAAAGGACCCTGGAAGCATCTCCATTTTGCCTCTTCCCTGCTCTGATCTCTGGACAATGGACTTACACTGAAGGGAGCATTTTAATCAATGGACTGAGGACCTTCCAATCTTCTGGAAGTTACCAGAGACTTTACAAGCCAGCAGTCTGTAACATCACTGCTATAACCTGATCCAGGAACTTTGCAAAGATTGCATGTATATGATTGCTTTGACTATCTTAACTCTCTCCTCTTTCTTGTCTCTTTATAAATAAACCTTTTAGATATTAGCTACTAAAGGATTGGCAACAGCATAATTATTGGGTAAGGTATTTAGTCCTTCTCATAACATAAGAATTAGGGCTCACCCAATGAAATTAATAGGCAGCAGGTTTAAAACAAACAAAAGGAAGTATTTTTTTTTCACATAATGCAGTCAACCTGTGGAAATCCTTGACAGAGGATGTTGTGAAGGCCAAGACTATAACAAGGTTCAAAAAAGAACTAGATAAGTTTATGGACGATAGATCCATCAATGACTATTAGCCAGGATGGACAGGGATGTGTCCCTAGCCTCTGTTTGCCAGAAACTGGGAATTGGCGACAGATGATGGATCACTTGATGATTACCTGTTCTGTTCATTCCCTCTGGGGCACCTGGCATTGGCCACTGTGGGAAGATAGAGCCAATAGGATGTGCCAGATACTCAGCACTTTTGAAAATCTGATCTCTTAAATCCCAGTTCTGTAAAGACTCTGCATAACCTTATGTGCTGTGAAGAGCCCCACTGAAGTACGTAAAAGGAGTATGTCTTTGCAGCATCAGGGCCTTATTTAGATTCCTGAGGTTCCAATACTGCAACCTCTTACATGTAAGTGCACCCTAGTGGCCTATGTGAAGCCCCACTGACAACCCCTCTGCCCAGACATAGGGTTCATCTGTCCATATGGACTTGCAGGATCAGGTCCTAAATATGGATTTAGAAGCCAACTTTACATTCCTATTATTTGGAAGCCCAAGCCAATTGCATACAATTATATTAGACTTGGTGGTGGTAGGAGTAGTATATAATAGCCTATATTAAACAGGGAGGCACTGGGGACCTGACCAGAATACATAGCATGTGCATGTGTTGAAATATAACACCCTGCTCCTTCAAACATCCACACCCATACTTAACTTTACTACTGCGAGTAGTCCCACTGATTTCATTGTGGGGTGGGGCCTAAAGTACTATTTTAGAAAACATGGTGGATCAAACAAAATATATATTGACTCCTATCCAATAAAGGGATGATTTTCATGCGATTATTTATACTTTTGTGTAGTATTTGTAATTTAGGGTTTGCTGTCTCCCTCTTTTACATGGACTTGCTGGGCTGGAATTTAGGCCGGGTTCCATAGTCTTTCAACATATGACCATGTGTATTCATTTCCTTGGGCATGGAATTGTTAGGGTCTGTTGTTCAAAACAAACAAAAAAAAAGCATCTGGCTAGAGTTAAAGAAAACTTCAAATTGCCCTCTTCAGATAGAGAGTCTGAAGCCCAAATAGCCTACAGAGCTCAAGGGGGGAGCACATAATGGGTTTTTAGTTTAAAGTTAAATTCAGAGAAAACTGAAGTGGTCATTTTCAGACCCAGACAGGTCAGTTTATATTGCTGCTGCTTTGAAGTTGCCTCTTAATGGTTGTTATATTACTTCAGTTTCCATTAACATCCCAGAGTGGTTCTTGAGTCAAAGCTTCCCTGCTCAGGAGCATACTTAAATGTATTTCCAAATGCTGCTTTTACCCTTTTAGGATCATTGTCAGCCTGTCCTTTTGTTCCATGCCATACTGGCTCTATCTGAAATAATAGAATCACCTTTTTGTAAACCTCTTGGCTTTTTCCCAAAACCTAGTTACAGGCCACAAGATATTCAATGTGAACTCGCCTGACTTCTTGTTGGAAATCCAGTTTGATCATAGAATATCAGGGTTGGAAGGGACCTCAGGAGGTCATCTAATCCAACTGCCTGCTCAAAGCAGGACCAATCCCCACACATCAGATTTTTGCCCCAGATCCCAAAATGATCCCGTTAAGGATTGAACTCACAACCCTGGGTTTAGCAGGCTAATGCTCAAACCACTAAGCTAACTCTCTCCCCTCAGATTGCCTGTGTTTGGAGGCTTTCCATGGCAACCTTTTTTTTATTGATTTTTTTTTGAAAGCTGCATGCTCATGACTTTTAAAGTTGTTTATGTCCCTCATTAAAAGTTATTTCATTCAAGTATTGACAATATGATTGGTGATGGTGCTGCAGTATTTCTCAGTGCCTGAGCACTGTACAAACACAGAATAACATGGGTCTGTAGGGAAAAGCAATCTTAGGTCCCAATCATTCAAAGACTTACATTATGTACTTATTTTACATTCTTGCAGTAGTCCCACTGAAATCAATGAGATTGTTCATGTACTTAAAATTAAGTTTATGAATGACTTTTTGCCTGACTAGTGTTGCACTGGATTGGGCTATATCTATATCCCATTTAGACACCTGCAGTTGGCCCATGCCAGCTGAATCAGACTCATGGGGTCCAGGCTAAGGAACTGTTTAACTATGGTGTAGACATTTGGGCTCAGGCTGGAGCCTAGGCTCTGGAATTCTGCCCCCTGCAAGGTCCCAGAGTCCAGACTCCAGTCAAAGCCCAAATGTCTACACCACAATTAAACAGCCCATCAAACCTGAGTCAGCTGGCATGGGCCAATCTTGGGGTTTTAATTGCAGTGTAGACATACTGTTAATCACATATTAACTACTTGAATAATATTGACTTTAGTGGGGTTACATCTGTGCTTAAGGGTTTCAGTGACTTGAATTATAGTGCCCAGCACACCCTGCAAGATCATGCCCTAAATAATGATCCCCCAATCATCAAGTTCAGAATTTTCAAGTAATCATGTTGGATGTTCAGCTCTTATGAAATTCTGGACAGTGGTAGGTTCTGTGTACTTGAAAATCTGACCTTACTCTAGACCTCGGTGGGAAATGGTCTTCCTGTCCCATGAAATTTTTTTTCCATACATGATCAGAACAAAAAGTCAAAATCTTCAATATTTTCACAAATTGTCAAACCATTTTTGCTATTTGTCAATCTAAATGTTTTGTTTGATCATTTCAAAACACCATTTCCGTTTCAACTTCTTTAACCTTTTAAATCTAAAATTGCTAATTTAGAGTTGTTTCAGTGCAAAAAACTAAAATGTTCCTGTTCAAAAATGGCAAAAAGGGATACTGCAACAACTTTGAAATTTTTTTCCTATAAAAATGGCTAAGTTGGAAGATGTATTGACACCAACTTTCCTTTGCTAATAGTTTAGGTTTTGACATATTGGCATTTTGGCAACCTCCCTCGCCCCCAAATGGTTCATTGAAAATTTCCCAAACTGCTCTACTGTGACTCTTTAAAAATTTGTCCCAGAGAGGCCAAAATTCAGGGAGATAAAATAAAACTCACATGAAAATTGTCATCTTTGGTAGCAGATTTCCTAGTTAAAGCTCATATTTTTACTCTCTCCTTCAGACACAAAAACAAACGAATGGTACAACAGCACAAGACAATTATACCTTTTTTGTGCAATCTTCTTGTTTTATTTTGTACCATAAACAGAAATCATGGAGATACAAAGCATTGGTCTGTAAGGAAATCAGCAGGAGACCCTCTGGACTGGAGCACAGCTATAGGAGATTAATGAATTAGTAGCACAATGGTATATACATTCTTGTGTCCAAAGCCAGAAAGAGGTTGAATGTTCCTTTATTGTTAGATTTGTGAAGAAACTGTATGGTTCTTTCTAAAGTGATTTCCTAAAAAGAATTCATTGCTTAACCATGAGAAAATTCAAAAGGGTATATTTAATTTGAGGGGAAATGAGGCTATTTGACAGCTCATCTTATCTTTGTTAATAAATTGAAATGTTTTCTACTTTTTCTGAAGCGGAATTGTTTGGTTGGCCTGGAGTGTATCATTATTAGAAATGGGTGAGAACTGAAACCCAAATACTGAATTTGAACTCCTTGATCAGAATCCAGCCCAATGATTTTCATTGGAGGATGGCTCAGAACTACAAGGTATCTCCTTTTCAAATCCAAGGTGCATTTTTTCAACAGGTCCTAACTTGAATTGAAAACTGCACCCCAGAATAGAAAATTGTAACTTGGATGTGAGGAGGGAAGGGGGGAAGCTCCTTCTACTTTTGGAGTTGGCTCACAATGGATACACCAATCTGGGGATTCAGATACAAAATTTGTGTTCCAGTTCTGGCCCATAAGTCCCATCAACTTTCTAGAGACTTAAGCTCCTAACTCACTTAGGTACTATAGAAAATTTTGACCCACAAGCAGGGCCGGCTCCAGCGTTTTTGCTTCCCCAAGCGGCGGGATAGGAGAACCGCGATTGGCACTTCTACCGCCGCCACTTCATTTTTCGGCGGCAATTCGGCAGCAGGTCCTTCCCTCCAAGAGGGACTGAGGGACCCGCCACCAAAGAGCCAGATGTGCCTCCCTTTTCCGTTGGCCACCCCAAGCACCTGCTTGCTGTGCTGGTGCCTGGAGCCGGCCCTGCCCACAAGTTGTGTTGAACCACAAGCTCTCAACATTCACAGCTAGGGCCAGATTTTCATAAAAGCTCAGCAGCCAACATGACATTCAGTGGGACTTGTGCTTTCAAGTTATTAGATGTTTTCAAAATCTCATCCCCAATTGATAAGAGTGGCTAATCTTGTGATATTTTTTTCCAGGTTGGAAGAGAGGTTATGGCACTACCTGATTTGCCAAAACTGTCTTTCAATGGAAAATGGGGTTTTCAACTAGGCACATTTTATTTCACAAAAGTATCTGCTTTCAGTGGAAAATCTGAATTTTTCCATAAAAAACCAGAAATATTTTGGCCTAAAATGCTATGTTAGCAAAGTGCCTAGTGAGCGTTGTAGTTTGGGTGCTTTGTGTCCCCATTCTGGCCTGTCCGCTAGGTTTCCCAGCTGGAATTCATCTCCCATGAGTCATCACGATGTGAGATGCCAAGGGTGCATTGCCCACTCTGTTCCCACAAAAGCAGGGGAAATAAGAGCACATCATGGGAGATGCAGCCTTACCAGTGAGCCCTGCCTAGGGAGGAAAATGGTTAGCATGAGGCACTTGAATTACAACTCCCGTGAGGCACCGTGGTAGCATTTCAGAACTGAAATATTTCATGGCAAAGTCAATGTTTTCCATGCAAACTCCTCTCCCATTTTCCAATTAGCTCCAGTTGGGAAATCTACCCAGGAGGGCAGCTTTAGCCATAAGGCAGACTGTCTGGCAAAGGCTGCATCTCCTGAGTCAGCATATCTGCTAGCTGGACAAATCATGTTTCCTCCACAGTCACTTCAAACTAGTGCTGGATCCCTATGGAGGAGTTACAGGTTCCTTTATGCCCCCTGTGAGCAGATCCTCTTCCCTGAGTTTGGCTGGTTGGTAGAAGCAGTCATATCCCTGGGCTTAATTTAGCCCATGTAGTTACAGGAAGGTACTAAATCAAATACCATGGCTATTTTTTTAAAAGGAAGCTGGGTAATTTTGATAACGAAGACCAATATAACAATATAGACTGTAATTATGCATGCTAAGGAAATCTCATGCTTCCAGATGTAAACTGATGATCATAGGGAACGGTTTTTTTCTCCCTTGTGTACAGTATTCTCCAACATATTCATTTTAGAAGGGTTTCACCTTCATCTGAAGCATCGGGCATTTGCTAATGGCGGACACAAGACATGTAGACTTGATATACAGACCAATGGTCTCTATACACCTTCCCACCCTAAACAATGCATTAGCTAAATTTAGCCGCCAAGACTACAGGCCAGAGCCTCAGCTGTTACAAATCAGTGTAGCTCTAGTGAAGTTAATGGAGATCAGCTCAGAGCCACAAATGAGCATATGGTTCTTCTTTTTCTAGTCTAATAATTCTAAGATCTAAGGCTCCCTGAGTGCCCTCGATCAGGAAATAAGTGTAAATAGTTTGATAAATGAGCCTCTGATGAAACAAGAAATTCAGAACACCACATCTCACATTTAATCAAAGGAGTTTCTCAAAGAATCTGGAAGCCAAGCATTCTCATTGGTTTGACTTTTAACTGAAGGAAAGCTTGTAGCCAGAACAGAGGTCAAGATTTTAATAGGGAAGGATGATAAACTTTTTAATAATTCTTTTTGCCAAGAAATCAGTGCTTAGAGATGCAGTTATTTTAGGGGAAAAAATGTTAAAAGTTCCTTTAACTCTTACTCCTGGTGCTTTGTCATATGATTTGCTGGTTGTTAATTTTAATGCTTAGGACAGTAAGTCAATAGTCCCTGTTGAAGACTGCAAGCCCTGCTTGCTAAAAACGTAGGCCACCAGAATTGAATATTCTTGAGGGACTGTATTCAGTGATTGGTCTACATCATTTGGAATAATTTCTCAGGGTATTAGGGAGAACTGTCCTGATGTGTATATATGTGATGCCTTCTACACAGTGATTAAATTTATTGTTAATGCTTCTTAAGAGTACAGTCTACCATGCGGATCAATTTTATACCCTTCACAAACTGAGGATGTTTATAATGTGATTAATAGAGCAGCAATCTTATGAGTAGGAATTTAATCAGCTCTTTTTATCTTTATTTAAAATATGCTAAGTCTGTTTAAAATGGAAGGAAACAATTTTGGTGCACGGTTTACTGTACAATTAAGTGCATAATTGCAGTATCTATCTTGGGTTTGTTTGGTTAATTTTGTATGTTCTCCTTTAAAAATGTTGACTGAGAACCAGCTGGGGCATTATTTGTATCCATTTGGAAGCCTCATGCTAATATTTAAATTGCTTCCCATTTTTACTGAAATATTTACTTTGGGGAAGGTGGGAGAACCAGACGTTGCTTGCAATCTACGTGGCATAGACACATGTACCCTTAGTGATAAATACAAACTTGAGGAAAAATAAATATGTAGAAGTATTTCCCCTTGAGGACTGGCAATGAGGAAACAGTGGCAAATTAAAATGTTTCTTAGTTACGTATTGGAAAATTAGCTAGAGCCTGCATTAATTGAGATTCAGTTCTCTATGTATATCAATGCCTCCTTAACCATCTGGGATTTGCACTAGTGAGAGAAACACAGAGCAACAGATTAATCCAAATGTTGTCAGTGACAAATATAAATTGAGGGTTTAAAGCCTACATTGAAATAAATTAGTATTAAAAACCTGTTCACTCTTCCTCCTAGATTTCTTAGAAGAACAGGAATTTTGTAAAGAAATGTATTCATTGTTCATAGACTAAGCTACTGTAGCTGGAAAAGGCAAATAAAAGACTTTAGATCTGATGTAAAGCCAAAAATTTCAAGCTAACATCTTCATGCTTCACCTCATGTGGGGGAGGATTGCCTCATAAATGTGTACAAAGCTACCTCCTTGTCCTCCTTCAAATCTGTCCTTAAATCTGTCCTGTGATGTGATGCCTACAAAAAAAAACTTGACAATGGTGAGGCACTGGTGTGTAATGACCACTCTGCCTACCATGTTGACCAATAATCATTATTTCCTGACGCTCCCCCATCTGTCTCTCTATATTAAGCTATTGTCTCTGGTTTTATAGTTTAAATTGTACATTCTTTGGTGCCAGGATTGTCTGTCTGTTCTATGTTTCTATAGCGCCTAGCACACTGGGGTCCTGATCCATGAATAGGGCTTCTAGGTGCTGCCAAAATAGAAATAATTAAAAATAATCTTGAAGTCAATGGAAAGAATTGTATTGACTTCAGGAGGTTTTGGATCAAGCCAAATATGCCTTTGGAGTGATTTTCAAGTTTTGTATGTTGTTAAGATGTGGATTCATTTTAATGTACCTTTTTCAATACCTCTGGCCTCATTTACAAGAGGCACTAGACAGGATTTGTAGATAACTGTGCCATCCCACTACAACGCTGTACTGTTTTTTTTTTACTTAAACTTTTAATTTTAATAAGCAACCTTATTATTAACCTTGTACCCACAGGCTAATCTAAAATTTTCCGGTGATAAAGATATGAAATCACAGAAAATTAGAGTAATTTTGAGTATTCTATCAGGGGCTTTTTATGGCATTTGAAAATTTCAGCTCGCTGCCAACACACTGAAAACTACCTGCTGAGCACGTGCATTTTATTTTTGTTTGCAATTTAAATGTGTGAGCCATTTGAAGACCTAGAAACAGACTCTCTGGAAATCAGAGGGGTGCTCTGTGCTACTTCAGAGATGCAAAGCTGCCGTCAACCTATTTTAACTGGCCAATTAAACTGAATTTTTGTCTACTTTGGGTGACTACAGTGGCACAAAGCAACTGAAGTGAACTGGTGAAGACCTTAGCAAATAAAATACCAACCTAAGGACCAAATATATGGCTACTTGTCACATTTTTGTTTAACAATACAGGTTATTGGATGCTATCTGTTATGGCAGGGAAGGAGAGAAGAGGGGCCAGATCCTCAGCTGGCATAAGTTTGCTTCACGTAATTGATAACAACTGAGCTGTGCTGACTTGCACAAACTGAAATTTAGCCCGGTTCTTTTGAGTTGATACAGCTGAAGAGGACAGATGGAGGAGAAATGCTGTGTGGCACCGGGAGACACCGTAAGATTGGAGTCCATTATTCAGCCACAGAACAACACAGGAGCAGACAGAACTCCAGCTTGCCTAATGAACATGCCTGACCACTGCTTGCAGGGAAAGGAAAATGTAGTCTCCATGTCCCTTTTGAGTCCTTGACTTTTCATCTGAGACTGTCCATATGGTCTGTGCTAATTATGTTGGTGGTGGTTTTTGTGATGTGACTCTTACCCACTAGAAACTGGACTGAGACCTTCCAAATCCATTTAATAAAGCTGCCAAATAGCCATGACAACTTATAAATTGAAACTAAAATGATAAATTGTGTGCCAGCAGTAATCTGGGAGACACTATATGCTGCTTAATTGGGAATCTGGTTCACCAATGTATTATGCCAATTTTACATTGGAGTATCTTCAACTACCTTACACTGCCATACAACTTGGGTAACTCAATGGTGAATCAGGTCCTAGATTTACAATGGAAACTGTGTACAAGTTTTATTTTGTTCTTCTGTTAAAACTACCCGCCTGTTTTATAATCTTTTTTAAGGTAGTTAGATTTTGTATGTATTCTTCCTGATTATTACTGATATTGACTTCTTCCTAAAATTAACACTCTACAAGATAAAATACCGGACTGCAAGTGATTCCCAAAGGATCTCAACAGATGAAGAATATGGAATTGTTTTTAAGGCTCTTATCCCATATGGGTTTAATATACCAGACTAAGTAGTGCTTCGGAGGTTCTTCAGCAAACCGATACAGTGCTCTACCGAATGAAAATGTTTATAAGCTTTCAACTCTCCGCCCTGAAATCAGCAATTTTTTATCTGTGTATATAACACTTATGTTTGAGACACATTTTTGTCCTATTTCCATAAATATGCAGAATGTATAGTCTGTGCAGCGCTGTATCATTTTGTTGAATATCAGTGTCGCAGTAGAAGTCATTCTATGATTCTCATTAGTTAAATATCCATTACTGTGAGCATGAGCTAGGTATTGTCCCTGCCTCATATATTTATTGCTTGCAGTACTTTTATCTGGCAAAACACATTATGTACCATTACAATGAGTCAAGTCATAGTCATTTTTGAGAAGTCATGCCACATCAGTGTTTTATGTTGATAAATATAACACAGCTCTTTTACCGAAGTGAACATATCCTAGAGCTAGAGGGAGAACTGGCCTGTATGAGGGCCAGTGTACAACTGCTCTGCCCAAGGAACAGCCCCAGGAAGGAATGTGACTCAGCTAATCTCAGTTCCTTTCTTGCTGCATGGGAGCCCTTTAAGTGGCCCACCTTATTGGTCCAAACTTATGCCTGACCAGCTCCTTGGATCAGTAAGACAGTGGAGCATAGCCAAACTTCACCTCTTCCCCCCGCCTTTGCTCACTGACAGATCACCAGGGAGCAGAGTTTGTGCTCTGCACCAAGGTCCCATTAGGCCGAGCAAGGGTGTGTGTGTGTGGGGGGGGGGGGGGGGTGCTTACTTTCCTGCTAGTCTGAGTAAGACAGTGATGCATCTGCTTCTTAAGTCCAGCTTCTGATATTATGCACATTGAGCAGTACCATGCTGTACATTTAATCCTACTATAGTCAATGGGATCAATAGTGGAGTAAAGCGCTACTCTAATAGTAAGTCACTCTTTGTCCCTTACTGAGTTAAAGCTAGGGTGACCAGATATCCTGATTTTACAGGGACAGTCCCGATTTTTGAGTCTTTTTCTTATATAGGCTCCTATTACCCCCCATCCACCCTCCCTCTGTCCTGATTTTTCACATTTGCTGTCTGGTCACCCTACTTAAAGCTGTTGTTTCCTGTGGGAGCTCAGCCTCTTGTAGAATTGAGCTGAACTCAGATATTCACCTGGTTTAAAAATTGTCCAAAATTAGCTACACCAGTTGTTAATTGAATGTGTGATTAGCATTGGACCTTTTCTGTCAGCATCCAGAACTCATCTCCAGAATGAGTTCAAAATTAACGTTGTGTCTACATTTATAACTCAGCAGTTGCTGCTAAATTTACTCAAATATTCAATTAGTTCCATTCCAAGAGTTTCTAATCAATATCACTCTCTAGCAGCAAAATAATGCAATGAAAGCCATTATTAGGATAATTTCTGCTGTTATCCCTGACTACTAGCTAATCTTTAGTTAATATTTGAGATATTAGTTAAATAGAAGCTATTCATATTTTTTATTTTTATTTTCCCCCCTTACAGCACAGACTAAATTGGCAGGATTGACCAGACATTTATATTCTCATACTAGGTAACTTTAAAATGTATTTCTTAGCATTTCAGTGGGGAAAAGTTTGTTTTTTCTCCCTTACAGCTTGTTCTGTACATATTCAGTGATGATTCATTTTTATGAAATGTAAGAGGTAGTCATAGCTCTTCCTAAAGCACCATTACATTTCTATTTGTCATGGCTTGGATTAAAGATAACTTGCAAGTGTGCAATATTCTACTCTGTTAATATAAAAATATAGACTTCAGCAAAGAGTCCTGTGGCACCTTGTAGACCAGGGGTTGGCAACCTTTCAGAAGTGGGGTGCCGAGTCTTTATTTGTTCACTCTAATGTAAGGTTTTGCCTGCCAGTAATAGATTTTAATGTTTTTAGGTCTCTTTCTATAAGTCTATAACATATAACTAAACTGTTGTTGTATGTAAAGTAAATAAAGTTTTTTAAAATGTTTAAGGAGCTTCATTTAAAATTAAATTAAAATGCAGAGCCCCCAGGACTGGTGGCCAGGACCCGGGCAGTGTGAGTGCCACTGAAAATTAGCTTGTGTGCTGCCTTTGGCACACGTGCCATAAGTTGCCTACCCCTGTTATAGACTAACGAAGTGGGTATTCACCCACGAAAGCTTATGCTCCAATACATCTGTTAGCCTATAAGGTGCCACAGGGCTCTTTGTTGCTTTTTACAGATCCAGACTAACACAGCTAACCCTCTGCTACTAAAAATATAGAGTATTTTTTAGGGTACAAAGCTGAAATTCTGCATTTTAACTTGAAGAAAGAGGCTGATTCCAGTGAGTTAGGTTATGGTTTTTCTAGGAAACACCCCTGACTTTTCCCCACCTTTCATCCTGTGTAACTCAAGAGGATCTTGGCTTTTAGGAAGAAGATCTTTTCCTAAAAATGTCTCTTCCTCTGTCATTACTTAAGCATGTTTATCATGCCCCTAGTTATCACTAGCAATGGCACCAGATATAGCAAATGTATGACTAATCACACACCACTAACCCATGAGAATTGTCTTGGGGTTAAGACACTGGACTGGGCCTGAGGAGATCTGAGGTCAAGTACTAGCTCTGGTACAGACTTCCTGCGTAGCCCTGGGCAAGTCATCGAATATCTCTGTGCCTCAGTTCTCTGTGTGTAAAGTGGGGATGCTTTCCTACCTTGCAGGGGCATTATGAAGGTAAATTCATTAACTTTTTGGGAGTTGCCCAGTAATTAAAGCCATAACACCAACATAGAGTAAAGCAAAGTGTGCTCCTAGTGTTTGTGTATACGTCCAGGAAGAGTAGCAAGATCTTTAATGTGCTACTCATAATCTGAGGCACGCATAGGTAGAAGGGACCCTCATTCCAGCAGAATAGTGCTGGACTCAGAAGTATTCATCTTTCTCCAAACTTATCCAGAGTGCCCCCCAAACTGGAGAAGTATGTCCTAGGGATGTAAAAGTTTAACCGGCTAACCGATGAGCTTGATGCTTATTTTTTCCAGTTAACAATTAAACTCTGCTGCCCCCACGTGTGCTGGGGGTCCCAGCTGCCACACCGGGAGTCCCGACTGCTGGCCCCATGCACAGGGCTCGGCTGCTAACACCGGATACCGGGCGCCAGCAGAGCCCACACCCCTACTTCCCTGTAAAACGTTTAACCCTTTAACTGATTGACTTTCAATGGGTTAAATGGTTACTTTTTTTTTACCTGCTATTTACATCCCTAGTTTGTCCAGCTATGGGGTGTCACACTTTTAAGAAAAATGTGGACAAACTGGAGAGATTCCAGGGGGGAGCAACAAAAATAACACTTAGAAAACATGACCACTGAGGAAAGTTAAAAAATAATACCTTACCTGCATTGCTCAAGTTGTTTCAAAAATGCATGATACCCCCTGCCCATAAAATAAACACTGGAGATACTGTGTCAGATCTCCAGCCTCTGTAAATCACTGTAGCTCCACTGATTTCATTCCAGTTGAAATATATAGCCAGCTATACTGCAACTTATAGACCCTCAACCATCAAATATAAGCTTTCTTGTGGACCACAAAATTAACTTCACTGGGAGTGAAAGGCTGGGTCCTTTCCTTATAATGTATAGTTGATCAAACACAATAGATAGCAATAAATTACTTCAGTTTAAACATTCCACAACTAGTAGGACTATTTCTAAGGGCTGATTGGAAACAAGAAATGCCATAAGTTTAGTGACACAGTCTGTTCTTGTAAGATTTGCAGCCACAAGCCATGAATAAAGTTGTTGTGTTTATTTAAGCTGTTGGACCTCTGATTCATCTGTCACTAATAGAGATCTCACTGCTACCCAATTATTCAAAAGAAGGGAAACCTTCTCACTCCTTGTCAGAACTTACTTACGGCTGTATGATTCCAGCTGTGTCTACTGCAAGCCATCCATGTACTCCAAGCTTAGGCTACGCTGGAGGGTGCCAGCTGTCTCTTCTTAGCCATGAACATCCATCCATGAGAATGATAGGCTACCACCAGGTTAGCTGGTTTTTGCGAGTGCAGAAATATTTACTGAAACAATATCTCAATTTGGAGCTAGCCTGTCATTTTGTACTGTACAACTGTCCTCTAGTCAATTCCCAACTCACGTAGCCATGCATGGTCTTCCTGTATGTAATATACATTCCCTTTATATTTGTCTATATCTAGTCTATATCTAGATACATATTTCTATGTAGATAAAATGAGATTTTACATTTTTTCCTAGTGCTGAAGAAATGTGCCAGACTGTGACAACCATAAAGACTGGCATCCTCTATTAATCCACATGCTGTCCTTCAGCTGTGGAGGAAACTCTTCTTAGGACTGAGATGATATTTCACTCTGTTTCCAGTCTCTCATATTTCTACTAAAATGTACAGCTGCTTGGAAGATTTTCAGTTACACATGCTGTTTGGTGGAAGATGTATTGGTTTTAGCAGGGACTGGGGTGGAGGGGAGATTCTCTCAAATGCTGTAGTCAGGGGTGCAGGTTCAAGTCTCTGCTCTGCCTGAGTCCGAGTGATCTGGGGTGAAAAATCACAGCTCTGAATCAGGCAGAGATGGGTCTTGACTCTGGGTGTCACACAGGCCAAACAAGCACCCTGGCCACAAAGCCGGATACACTCAAAAAGTTCAGCTTTCCACTTGGCAACTGCCATTTTGACATGAAATAGAATTGGCATCGTCCAGCCAACTGTACTAAAATGGGAAAAGGAGGATCCCAGTTTGTCATTGTGTCAACTGAAATGAGATATGCATCTTAAGTTACGTCTACACTACACACCAGCGGCGGCAGCGTGTAGCTACATGCTCCAGTGAAACTATTGTCGTTACATGCGTCAGTGACTGCGGCAAGGAAAGGCTCTGGCAGGGAGGTAGGGTGACTACATGGCATGTGTGAAAAATCAGGACAGAGGGTGGGGGGTAATAGGAGCCTATATAAGAAAAAGCCCCAAATATCAGGACTGTCCCTATAAAATTGGGACATCTGGTCACCCTACAGGGAGGAGGCAGCAGGGAAAGGCAATGGGATGCTACACTGCTAAAAATAGCAATGGAGACAGGGAGGTGCAGCTTGGGTGTGTAGAGAACTGTGGAAGGTATCTACTCTTGTACATACCCAGAGACTTCAGGTGTGTCTTTGCTCACCTAAGCTGTGCCTCATCGTCTGCACTGCTATTTATATCTATGTGTGTTCTCTACATGCTGCTGAAGGAAGTGTGCGGTATAGCTGTACCCTTAGGGGCATATATGGCCCCCCATTACTGTAGTATCTGAGCCCTTCACAATTTCTACAAAGTCCCTGCTGACCTTGGTTGGAGTTGGATCAGCCTGAGGCAAATGGATCCATCTCCCATTATCAATCACCTCAACTATCCTGATCAATTCCCCTCTGATAAGTTTGTTTTCTTTAAACTTTTATTTTAATAAAAACCACAATCACAATTTGCAATTTCTGCCCTTTTGTTTTTAGTTCAACATCCAAAAGTTTGCAAACAAAATCCCTGATGCATGCCCTTTGATCCACATACGTCCCTACATACAGTCATACCCCGTATTAGTATCCTGTATTTTGACAGAGAGCCACAGAGGGAGATACAAACAAAAGAGAATTCCAACATGCCTTTCACTTTAACCTCTGGTTTTATTACATGGTGGTCTGCCCCCTTAAGGGCCTGGGGCCAGCCAGCCCCGTTCAATTATCAGACCCAGCTGGGAAGGGCTCAGGTGATTATAAAAGCCAGCAAGTAGCTCAACTGAGGAGAAACTGGAGGGGAAAAGGAGACAGGTTCTTGTAGGGGGATGCTGAAGCAGGGCACCAGGAAGGACTATTCTTTGTTCAGCTGTGAGAAAGGCAAAGGGGAAAGTCTTTGACAGCTGTATCCTCTGGTGAGCAGAGGAGTTGCTTTATTTTGATGTTTTGTCTAAGTTTCTGGTTTAGAGACTGCCCCATACCATGAGAGAAGAGCCTAAAAGAGACTCTGGGTGTTGTACTGGCCTTTCTTGGCCTGGGGAAACAGCCTGGGAACCTAGAGTTTTTCAGTGGTATCCCCACAAATTATGCAGTAATGATACTGAAAATGATCATTTAGATGTAGAGCCTATTGTATAGTAGTCAGCAAAAAAAGGAAATGTCCAGCTAAATTACATTTGAAGAGGAAACAAAAAGACAATTTTTTTTTTGGAGGGGGGATTGTGACAAACCTGTAAGATCAAATAATAGAATAGGTTAACTTGTATCTTCAGCAGCAGTGGGTAGGGAAATGGTTTTTCTTTCCTGTGAGACTTTTGAAAATGTTTCCCATCTCAAATCATGATGGGGGGGGGGGGAATCAAAATTCCAAAAATGTTCATGAACAGATGACCCAATCAGACCCCCCCTTTTTTAATTAATCAAAATGTTTCATTTTGATCATCTTAATAACTTTTAAATATAAACTAAAACTTTGAAACCAATAACTTCTAACTGAAAAAGGAAACTGGTTAGAAAACATTGAAATAGGATGTTGAAACTTTTAAAAAAGAATTCTCCAAATCAGGAGATGTATTGAAACTGTCCCTTTTGCACAAATATTGTTGGTTTCAACAAATGAGCTTTTTCCAGCAAACAAATATAACCCCAGAAAACATGTTGATGCAAGATTTCAGGCCAGCTCTAATCTTCGCTACCTACCCATTCCCTGTGTACACTTAAAATGGGATGGAACCTGAGAAAAGAGGTGAACTGAAGCTGTCATGATCTCTATAAGAGACCAGGCTATGCCAAGTTCATTAACTTGGGAGTCACTCATATATTGGTGAAAGGCACCAGCTCACAACCTTAAGACAAACTGAACAGAGCATTAGAAAATATCCTGTAGGCTGAGGGGAACATCTTGCATAATACACTATTGTGGACTACCAGGATTTCCATCCCCAGCAAACCTTGTTTTCAGCTGGTGAATATTTATCAAATGGAACTCTATCTATATATACATTAGTGGGATCTATTTAAAGCTCAGCCATGAATTTCTTACTCAGGAGGGAAGCTTGCCTGAGTAAAGACCTCATGATGAGGCCCTTACAAAGAGAATGTCTCCACCTCTACACAAGTGTCTTAAGGCACTAACTTATTTTAAGTGTTTTCGTACGTGGCATCTAGATAGACAATCTCTGCCATAAAAAATATTGCCAATTTAATTATTCCATGAGTGGTCCCGTTGGCTTCTGTGGCGCAACTCATTGGGTAAGGTACTATTGAGTTTGAAAAAAGACTTTGAAATCTGTCCCTGTGTGCTTGGATAATGCCTAGTATAATAGTGCCCTGTTTGGAGTCTATAATATTAGTGACAATAATAATAGGTTACCAGATCTGATGAGCAAAATTACACCTTTAATATTGTACAGCAGGAGTGGAACTCTGCAGTGAAATATTAGCACTTATAGCAATGCCATGGATTTGCATGCTAATGCCAAAGAAAAGACTGTTCTTTTAACCAGAGAAAGGCTAATGTTATCCTACCTCACCTTCTATTCTTGTAGTGTTTGAGGATGAGAGTTTCCTGGGGTTCTTCCATATCGTTTAAATGCAGTTTTTCTGCTGTGTGGGTGTTTACCAGCAAGACTGTTCTAGTTACATCTACCTTTGAGAGCCCCCCTAGGCTCAATTAGAAGTTCTGAAACTGTACAAGCCTGCAATTATTTTGCTGTCCTGTCCTGATCCTGGCTTGTATGGGTATAGCTGAGAATATGGACAGTACTTTTACATTATGTAGAGAGCATTATTCCTGTACTTACTTTTACTCACAAACCATGAACATTTTAATAGGAAGTTGTTCACAGCACTAGGACTGCTGATCCATTTTTTAAACTATTCAGAATGGTCTTTAGTTGGGTGAGAACTCAAGCTGCTCTGGAGAGACTGTATTAGGAAAATGTATGCTAAATTTCATCCTTGAAGTCAGAAATTCATCATGCTTAATTTTAACATAATCTCACTGTAAACTCTCCAATCAAGAAGATCATGAAATTAAAGCTCTCACAGAAACCTCTAACTTCCTTAGCAGTAAAGCACAGAATAATAGAATTGTAGGGCTGATAGGGGTCTCAACAAGATATATAATCCATCTCCCCCTTGCCACCCACCCTGAGATAGGACCAAATACACCTAGACCACCCTGATAGGTATTTGTCTAACCTGTTCTTAAAACCCTCCAGTAATGGATTCCGCAACCCCCTGGAAGCCTATTCCAGTGCTTAACTAACCTTATAGTTAGAAAGTTTTTCCTAATACCTAACCTAAATCTCCCTTGCAGATTAAGCCAATTACTAATTGTCCTTCCTTCAGTGGATATAGAGAACAATTCATCATCATCCTTTTTGTACCAGCATTTAACAGATTTGAAGATTATCAGGTGCCCCTCATTCTTTTTTTCTCAAGACTAAATGTGCTCAGTGTTTTAACCTTTTCTTGGTAGTCTGGTTTTCTAAACCTTTTATCATTTTTGTTGCTCTTCTCTGGACGCTCTCTCCAAATCTTTCTTAAAGCGTGGTGCCCAGAACTGGACACAGTACACCATCTGAGGAGAGCAACACAATTATCTCCGATGTCTTACGTACAATGCTCCTGTTAATATACCTCAGCATGTTAACCTTTTTTTTTCTTTTTGCAAATGCATCAGTTGACACATTCAATTTGTGATCCACTATAACCCCCCAGATCCTTTTCAGCAATACTACTGCCTTGCAAGTCATTCCCCATTTTGTACTTGTGAGTTTGGTTTGGTTTGGTTTGGTTTCTTGTCCTCAAGCGTACTGTAGTACTTTGTAATCATCTCCTTTGGATTTTATCTTTTTGATTTCAGACAGGTTCTCCAATTTGTCAAGGCTGTGTTGCATGCTAATCCTGTCCTTCAAAGTGCTAGTAATGCCCACCAATACCCCCACCGTTCAGCTTATCTGCAAACTTCATATGCATATTCTCCATTCAAGTAACTAGTAAAATGATTGAATAGTACCAGTCGCAGGGCAGAACCCTGTGGAACCGCACCCCCCGTTTGACAGCAAACCCATTGTAACTACTCTCTGAATATGGTATTTCAATCAGTTTTGCACCCACCTTATAGTAATTTCATCAAGACCACATTTCTCTAGTTTGCTTATGACACTGTCACGTAGGAGTGTGTCAAAACCTTTATTAAAATCAAAGATATATCATGTCAATGCTTCCCTCTACCTAGTAAGCCAGTAACCTTGTCAAAGAATGGAACTATGCTGGTTTGGCGTAGTTTGTTCTTCACATATCCATGTTAGCTATTCCTTATAACCCTATTATTCTCTAAGTGCTTACAAATTGATTGTTTAATAATTTTTTCCAATTTCTTCACCAGTATTGAATTTAGGCTGACTAGTCTATAGTCCCATGGGTGCTCTTAGTACCTATCTTTAAAACAGGAAACAAAGTTTGCCCTTCTCCTGGCCTCTGAGAGCTTACATGTCCCCCATGAGTTTGCAAAAATAATTGCTAATGGCTAGTTTTTTGAATACCCTAGTGTGAATTTCATCAGGTCCTGCTCACTTGAATACATCTCACTTATCTAAATCATCTTTAACTGCTTCTTTTGGCTTTCATTCCTTCCCCTTGTTGTTAATATTAACTTAGAGAATCTGGTCACTATTTACATTTTTAATGTCAATTGTAGCAAAATAGGCATTGAATACCTCAGCCTTGTTGATATTGTCCATTGTTAGCTCTCCTTTCCCACTAAGTACAGGACCTACATTTTCTTTATCTTTCTTTTGTTCCCAATGAATAATCTTGCATGCATGATATTAAATATCACTGTCTACTATGAGATGTTATAGAGGAGCAGAGAGGCTTGTATTTAAAGGGCAAAGACTTAAGAAGTGTTGACAATAGGTTAATCAAATCCATCTAGTTCAGGATGAGGTGTCCTGATCTTTGATACTAGTGTGGGTTATATGTGCATACTGGTACAGCATGTGTCACATAGCCCAGGTTAGGGATAACAGCTTACTATTGCTGACAGCTGATGGAGTTGTTCTTTGGCTCTGATGGTATAGGAGTGTGCTGTGGGCAGAAGGTCCAGGCTTCAAATCCTGTTGATGACCCAGGCAGGAGATCTCAAATTCATACCTCAAGATATAGACAAATGAAGACAGTAGGAAGAGACTATTTCAAAGGAAGGCAAGGAAGATCTCCCTAAATGGTTAGAAAGGGAAGTCAGTGTGCAACTGCACTGTAAATCTTATACCTTGTGCTTTCAGAAGGATTTTACCTGTAAATGTTACTGCAGGTTGAAGTGCTGTACCATCTAAATTCCACTTAACATGCTACTGATCACTCTCTTCCCAACAGCAATGGATCTCTTGATAATTTGTGTTACTGCTGCAAGGGTTTTTGTGACTGCAGTGTGGTAGGGATAATTTTTGTGTGCTGAAGAGTCTAATGCATTACAGGTGAAATTAACTCTTCTCAATAGAATCTGCTCGCTTTCTGCACTGCTTAAATCTTCAGAATAATGCTTTATTGGACTTGTTTTGCTTGTGGGGTGGGGGTAGGGTGGGGGGAATTTCATCCCTAACAATTTACTGCATCAAACTCCAGCATAACTTCACTGAAGTCAATGGAGCTATTCTGATTTACACCAACTGAGGATCTGGTCAGCAATGTATTTCTTAGAAAACTGATAAGTTAACAAACAGTGATTTGGTGGTGGTGGTTCTTGGGGTTTTTTCTTGTTTTTTGCCTCTTCTCTTCCCTTTCTCCCTCTCCTGCCCAATATGTGATGCCCCTGGTAGAATCAAAATATGATCCAAGTATTGCTATAAATTTTATCATTCTCTTATGCTAACCCTACTAAACTTTTACTGTCTCCAGAATGAACAAAGTCACTCTCCTTTGAGTAGGAAGTTCCTGTTTGTATTTTATAGCTGAGAGTTTGCTTTTTCTCTTTCAGGTCACAATGGAGCATTGCGGCCTTTAAAGCATGATTAAATGGTACAGCTTCAGAGCATCTGTCAGAAGGTCAGTCTTCTTTTCTCACGCTTGGATTTACACTTGGGTTCCGCAACTAACTTCTTCTACAGTCACTCTGATTTACACGAACATAATCAAGAGTCGACTCAGGTCCTATACCTTTAATGCACCAAACAGATTAAGCTATGGGCCTAATCCAGTGCCCATTAAAATCTGTGAGGGGGCTACCATTGATTTAGATCAAATCCTGTGTGCATAAAAAGTCTACGTTTGCTTTTTTCCTTTTGCATTTGCAGTACTTTGTACCAAACACAACACTGGGGAAGTTAAGCATACATCTGAAAGTATATTGTCTGCTCTGTAATTCTTATCAAATTTAGGGACACTAAACACAGTTTATTGTCACTGCCAATGGCTGAAAAAGATGGTATTTGGAATGATACCCAGCAAGAGATATTACTCAAGTAATACTTTGTTCACTTCTTCATCTCTATTGTTGAGCAAATAGATTTACATTCACTTTGTTTCAAGACCTGTTGCATCGCTAAAATATGCTGCCACATCTTCACCACAATATGTTACGAGGATTGCAAAGTAGGAGTGAATTGACTATGGCGTGCTATATGGCACACTCGGCCACATAACACTCTCTTTGAAGTACAACAGGCCTATTCCTCTAAAGAGTTACTCATGTGACTAGACCTTGCTATTTATTCAGATTCTAATACTGTGCCCATCACCATGGTATCTAAGTGCCTGTCAGTGATGTGTTAACTTCAGTGGAACACCTTACTAAAGACAGCTCATGTAAATAGGGGTCTGCAGTGTTGAACTTCAGTGTGCTAAATCATCTCTCTCTTTCTCTAGATAGCTATATCAAGAGGGAGATGAGAGAATAAATCTACCTACAAAACCCCAGTGTGCTCTCGTATCATTTATTTCTACTGCCCCAATATTTAACACGTCTATTGTTTTATCACTAGGCTATTTTTCAATGAAGCCATAGACATACTATGAAACTTAAATGAATTGCTTGTTTCTCTGTGTAAGGTAGTTGGCACACATGCTAGGTCTACTGTATATGGAAAACCAAACTTAAATTTGTCCAGGCTCATAAATATAAGATATTTCCCAGATGCATCCTGGTTGTTGTCCTGAAAAAGGTCTTTTTATAATTTGTACAAATTGCAATGATTCCCCTTGAAGGCTAAAACCTACTTCTTCCCAATCCCCTCAGACTGTAGCCATGACAAGAAAAATATAACAAACTGATCTTTTTAGCAGCCTAAATATTTATTTAATGGTAATCCAACTGCTCTGCAAAATTCTAATGGATTTTTAATGTTTTGTTTCCCCTCCACCATGCTTTTTTAAAATAAATCTTGCACAGATTTATAGCTCCAGGTTTTTCAAGCAATCTTTATATCTTAGATATTGGGGGTGGGGGGAATATGCTTTTTAGGTCACTATTTTGTCATTAATATTCACAAAGTAAGCAGCAGTGTCAGACTATTAAATAATTGTGACCTGTGCGGGAAAGGAGTTTTTTACTTTAACCTTTTAGAAACCATATTTACATGTAATAGTATCATGAATAATGCATAAGGCTAGGTGCTAAGGTTATTTTCAAAGTCAGCCATTTTGAGATCAGGATGTAGAAAACAAAGCAAGAAAAGAGGTGCTGTTTTTCTTTTTTTCTTAAACTCCCTAGTACTCAGGAAATAGCACTGAAGTTTTATGCCGATGCGATTTCTCACCAAACTTCAAAGCTTAATTTAAACTCTGTTGGAATGAAGAGGCATAAAACAGATACAGTAGAATCCATTTAAATGAATGTCCGCAAAAGAGACATTTCTAAGAAAACAAATGTTCTACATAGTGAAGTATTAAAAAAAAAAAATCATGCAGCATAACAATTGCTCAAATATAGCAATCCTTATGTCCTCTTCTCAGCAGAATTGTTTGGAGGCCTTTTGAACTATTTAAGCTCTGAAAACAAGGCTGACCAATGTGTTTGAGATAAAAGTCTGAGAAATTGATAGAGATGCCGAACATTTCCTTCTCCTATGTGAAAGACACCCTAGAATTTCTGGTGTTGGTAAACGACTAGGGACTTAAGAGACTGAAAATTAATACACTAGGCCTTCTTTTTAGGGCATGGGAATAGAACCCACTTCTCTTGCCATTGGCCTGTTGAGTGACCTTGGAAGAGTGATCTTTCTGCCAGATTTGTACCCCAATTCAGTATTATGCGTGGTGTGCTGCTGGAGAACAGTTCCCCACAATTGGTCTGCATTCAGTGCCAAGAGCTGTGGCCCCTTTTCTAAATGGACAGGAAGGACTAGCTTGTTCTCCTGCTAGTTTCAGGAGTAGGCTGGATCTACAAATTACAACCCTCTGTGATCACAGGGCAAGATTCTCATCACAAGTCTAAATCCATTTACTTAAGTTGTATGAATGTGGCCCACAGTGTCAATCCCTTCTGCAAGAGATGAAGATACAGGTAAAGAAAATGCATGCACAAACCTGCATTTATTAAAATGGTGTTCTGGTAAATTGTTAAAGTATCCCAGCAAGCAAGATCTGGTTCATTTTCCAGCATATTTGATGCTTCATGAAGGATGGAGTTTTACTTCATCTCAAGGAAATGTTCTTGTCACTGGCAAGGTACTTTGTTTAAATCATTTCCCTACCTGTTTTCTTATCCATTGTGACATGAAAATTTTCTCCTATGAAATGAGCTGTATAATTTGGCTAAGGAAATGCTAAGTGCTTCATTTTAGAAGCATTATAGGTTAATGAAGACTTTCAACACCAGAAAGAAAGAGAAGCTAGGATTGTTTCTTCTGTCTTTTCAGTGATTTTATAACTAGTTGTAATACAGTCACTGAATGAAAAGCGCCCGAGTTGTGGAGTATTTTTCCTGACATACCACATTGATGGAAGAGTGACTTTGAAAGATCTTCTTGCTTATGTTTGCATGAAACAACTTTGCTCCCTTTCAAGAATTATAATAACCGTTTGCAATAACGTAGCAATTTTCAGGATGGAAGATGCTAATTGCAAACAGCATCACCAAAATGCAGCTGTAACAGGTGGACAACCAGATGCAGTCATGCTGCACTGGCATGGGAGGAGGAGCAGCTCTGTCCAAGGGCATTGACAAAGTTTTAATTTTATGAAAACTATCATGTGGGCTTTCATATCTACTTACCCAAAGAAGGCAGGAACTGGGAGCCCAATTCTGACCTTACATTGGTTTTACATGACCAGAACTCCATCAACTCCAATGAAGTTACTTCTGACTTACACCAAATGAAACCTTGAAAGCCCGAGATATCATTTTCATCTTAAAGAACACCATTCCTCCCTCCAGTTCAATAAACCACAGGGGACTCAGGTGGCTGAGGGATTTTTGACTTTCCAGTGATATTAAAGAGATTCCAGGGAGTCTGGATATTTCATACCCAGCAGATACAATGTTGAACAAAAGTTCATTTACCAGCATTCTTCTTCACTGCCCCTAGTACTGAGTTGTTCTAAGCTGAGTTTTACTGAACATAACAATTGGGTTAGGACAATCTGCCAAATTGTTCTGGTTTTTTGTGTCTGTACAAACTGCACATTCTGTCAATAACTAGCTTAAATTTAAACAGTGTTTCTCTTTGAGTTTGCTATCTGAGTGATATAAAGTAACTTGAATGTTTTCTTAGTATTTACCACAAGAGAGAATGTGTGTTCAAATAGGAATAGTGACTTCTTGTCTGTATCATAATACACTAGAGCTACACACTGAAAGGCCTCCTACCGTTATCATTAGAACTGTGCAGCAAAGTTATGGGTGAATAGTAAATTCACCGAAAAACAGTCTTTTGGATGTATCAAAGCTATGAAGTCAGGTCAGATATGACTAGTAGTTCTGGCCAAAAAAGTGTGTGGTGGTCTGTTTGTTTTTTCCTCCTGAAAAAGTCAAAATATTTCATGTGTACTATTTTAAAATTAAATATTTAGACTTTGCATTTAAAAATGTTGCTGTATTAAACTTAAAAACAAAAAGAATTAATAACAATTTAAAAAAAATCTAGTATTTAAAAAATAACTTCTAGTATTCTTTTAATCCATAACAAAATCTATTTTTGTTTTAGTGATAAATGGAGTGCTCAGTTTGGGCCAGAAACAAACCAGTTTTTGTTTTTTTCTGGCCTTCTTGGTTCACTCCCCAAATTGGGAGGGGAAGATTGATTCAGCTCTCACCTGTGCACAGTTTCCTTTACTCAGTCCATGGAACACTTGTGGATCTTTTCAGCTTTCACTGCCAGTCTGGCATGAATTCTTCATGGGAACATCACATTAGCTACCTTGTTGCACATAGGTTCTTTTAATCTTCGGCTTTCTTCCTCCTCTTACAGAGTGACAAGTGGTTCCCTCATCACATAAGGGGAAATTCATCCCAGTGCAAAGCACTAAAGCCTTTGCACCTAATGTAAGAGCTACTTTGGGTACTGAAGTGTTGCATACACCTTGTGTTGCTCCTTTGTGCAAGGGTTAACATAACCCATAAGGAACCCATAAGTTAACTTCCCCATGTTGTCTATCTTCATCTGTTCTGCATAAGGTAGAGTAGCATATGGTCCAAATAAGAGAATAGACAAAGCTTGGAGCTTTAAATAAGACCATGCAAAAATGACAAAAAAACTGATCCTATAAATACAAATATTTTAAAAAAATATATTTGGATTTGTAACAGTTCTGTTGCATAAAACGTTTCATTATAATAATGTACTTTAATTGCATATCTTTTCATTTGTGGGAGTGTGGGATAGATATAATATGCCTTGGACAAAAATAACTATCCATTAACTGCAATCATGCCGCACGTTTAGAAATGATTTAATTTCTGATGTGGTTCTCCCACTTTTCTGGACACATACTGTGAAAGTTACTGTATTAGTAAAATGGAATTAATGAGAAACTTAGTAGATAGAAATAGACTACACTGAGTACTGAGCTATGAACAAGTCCCGACACTAGAAACCATTTAATTAAAAATAAATAGAATATATTTTACAAGTGCCACAAGGGGAGGCGAGGGAACAAACATGCAGATAGAAATGCTTCACTAATTCTGAATGTGAAGAAAGTTCAAACAAATATATTGGCTTTTGTCATATTGTACTTGGGGAGGGGGAATTGAATTAAAATCCTTATAGAATTTGTAGTCTGAAAATTTGTTACAGTAATTAAATGCTAATAAAATAAGAGATTAAAAGGATAGCTTCCTTTAAAGACTACTCTCAGCTACCAAGGTTAGAAGGAAAGGATCATTCTAGCTGGATAAATGTCATAACTGAAACAAGCAGTAACTCATTTTTCTATATTTGAACATCTCATTATAATCCATGCCATTGAAAGACATATTAGGTTCCAGAGAGGTGATACAAGGTCTCCTGCTGAAAATCCAGCCTTTAATTATTTTATGGAGGTTAATGTGGCTATAGTGGAGTAGTAGCTTGGTCTTAAGAGTGAATAATAGATTTCAACAGAAATGAGTTTAATAGAAAATTAATAAGCACAGAACAGTTGGAATTCAGTATGAAGGCTGGTGATGAGCACAGTGAGGAGAAGGTCTTGAAGCTCAAAGTTTGCAGGCTTTTCCCAAAGGTCACATTTCTCAGGTGGTTTTCCAGAGGTTGCACAGAAGTTCTGTGGCAGGATGCAACTAGCATCATACATACATTTTAAAAGATGAATATTTCAAAATGAAAGAAAACCACTCTCCTTCCTCTGCAACATTGGCAGAGTCAGATTATCACTGGCAAAACATGACATTGCAAAACTTACCTGGTTTCCTTCCCTAAGAACTGTAACAGAATGTTGGCCCATTAGAGGAGGCTACAGGCCAAGTACAGCCCAGATCCTGGTTGAGCCCCAGTGTGGTTCATAAAAGTCTGGATACCCAGTCCTGGCCTCCCACCAATAGAATGACAGTGTTCCCAGGCAGTGTGTTAGCAGGTGGTAAGCCATGTACAGGAGTATGCTGTTTCCTGTTTTCCCCACAGGAAGTACCATACTGAAATAAACACAATAAAACCCAAACTAAACGGTATTCACTTTGTTTTGAGTTTTGTTAAATGCTTTAGAGTCAGCCCAGGTCCATCCAAAAGTTTGATCTTCCAAGCAAACCACGGCCTAATCTGACAAGAGCTTGTCCTGACCATCATTGTCTATAGCTTTAACATTGGACTTCAGCCTGGTTGACCAGCCACTGGTGTGGGTGCAGCATTGCAACCCCCAAGCGTAGACTCCATTTGCACTCGTGGAGCTTACCTCGGTTGCAGTGCGGTGATGCAAATAGCAACTACGTCTGTCTATACTAAGGTATGTGTTTGTCAGGAATCAGGGCCTGCAGCAGAGCCAGTTTCTGGGCAAGTTAATGAGTGCAGTTGGCTTGCAGTAGCTGATCGCTCCTGTCTCAGACCAAGCCTTGCCCCTGCCTACCCTTGCCTTACTTCAAGTAACCTAGCTTTGACTCTCGGCTCCAATTCCTGGCTCGTGACTATGGCTCTGACCCTTGGCTCTGGCAGACGGCCTATGACAGATCTTTTGGCTCCTATTCCTCGTTATTGGCTCCTGGTCCAACCACTGGAGGAGTCAGGCCTAACCCCTAGACATGACCACCTACATACTGATCTCTGCAAATGTGTGACTGGCCAACAATGGCTGTAATAAGGGCCAGTGTGTAGCATAGACTAAGCCTAAATCGTGAGAAATGTGTGCAAGGCCAAGTCAGCCTTAGTGATTTTGGCTGGAGTTTTGATTGCAGTTCTTGGGTCCATCCGAGTCTGAACTAGCGATGAGAATGGGGGAAACTATGATCCAATGTGAAATGAAAATGAAGACACTCAGAAACAGATGTGACCCAAACCCTTCACAGCTCTGCTTCCAGTAGGGTGACCAGATGTCCTGATTGTATAGGGAGAGTCCCAATATTTGTGGCTTTGTCTTAAATAGGCGCCTATTACCCCTCTCCCACCCCTGTCCTGATTTTTCATACTTGTTGTCTGGTCACCCTAGCTTCCAGACTAAACTGAATCTTAACAGAGTAACGGGCAAAATGTTGTAATTTGACTGAGAGAAGCTTATTTGGAAAGCATTTATGGCTGCAACTTCTTGAAATTGAAACTTTTTTCCTTTCATATAGAGCTTCTGTTTACTTTTCTGCTTATGAATCATCATAGCTTTAACTTCCTGAGGAAAATTGAGCACTCAGGGAATTGAGTGCATGTTGTTACTTCTAATATGCTGGTTTTGAATACAGAATAGGAAAGAATGTGTAGTGAACATCAGCATAGTTTTTAATGGCATAATCACCTATTTTTCTGACTAAAACATCCTGGGTAATTAAGGCCCAGTATAATAAACCTAGATCTTGGAAAGTATGGGAAAACCTGCCTTGTTAGGGTTGCTTCCTACTTTTTAAAACTAAATAGCAAGAGTTCCTCTTTGTGAGCTTCACGAATTTCATTGAAGTTGATAGAAGGAAAGCAAATCAAGTAATTCAAATGCAGGTCCAGATTCACCAAAACACTCTGGCTTCTTTGCATCACTCCAGTGCTGCAAACCAGCTGCAAACACATCTGAATTGCCTGGGTTAGCCTGACTAGCAGCACTGAATGGGAATGGGCAGGCAGGTTGTACATGTGAGTCTGGCCCTACGTTCATATCTTAGAATTTTGGGGTAGAACAAAGCTATAGAATCTTCAATTTATGATTATGGGGTGCATTTGTACTGTGCATGGATTCTGGTTGCTGAGTTGGGTTTTAGTACATTATCTTTGCATTCCTGAAGGCAAACTGAAAATTGCATATGCATGGTTTTCAGCCCTTTTTTATGCTAATGCAACCTTTGAGAGGGCTCAATCATCTGAGATGATCCCTAAATAGACCCTTAGAACTTTATCAACGGTCTCTAAGCCAAGGCTGGTGTATAGTTGAGGTTTGAGGGTGAGATGCAGAAGACAACTGCATCTGATGCTGCCATTTCATCTGAGTCCTATAAGTCCTGATCCAAAGCCCACTGAAGTCAATCGGAGTCTTTCTGTTGCATAGACATTTTTCTCTCTCCAGAATGGATCCTTGCTGTTAGTGTGCAGTGAACTGTTGAATTCTGATGATTGACTTTACCCCTATGTATGTTATGCATTAATGTTACTTTAAGTAAAAAGTCAAGTGATCAATAGCCTATACAGATCTCATTCGATAGCTTCTTTCTCAATTGCTGGCTGTACTGATTTTTTTAAAAGAAAAATCTCTACCTGGACTGAAGGCAGAAAAAACTGTTACCCTAGGTCCAGGAGAGGAAGGCTAGGTTAACTTGAGGCCTTATTCATCTCTTCTCGCTTACACCAGTTTTATGCCAACATACCCTGGTTGGGCATGATTCTGTTGCCCCACACCTTGGGTAGTCATTCATATCAGTGCAAAATGCCATCCTGCTAATCTGATGGGGTTTTTATACTCACTTTACAATTGTGTACATGGCTGCACAAGGTGCAGAGCAACAGTGAATTAGGCCACAGAGCTACTTCTGATTCACACCTGAGTTAAAGAATCAAATCCATGCTTTTTCTTTTGAGTCTTCTATACACCTAGGCTTGCTAGAGTCTGCTGGATAAAAAAATAAAGATGCACTGGCTGGGTCTTATCCATTAGACATGGCACCTGTCAGGTTCTATAGAGCAGTGCAATATTTGTGAATAATTTCATAGCACATAACGCTGTCTGAAAAATATTAGCGCATGATACCCTTGTACAACATTTGTCTGAGATGCATGAATGCATCAACTCATTGCAAAGTTTGACAAATCCATGGTTGCTGCTACTTTTTAAAATAATAATAGTAAGAACCAGGGCCTTTGGGTCCTTCATTTGATAAATGCTGTTTCTCCTGTCCAGCTTCACTAACTCAGAAATTGTAGTTGGAGACTGGCAAATGACATGCCAGCTGCACTTGTGAAAAAGTGCATTTTGGTGCAAGGTGCCAATGTTTTTTTTGTGCAGGGACAGTCCTTTATATTTGCAAATGCTCTTAATTCATATTTTGCATGAGTTAATTTATCCACAGATAAGAAATGAGGCATATATAGTGCATTCTCCAATCTAGTAAGATTTAGAGTTTGTCCATACAGGAAAATTAAACCAGAATATGGTGTGGTCTTAATTTAAAGAGGATTAACTATTTCTGAATGATGCGTGGATGCCTTATTCTGAATCCCTTCCACAGAGCATTCGCCATACAGTTAGTCAGGAATAGCTCCCTGTATAGACAGGCTCTAAGTTAGGTAGTGTTACTTTCTTTGGAAAATAAACGCACTTTGCCATGCAAAATGCTACTGCATATTCATACTCTGTAAGATCTAATTTTAGCCAGCTTGAAACTTCATTACAACATGCTCACATAATTGAACGGCTTTCTTCTAAGAGTTTTTTGTACTGTCATTTTATTCTTCCTCACTTGCCTAGAATTGAAATGATCCAAATGCTTTTCAGTTTTTTTTGTAATGATGCACAGCTAGAGAAGGAATCCATTAACATTTAATTTCACACCAAATTTTAACCTTAAACCTGCAATGGCTTAAACATACAAGTAACTTTATACACATGAGTAGCCCAAGTTTTGCAGGGTTGGGGGCCAAACTTTGATGAAGAAATCCCATATACTGAAGCCCAAACAGTTATCAGTGGGTGCCAAATATTCATTTGGGTACTTCAGTGATGATTTGCAAATGTGTGACTTCTTCATGTGTGACTTCAACCAATGATAAAAGGAAAAATTTAGCTTGTGCACCTAAGTATGTTGCACTATATACACGTTCTTGAGATAGTTTGTGCAAAAATAAAATCATGTGGAAAATATTAAAAATATTAAAACTAACAATCCCACCCACTCACCTTCAAAACTTCCGTTGGCAACGTATTGGCTCTGATTCTCACTGATAATACATTGGACCCTTTGTGGTGCTAGAAAGTTGGAAAACAGGATCAGGCCTGGATTATGAACAAGAATCGAGCCCACTGTTCTTATTTCCTCTGGGCCTTGTATCTTGAGTGGAATCATTACACTATGAAGCCCCGATCCTGCAAGCTGCCTCACATCCTAGATAGAGCCTTAGAAGAATAATAGCCATCGGTAGAACTTTACGTGTGATTTACAATGGCGATCAGTATCTCTATCCCCATTCTACAGCTGGGGAAGTGACTTGCCCAAGGTCACACATCAGGTGGAGCAGAGATAGGAATAGAGCCCAGGTTTCCTGTGTTTCAATGTAGTGTTTTATTCATTGGTCAACATGCCTTCCACTGAAGTCAGGGGGGCTTGTGTGTGCACAGGGTTCTGTTCAGCTTTTGGAATTGGGGCCTAAACAATTACAGACCAGACTCCTCACAGCCCTGCACCATGTGCACTCAATTGCAAAGTGGCATAAAATGGCACCGGTCTGACTTCTTAGTGTTTTAACATCCACTTTCCATTTGACGACACATTATGATACCACTGGAGAAAGTGGTCCACTAAATCAATAAGCATTGAAATGAAGACCCTGTATATAGCGTTAATAATTTTTTAGAAAAATAAATATCTTCCCTCTTCTAGAATTATATGGCATCCATGTTTCTCAGAACCAACACATTTTAAATCAGTCTTCTATTATTGCTTCTTGGTTAATCTGTTGTGTTCTTTTGCCCTGATGTAAATGAAAATAGCTGTGTTATAAGCTATTACAAACAAGGTTTATATAATAAACACGGACATAGTCTTAATTAAAATGCTGCTGCTAGGCCCCTCAATTTAAAATAAAATGATATGACCTTTGTTACATTGCTGTACCCATGTTCTGGGTAAACTCCATTCCAGCTGAAAAGCTAGTGAGGCAGTGGACAGAGAAGATGTAGGCTTTCCGAAGTAAAATGGGACTATATGCTGCCTCTTGATCTATGAAGCCAATTCTCATTACTGTCTGAGACTGGGGCACACAGACTGACTTGTTTGTACTCGGTATGCATAACTGCTTCCCATCTGGATTTGCATCAGCAGTATTAGTTACCTACCACTTGAAACAAATTAATATGTGGGGAGTAAGGCTGTGGGTGTATTGAGGGTCTGATCCAATGAGCACTGGAATCAATAAAATTCCTTGGGCAAGTGTCACACTCTGTATCTGTCAGTTCTCCATCCCTAAAATGGGATAGCGGGTATAACTTCCAAAAGCACCTAAGGGGACAAGGCCCTTTTTGAAAATGGGAACTTATGCCAAGATCCTGAAAGGTAAGATCCATGTCACTTAGATACTTATGAAAATTTTAGCGAGAAATGCTTCCTCTCCCCCCTACCTTCGGACTGTATGTGCAGCACCTAGAGCCATGAAGCCCTGCTTTTGACCAAGAGTTCTGGGCACTACTATATTCCTTCCTTACAAGATAGGAAGAAAGCCTTTCAAACATCTATCTGTATCCAGCATATCTTCATTGGTCTATGTTTTAAAGACAACTCTTACTCTCTTTTAGCATAGCTTGTTAAGTAAAATACTGAAGGTTACCTGGGTTCCACTTAAAACTAATTAGAATTGAATGGAGCCTCAAAAATCTTTGGCACAGGGACATTCTTCTGTCTCTATTATCATCCTCCACATATCTTAAACTGGATTTGCAGCAGCATAGTTCTATTGATTTCATTTATGGTTTACTACTCATGTAAGTGAGAAGAGAATTAGACTTACTGGTCTTCACTGTAAACTCTCTCACATTGGTGTACATAACAAACAGCTGCCCTGCGATTAATGGGAGTTAACTGGTGTAAACTGCAGAATCAGAGTGGAAAAGCAGGCACATAGAGGGCATTTTTCTCCATTCATACCTGAATTTCTCTCCTCACTCAAGCAATAAAGTCTCCATCCATTTCTGGTTCCAGCTGAGATGGGACTGTGTAGTTAGTTTCATGATATTGAGCAATTCTTCCGAGGAAGAAAGAAAGAAAAGACAATTACATGCAGAGCACAAACAAGGAAAACTTATAAAAGACACGGAGGAGACTGTGCTTGATTTACTATATTTTTCAAAGCATCAATGGTACATACTTAAAGGAGGTCCAGCTCCCTTCATATAAACTGTTTTATTATTTCTTTATTAAAACTAAAATTCCATCGGGAGTTTGGGGGAATTTTTTAAAGTTAACATGAACAGATGCACTGTAGAGTAATACAACCTTCCAGGCCTAGCCTCAAAGCATGTAGGGTGATATAAAGTCTCTGAGCTTCATATGTGACTCCTGCTGACACCGAAGGTGGCTCTTGGACACCCTTAGAGTGAAGCTGTCTCATATCTGAAAGCACAAAGCTAATCGGTGTCATGTTGCTGCATGTGTTCAAGAATGAATTGTAATAAATTGAAGGGAAGCATAATGGAATTAACCCTCTCACTGCCAACCCCAGCCTGGACAATCATCCACCTTTCAGTGTACAACAACCATAGTTACATATGGGACCTATGTTGTCGCAAAAGAAAAGTTACTTCATCGCTAACTCTAAATAACAGCCCTTAAGTGGTTGGGAGGAAAGCTGAAGATGGCTCCTGGGGAAAACAATGAGTGAGCTTAGACATCTGGAAGGGGCGAATCTACCCAGATATGAATTTTTTTTGTCTGCTAAGAGGCCAGCAAGCATGCTATGTGACCTCACACTGCATGGTCCTCTTCACTCACCCAGTCTACCACCAGCACCGCTCACCCATAGAGCTTCTGTTCTCCCATGGCTCCCTCTGTCACCTTCCCCAATCCTCCAACTCACTAGTTTTAATCACTTGACTATAGCCACTATCCTTGCAATAGAAAAGTCTTCAGCACTATACACAGCTAAGCTGTTGTTTGGACCCAAATGGCACACCACGCCCAAGGGCAGGACTCATTGTAGAGACCATAAACTTAAGGACAAAGGGTTCCCACTCAGGCATTGAGCGTCACTTGTAATAGAAATGAAATGCTTTGTTCTTCTCTTGATCTCTTCACTCTTCCCCAACCCAGCAAGAATATAATATACAATGGGACCTTTACAAAGCCTGAAGTATGCCTCTGAATTTGGGGCTGGTTTGAGTGGGATGATATCATGGAGCTTTTGCCCATCCCTTTATTGTGAATCGCCATTTTCTCCTGTTGGGAATTCCTTCTTTCCCCTGCTCAGGCCCCTTCTGTATGGGGCTATATATCCTACCAGCAAGGGAGACCCACCACGCTCCTTGATTCCAGCCCAAAGGTCAGTCTTGAATCAGATCTACCATGCAACAATAAAGTTTCTGACAAGTCAGTGGACCAGTCCAAGCTTAGGTTTTTAAGGTGAGCCTTAGACAAGGTTTGTCTGACTGTTCATATCTCTGTGGAAGTGTTCACTGCAGGTATATTTCTATTTCTCCCTTGCATACCAACAAAAGTCTAATGTGAGGATGTTGGGATGAGTGGAGGGCAACCAGAGAATTTAGGAGAGAGAGGGGGGAGGGAATTTAAAAAGAAAGCAACTAACTTTCTTAAAAGCTTGAATGAAAATATTGATCAGCTTTGAGGGTTCATACACATGTATGATGAATTTCCAAATCAAGCACTGCAAAATCTCAAGTTATTCTTGACAGTTATTGCTAGTAGACAGTAAGGATGAGAAGAAGGAATCCTTTTCCAGAATTAGCAGTGCACAACTGTTAAATTTGTAGCCATTTATATAGGGAAGGACATACATAGGCGGACACTAATAGCTTTTTCCTTGGTTTATAAACCAATTTCCATCCTTCATTGCTTGCCTTTTGAAGCACTTAATGCCCCTGAAGAACATCCAAGAGTGGAGAGAATTTGCATTCCTCAGCAGACTCCAAGAACATCTTTGCTTTTGCTGCTATAAAGCTCTGGTCTTGTATTTATTTATTTTATTTTATTTTAAAAACACAGCAACTGGGATATCATCTTGGAACATACTCTCTTGGCAGCCCTGTCAGGTTTCTTCTTTTCAGGGCTTCATCCACTGTCAGAATGTAGCTGTTGATAAGATCTTTCATTTCCTGGGTAAATGGCTCAAAATCCTTCTGCCTAGCACCTGACCGCTTGAAATTCCCATCTCTGTTGTTTTCGACACAGAGCAGTCGGTCCTCTGTCACCGTCATGTTTAGGAATTCCACCATTTCTTTCAGGTTGGGGATGAGATTCTGTTTTAAGTCTTCATAGTGAATAACGAAAAGATGTTTTCCATATCTTAACCAGTCTAAGACGTGAGAGGCCCACCATGAGGCATAGCTGTTGACAAAGTCTGGCCATTCTAAACATTGGGGAAAGAGATGGGAAGAGGGGAAATATTAGATGATCTTATCCACACTGTGTTTTAATCATTTCCCAAACATTCTCCTGGAGCAGCAATAGAATAATCTTGCTGAATGGGGCAGCAAAAGTCTAAATTGGAGCAGTACTTGTCCTGTTTGTTAGGGACCGCTGACTTCTTTTTGCCCAAGTTTGATCTAAAGCTGGTGAGATTTCTTTTTCTTCAAATTTTGAAATTCCAATGAATTTTTTTTTTCACAGAAAAGTTAAACTTTTTAGTGGAAAATGTTCACAGTTTTTAAAGTCAGCTCTAGTTTGAACCCCCACTAACTGGCTGTGTTAGGTCTGAATATAAAAGTTGCTGAGTTTGTTGCTTAGAAAATATATTGAAAAACAGAAGCAGAGAAAGGGGCGTGTTGGTGTGTGGGGGGAGGAAATCTATAAAAGATTTTCAAAAATGAAGGAACGATTATGATGATCTAGTCTGACCTCCTGTATAACACAGGCCATAGGACTTCCCTGAATTGCTTGAACTAGAAAGCCTGTGCCGAATTCTTCACAAGTAGAACACTGGTATATTGAAACCACTGGAGTAAACCTGCAGCACATATATTTAATCAATTGCTGCAAAGAGAGGAGTGATTCTAACAGAGAAGGCATTGGACAGGAAGTCACGAGATCTGGATTCTAATCCCAGCTCTGCCACTGATGTGCCTGATCTTAGGCAACTCTGCCACCCAGTGCCCCCACTCCACTCCTTTCCTTTGTCTTGTTTGTTAGATTGTAAACGAATGGTCCTTGGTTGTGGGGGATGTGTGTGTGTGGGGGGAACCATGGGTTCAGGATAGAAATATACCATGTTGGAGAACCTCCCAAAAGAGTTTATGCAGTTTGCCCATCCCCTTATTCTAATGCTTTGGATATACAAAAGGAGAAGCCCATGCTGAGTTCTTTAGCATTGTAAAGTATGAATGTAGCAAAGCATTCTGATGGGGGGATTTAAAGTCTCATTTACTTTGCCCGCTGAAAGTATCAAAAGAAAAATGAAGTGTGAGGGGTGCATTTTAAAAACGTATTCAGGGGCTCTGAGTAACGGTCAACGAGTCCTATTATTACTACTCTGTACTACAGTAATGCCTGTAAAATGCATAAAAAATGTACCCCAACAAATCCTGTTCCATCATCTCCTGGATCTTAAACTAATCCGTTTAATAGCTCTCACCTATTAGATACTGTTGGGACAAATTCTCACCACAGCACATAGCCTGGTTAAATGGATTGTGTGTGGCGTTTCTCTGCAGAGAGACATTCTCTCGGCCAGGCTGCTTCTCCTTGGCCACTATTGGAACTTCAGTGCTGTGCTAGTCCTGGCGCTGTGCTCCCTTTCTGAGGTTTCTGGGGGCCTCCCTCTGCCCTAGGACCTGATGGAAAGTTCACTAACCTCAGTGGCAAAACTCCCAAAGACTTTAATGAACTTTTGATCAGGCCCTCAGTGCATTGCCCTACCAACAACACCCATAGCACCCCACTTTCAAGGGTTATCGTTTGAAGGCCATTTTAGATGTCCATTGGTTAGCAATGGCTTGGCATGTTACCTTTACTCTTCCAGTTCCTCTCTGTTGCATATCCCAGGTGGCCAGCACACTTCCTGTTGAATTCTGCCATTAGAGATTTATATGGGTTCCTTATCAACAAGATGGCGGAGTCAAACATTTCAATCTCTCTCTTGCCACTTTCATGTGTTTTCACACAGATAGTCCTCCTGCTTCTCCAGTGGTCTTTTTCTCCTTTAAAACCTATTTTAAAATATGAAGGATTCATTGTTTTAAAAAAAATTCAGGTTTCACATTATAAATGAGGTCCTCTAATGGTGTAAACTTCTAAAAACTACAAGAGACAAAGTAACTTACTGGATCAAGCCCTGGACTGGGAGTCAGGAGGTCCGGAATTCTATCACTGATTCTATCAAAGACCAGCTATGTGACTATTAATTTTTAATTTTACTTGGCCAGTAAGCTCTTTGGTGCAGGGACCACCTTTTTTCCCCTAGGTTTGTACAGCTCCTAGCACAACAGGGTCCTGGGCTATGACTGAGACTTCCAGGTACTACCACAATATTAATAATTGTAAATAGATGAGCCTTGGGTGGCCAAAGAATTACTGGAAGCAATCTCAGAATGGTTAGCAATTATCTTCAAGAACTCATGAAGAATAGCTAGGTCCCAGAGAACTGGAGAATGGCAAACACAGAACCGATCTTTAAAAATGGGAACAAAGAGAACCCAGGCATAGGCATCGACTCTGTGGGTGCTCCGAGGAAAAATTGGTGGGCGCTCAGCACCCAGCAGCATCTCCCCGCACAGCTCACCTCTACCTCTTCCCAAGTGCGCAGTGTGCCCGTTTCCCCCCCCAGCTCCCAGCACTTGCGCTGTGAAACAGGTGTTTCGCGTGGCTGGGAGGGAGGGGGAGGAGGGGGTATGCGGTGCACTCGGGGAAGAGGTAGGGCAGGGGCGGGGATTTGGGGAAGGGGTCCAATAGGGGCAGGGAGGGGCTGGAGTTGGGGCAGGGTAGGGGCAGGGAAAAGGTGGACAAGAACTAATGGACTTAATCTGCAGCAAGGGAGATCTAGGTCAGATATTAGAAAAACTTTCTAACTATACGGGTAGTTAATCTCTGGAATAGGCTTCCAAGGGAGGTTGTGGAATCCCCATCACTGGAAGCTTTTAAGAGCAGGTTAGATGAACACCGGAGAGGGATGATCTAGGTATACTTGGTCCTGCCTCAGTGCAGGAGCCTGGACTTGATGACCTCTGGAGGTCCCTTCCAGCCCAACATTTCTAGCATTCTATGATTTTCTTAAGTGATTAGTGATTTTTGGGTGCCGAACTTGAGGCACCTTAAAGGGGCCTGATTTTCAGAGGGCAGCTGTTCAGCACTTTCAAAAATTTAGGGCCATTTAATGTCTCTCATTGGGCCCACAGCCACTAGTCAGTTTTGAAAATCATGGCCAAATTCTTTAGGTGCCTTTGAAAATCTTAGCCTAAGAATCTAGCTCATTTGTTGCCTATAAAATTCTTCATGGGCCAGTTCTGACAATGGGGCAAGGGGAGAAAGAGGGGTGTGTCTGTGTGTGTGTGTGTGAGAGAGAGAGAGAGACAGACAGACAGACAAAGATGATGATGATAATAATAGATGCTCAAATTTGCATAGTTTACCTAATATGACCCACAAATCAGAACAAGTTTTTACTCATGAAAATGTTTGTGAATCAGTTTGTGTATGTTATTCAACCAGTCTCTGTACACTGTACAGAGGATGGTACTCTCACATTCCAAATGTTTAATTTTTAACACAGGTGTTTATAATATTGACAGATGTATTTATTCTAAACAGAAACAAATGTCAAAACAAGTGAATAAACGTGCATGTTTAAAGCTGATTTCATGTTTCCACGTGTCTCCGACCACAATACCTTTGTTGTACAGGGTTCCATCAAAGTAATAGCTTCCAGTGTAGTAGCCAGTGGCATGCTCTATTAAATGACGAGCCCAGGTATTCCCGGCCCCAGGAAAACTAGACAAAGCAACAAACACTTTGGATTTGGTAGTGAGGAATTTCCTATCTGTGCATCGGGTGTCTGTAAGTACAGAAGATATTTCATTGTAAGCATGGTGACTACTTATTAATTTTACTGACAGCTACTGATTACAAGGTTTATTGCTTTCATTTTTCTATTTATACCACAGGATATCAGTCTGAGTCCAGCTGTGATTCAGATACTTCTCAAAATTAATTCAGCCTTAAGAGGCCAAAGAGTTTCTCCTTAGAGGAGGCTTTCAAGAGACTGGCGTCATGTTAGGCAATGCTTTATTATTAGGACTGCAGCAAATTATTGTACCTACCTGCAGGTTCTAATAAAAGCCCCTGGATGCATGTTTGTTAACTACTATTGCCTGGCAGGCTGGCTGTTCACTGACCGTCTGAAGGTACCATTAGGCTTGTGAATCAAATATCTCATTGCAATAGGAGGGGTTTCCTATAAGTTAGAGCTCAATTTAACCTCTTAGCCTAGGATTTTCAAAAGCAAAACAATATTCCATGCTTTGAAGGCCCTTCAAGGTTGCAAAAGCAGTGCTAAAATATTGCAAACAAGACAGATTGCATGTGCTGTTTTAAAAATATAATTGCCATTACGGACAGCCACAGTCATTCTTTTTGTAGCTGTATAAATGTCATCTTGGTGACAACTGCTGACTGTGGTGTCTGTTTACAGAATAATCCACTGATTTCCATACAGAGAGAAAAAATGTAGGTATATTTTGGGGGAGGAAAAGGAATCAGGACCACTGCTTGCAAAGAAGCATCACTAAAAAAAATAGCACCGCAGGCAGATGATGTAGCTCTTTCCATTTACAGAAGCGTGTTCAGCATTACAGAATGATGCATCCTTGGCATTTAATCCTCCAACAGTCATGTGTCATGCAGCATCAGTACATACTTGCCTATCTACAGTATACGGGCCAGAGCCTCAGCTGGTGTAGCTTGGTGTAGTTTCATATGAAAATGGAACTCTGCCAATTTATACCAGCTGACGATCTGGCCCTACATATGTAACTGTATCGCCCAGACCTTTTGCTGCCTCCCGGCGGAACCTCTGAGTGCTTTGCAAAGGAAATAGCCATAAATTAATGCAAATGGTAAGGGTGAGATGGGGCAGATTGCTCACCCACTATGGAACAACACTAGGCAAGATTGTGTCTTTGTCTGTATATGGCTCTTTATAGGGCGGGGAATGATGCACCACTCCTAACTCAAGGCAGTCTCTTAAACCCCACAATCTGTCTCTAAACATGTATGTAAAGAATGTTCCCGTTGTATCTGCAAATTAGTCAATGGGCCATAATCAACATGGGGGGCGGGGAGGAAGGGCAGGGATTAAGCTTCAGATTTCAGTTCAACATCCTTCCTGAAAGGCTTGTGCTGAAATGGAAATCAAAAGAAATTAGGTTTTCCGGTACTTCAGAAAGGCTGGGCGTAACCTGTCTCACGAGCACGTTATGTCAGATCTGCTGCAAACAGGGCCAATGACAGTCTCAAAATTCAATCCGCAAAGCAAGGGATGCTATAGAAAGTAGGGTCAGCTGTCTAGTGAGCTTTTCTCACTCAGAAGATAGTATCAAACCCTGGCCATGTATATATTAACATGAAATGGATTCAACTTTAAAACAGAGAGTGGTCGTCTATGAGCTATTTTCTCTAGTTATATTTCAGAATCTGTATAGACATCTTACATTGTGAAACTGAAGGAGTTCACAATCATTACACTACTTTACTGGCATTGCCTGTGAATATGAGGCATCGTGCCTTAGTAGATGGTCCACCACAAGGGGTCTCGGGAGGCCTGGGTTCTACTCCGGTCTCCACCTTGGGAAAGTCACTTTGCCTCTCCCTGCCCATTTCCCTATCTGTAAAACAGTGATAATGATGCGGACCTCCTCTGAAAAAAACTTTGAGATCTTCTGTTGAAAAGTGCGACACGAGAGCTTGGTATTATATATGTGTACCTATTAATGCCTGCCTAACCTCAGAACGGGGAATGAGGATAACCCAGGAAGGGGCTATGTATGGTCATCCCTAATGAATAGAAAGAAGAAATGCTGCACATTGCTCCTTATCCCATTGCATGCAGTGCCATCCATTTAAAAGTTGCCATGGACGAATGCCTGCACATAATCCAGCACGGAGGGTGCCCCAATATCCCTCCTCAGCGTGATTTCTAAAATCAAAGCATGCTTTGAAGTAGTCAGAGTTCAGATTTGGAACCCTGATCCTGTTCTGGCTGAAGCTGATGGGAAAATTCCTAGCCTGAACTGCTGGATTCTTACCCAAAATAACTTGAACTTCCAAACATCTTGAAATGTGCCTTATTAAATCTCCGGATTTTCAGATCAGTTCAGAGGGCTGTAGTCCAATAGGGGTATGAACCAATAAATGCTCAGAAGTGGGCCTTACTTACTCTACTTTGAGTCTGATACATGTTGGTGAAAATGGGCTATGAGCAGAAGTTCAGGCCCCTGTCCAGCAGGGCTCTTAGAGCGATGCTCAGCTTCATGCCTATGAATAGTCCCACGGAGATCAGTAAAACTACTCATGCACTTAAGTATCCGGTTAACTTTAAGTGATTTGCTGGATTGAAGCCTTATTGTCAATGTTACCAACCTACTTTAGATGCTTCTGAGGATGAGTATTTAGAGGAAGATGTCTCAAGTAAATTAGAAATGCTGGTAGCACTGGTTTTAATGCAACTATAACTGCAATATGTATGAGTCGGAGAGAGCACGGTTTGTGGTTAAAGAACAAAACTAGAAATCTAGGTTCTATTTTTGACTGTGGCATAGCTATTGTTTGGCTCTGGGCAAGAGGTGGGAGTGGCTGGGTTCAGTGAGTAGGTGATGGGTGGTGTTGCTGGTCTGTGAGATACAGGCTGTCACATTGGATGATCTGGTGGTCCCTTCTGGCCTTAGTCACAGTGTTTAAGTGCAGACAAGCTCTATGCCTTAATTTCCCCACCTGTAGGATAATTCCTTACACCCACAGGGTTTTGTAAGGCTTAATTCATTGTTTGTAAAAATGTCTGAAATTCTCTTTTGAAAGGAGGTTTATTGAAGTTCAATACGATATCAGTGTAGTTTTAGTTTAGAGTGAAGGGAAAGTTCTAATTTGTATAGTTAAAGTTGTTTGAAAAATCTAAAGCCCATGGAACTGGCCAGGAATTTTAAGGCCAGGGATTTCCAAAAGCCATTACTTGATTATGTTGTATCAATAACATCTTGTTTTGCTTGCATGGCTATTTTACTCTTGTAAACATCACATACCACAGTGTTAATTTTGTGTTAATTTCTATATTACATGTATGTATAGTGTGTATATAAAACACATGCTAATGCTATTTAACACATATGTTTATACACACATATGCAGCAAAGAATCCTACAGCACTTTGGAACCATTTTATCTACCCCTGAAATGCTGCCATGTCTGGGTTGGAAAATGATCCATTTTTCAATAGTGCCTGACAAAATCACATATCCATTTGGTAAACAAAGTGAAAGACTACCATATACAACTGAAAGTGCATGGGGAATTTAGGTATAGGAAGACTTTAGTGATTCAAACCAGAATTTGGCCTGGACTTTAGAGCTAACACCTCTATGGCTAGATGTTCATCTGGTGTAAACAGGTATAGCTTCGTTGACTTCCGAGGGCTCTTGCTGAGTTGCAGCATTTACCTTGTACTGGAGTCTGATAGACATGATAGTAATTCTCTTCTCTTGGCACCTCAGCCATACTACTGACATTCTGCAGTCTGCTGCAGAACAACCTGTCCATGCTGTCGTGAAGAGTGAAATGCATTGTGGGATAGCCACAGTAGCATTCTGGCCCTCCGATGACTGCCAAGGGAAATTCCTATCCAAGAGAGAAAATAGATCAGAATGCAAATGCCCTGGCATCAACAATTCTAAGAGGACGGTCCCAATATAAAAGCAAAAACTGTATCTTCAAAGGGCAAACTGTCAGGATCAAAGCGATATTTGTTTTCATTGAAAATCTCATACCTATGTCATTATTAGACCTGTTGTCCATTTCTCAGGACACGTTGTTGAATCTTTTTCTGATTGTTTTGCTGAGAACTTAGAGATTCAAAACACTTTCCATGTCTACTACTAATTTATGGAATCTAAGGACAGAAGAAACCTCTATGGTCATCCACTCTAACTTTCTGTGGAACACGGCCCATAGAATGCCATCTGGTAATTCCTACAATGGAGGATGTTGTTTTCTTTACTATAAAAGTCACCATTACTAATCCCAATAATTTGTTGCTGAACTAGAGCATAACTTTTTAGAGAGAGATTCATCCCCAATTTAAAGATTCCACAGGCCAGCTCCTCAGCTGGTGCAAATCAATATAGCCACATCAACATCAGCACCATTTTTCTGGTTTTCAGCAGCTGAGGATCTAGCCCAGACTAAGTACAAAATTGAATAACCACTGAGGTCAATTGCCAGGATAGAGCCCACAGGGAAGAAAACTGTCCTTGGACTTCAAGAATTCTGTTTTCAGAAAAAGGATCAAGGGGGAAAGCAGGATGAATTAAATGCTAAATACATTTGCAAAAACAATGGAAGACCATGAAGAACTAAATATCTCCTATTCTGACTCATTCACATGTCTGAGTGCCCAAACAGTGTTTATTTTGTATAGCTTTCAGAGGGGACTCTCCCAAGCTGATGAATCATAAGCAGAAAACAGTCATTTAAAAACAAAGCCAATCAGTTTTACACCAAACTCTGTTAAAAATATAGTAGGAAGAAATGTTTACACCATCGCAGACAAAGAGACTGAAGTAACAGCACATGTGGGCCTCCATCAGGGTTTCCAGAGCCAGTGAGAGATCTATGGTACCATATTCAGTTATATGCAGTCACTGCATGGGTGAGTTAAAGAGGCACGACGGGCACCTTTGCCACTCACTTCCCTTGTGTCTTGGGCTACATCTACACTTAAAACACTACAGTGGCAAAGCTGTGCTGCTGTAGCACTGGAGTGTAGACACTATGGTGATAGGAGAGGTTCTCCCATTGCTGTCCATAATCCACCTCCCTGACAGGCAGTAGCTAGACTGACGGAAGAGTTCTTCCATTGATTTAGCATTGTCTACACTAGGGCTTAAGTCAGCTTAGCCTTGTCTCTCAGGCGTGTGGATTTTACACACCCCTGAGAGGCATAGCTAGGCCAATGTAACTTTTCAGTGTAGACCAGCCCTTGAAATAAATACTTCATACTGCAATTTTACTTTATGCCTCTCTTAAAGTATATCTACTGGGTTGGGGTGCCGAAGGCAAGATGGGCAGGGGAACGCTTTGTTTGTGAATCCCACTGGGGCTTAGATGTGAGTTAGGCATTGAGCTGCTTGGCAGTGTTGGGACTCAGGTGACTGCACAAGGCCTGCTGTTGAAATTTAGGCACCTAGACTTTAATGTTGGCAACCTAAGCGCCTACGGTGGGATTCACAAAGAGGGACTAAGTCTAACATTTAGGCACTAAAGGCAGTCACAAAACTCCTGCTCAACTGCCGCCTAACCCTGTGGGCACCTAAACTCTGCAGGCACCCCTAAATCATTTTGAAAAATGGGGCTGACTCTCCTAGGGCACTTGGGAATTTACATTGATCACATGGGTCAATATCTACCATGCTGCTATCAAAGTGTGACTGGAGATACATAAAATTAAACAACACATCCAGATACTAGGAACCAGATTTTCAAGAAGCTCAGACTAGATTTTTTTGTTAAGTGCACCTGCAATTGAGGGTAGATTTTCAAAAAAGCTCAGCTCCTATTTATGAACCAAACTAAGAGTCACATTTTCAAAAGTTCTCAGCCCCCAGGAGCACCGGGGGTGATATTTATTGGCAAAATTTTCAAGAATTCATCTCTTTGAGAATCTGGCCATTTATTTATATGCTTACATGGGAGCTGAGCTTGCTTGAAAACCCAATCCCAGTTGTGGGAGCTAAGCACCTAAAAATCTGGCCCTGAGGTCTGTTGAAAATCCCTGGTGTCTTTTCCCTTCCATGTTGACAGCACATCTTGGGTTGGATTCAATGTTAAATTAGGCCCTTAGACTTCAGTGGGGTTACTAAAACAAGGCAGGCTTGCTTCACTGTGTAGAACCAGTGGAACACAGTGATATATATTTGACATATTTTAAGTACGCAGTAGGGAAGGATTATAACAACATAATTTAGTTTTGGAAGTGTGAATGGAGCAGAAGGATTGGGAGAGCTTGAAAAACCACAAGTTTATGAGCAAGTTCTCCCCATTCAAACATCATCCCCATTTTTCCTCCTTTTAAAAATATTCTTTTGGACTCTTGTTTATAAAATAACTCCTCCGGTCTTGAGACTGGATATTTTTTCCCTTAAAAACTTTTCTATTGGCATGCACCTTTGGGACTGAAATGCTAGGAATTTTTATAGAGAGGGACTGCAGTGTAGGAACTGGTGCACAATGTTGAGGGTGGAGACCTAGAGGTTTTAATCCTGACTCTATCACTTGTGACATTGTTTGTAGGTAACACAACATGCATGAAATTCTATGGTCTGATTAATAGAGGAGGTCAGACTAGATGTTCACAATGGTCTCTTCTAGCCTTACAATCTATAAATCCATGAACATCTACTGTGCTCCTGTTTGTAAAATGGGTCTAATACTTGCTTTATAGGGGACTATGAGGCTATGTTAATTAGCGAGTGCAATACACTTTGAGATCTTCCTATCACAGGCACTATGCAAGGACAAAACTTTGTATTACTGCAAGGTTGCATATGGGAATTGGCAATTTTCTGGTTTTGCATATTTATTTAATTTTAGACATGAAAATGATAGATGGAGGGGGTGGGGGGAAGAGAGACTGCATAGTGTTGATAAATACAAGCTCAGGAAACTAAATAATTAAGTGCCACTTTTTTGTGTGCTTAGCACTTTTGAAAATATGGCCCTTATTTAGATATCTAAAAGGCAGCGGAACTCTTCTGGAAATGTCTCAAGGAAATCCAGTTGCTTTTGAGTGTGAGGGTTAACACTTGCCATATGGATGCTAATACAGCCTGTTGGATTATAGCCGTGAATATCTCAGTGTTACAAGGATGGAAATCCTTTAGTTCCTGGAATGAGGAGTTATGCCAATGCTTGCCTAAGAATTAAACTGATGTATTGTTCTTTAACATCTGCAATGTTGAGAAGAAGCTCCTATCATAAAGTTCCTCTGCAAAGTGCTTTTGTTCCTGAAAAGGAGCTCACAGCCTTTTGAACAAATGGATTTAAATAGGCCAGGCGTGCGGAGTCATGTGACAAGACTTGTCCCCTTTGTCAAAAACTGCATTTTCATCAATGGGGGATGGGGACCCAATTACAGTTGGCCAATCTTTTTCCGTGAAAACACAATTTTGAAGAAAAATGGCTTTTAAGGAAGGAACCAAAATTTTCATGGGAAAATTTGATGCCACTTTCCAGTTTTTAAATGAAAAAAACAAAACAAAACCAAAAACAGTTTTCAAACACGTCAACTTTTGGCTTCAGTTTTTCACCAAAAAACTGGAACGAATTTATAGGAAATTTCAGTGAAAATGAGAGAATTTTTCCCTATGGAACTTTCCAGCTAAAAATTGGAATTTTTAAACCAACTCTAATGACAATGCATTAAATTGTCAGCATAGCTCTCTCTCTCTCTCTTCGGGAATGGGGAGAATAGGTGAAACGCTACAAAGCTTAGCCAGCAGGCAGAGCAGAAAGGGAAAGCAATATGGCTCCTTATTGCATCGTGCAATGGGGAGGTCAAGGAGCAAGGGCAGTAGGACCGGGACTAGCGCTAGATTTTCAGCTCTGAAGAAGAAGCCAGCTCCTCTTTCCCAAAGTAAATACTGTCCAAAGGATTCTGGAAGAGAGGAAGAATCTGGTGGGCCACATTCTCCTTCAGCACTGATGTAAATCAGGAGTAAAACACTGACCTCAATGAACTTATACTGGTATAAAGCTGGTGCATTAGACTCGCTATATGTGTATCATATGCATCTAAGCACATGTTGGAGTCAAAGCTGGGGCTTTGTTAAACACGTGCTTAAGTTCTTTTCTTAATAAGGATGTGATCACTTATGTGGTTAAAGTGAAGTAGGTGCTGAAGCATTTTGCTGAACAAGGGCATATAGAATAAAAATGGCTGAATCTGAGTTTTTCCCCCCTTTTTACCATAGAAGAGCGACGTTGTGGGACTTTTAAAGACAGAGTCCCAATAAATGTTTGCATGAAGTGTGAGTGTATTTGCATGTGCATGTAGCAGGGAAGCTAAATGTCCATGACCAAGCATTTAATAGACATTCAAAGTGTTGTTCAAGCACACAGAGGGTTGAATTCCACTGAATCTATTTGAATGGCTTCCTGAGATGCCACTATCTGTACACTTTTAGCAAATGCCTTTTAAAAATCATCTTGATTCTCATCTATGGAAGTGCGTGACAAAACTGCTGAGTGGCTTATCTCTTGCACTTCCCCAGTGCTTAGCCTCTGATAAGGAGTCAAATATGATGTGTGCCCCATTTGTGCCCATGCTACCAACATTTGCTTACTGAGTGAGATATGAGATTGTCAAAAAGTATTTGCAGATTCAGTCCAAGGGCATAATGGTCCCATTTCTGTTTGCAAACAGAGCTGCAGCTTTTCAGCATAGGTAAAATCATAAATTTCCTCTCCTAGTTTGGTTTAGAATAAAATTTCATCGTTTTCTTAGCAAGATGGTACCTATGGAAAGCTTATAAAAGTCCAAGCAAAGCTGTCCTCTTTGCAGTCATTTCCACCAACACAAAGTGAGTGTGAAATGCTGACACTTTGATCTAGTGCGTAAGATACAGTGTGGTGGTGAACTAGACACAGTGTTTCAAACTAGTGCAAGATACGAAAAGCCCGGTTCTCCTCTTGCTTACATAAGCATCATGCTGGTCAGACTCTACTGACTTCAGAAGCTATTTCTTGTTGCACTTTCAATATCTGTATCTCAGTGCCTTTCCCAGAGTTCTCTACTGTCAGTGGAGCTTTGGCCTCAGCAAACAAGTGGTAGAACTTGGAATGAATCCTACATCCTGTGGCTAAATGTACCTGGTACCTCCACTAGATGTGTCTAGTGAATGGTCCAAATTCTACTAGTATACTGTGCGTAAATATGCATCAGAGAATTCATATCCAGCAAGGGGGGTGGGGGTGGGGAGCTGAAACCCTAGATCCTCAGGGAGAAATCTTTCTAAAGGCTTCCAAGCAAATGAGCTATCTGGAACAGTGCCAGAGGTTCACTGAGTAATGATCTCTCTTTATGCACATACTCAACTTGACCCAGATACAGCACCAACGTATAAGCCTCCATGCCTATTATTTGTGCTCCTAACAGAAACAGTCTGTGCTGTGTGAGCATGGGTGCCACCTTGGGTAAAAGGATGGACATGTGCCCCTCATCTTTTTATTATCATGGGGATATCCCCCAGTGCAGTGCACTCCTGGTAGCCCCAACATTTCTCTGTGGTTGCCTCACTATGTGTGAAGATGGGGTAACCAGTGCTTTCCCACTGGCTGGAATACAGATGCTCATGCATTCTAACACTGGTTTTGAAGTTAACCCAAATGCTCATTTTGAGTGTAGAATTTGACTCCCTGTGAAGATTCTTCCCAAGTAAACCACAAATGGGGTTTAACTCTCTCACCCCTACTTCATACTGTGGGCTGGCATGTCGGCTCCAATGAGGCCTGTAAACAAGTGGGAAAAACTGTCAAGCCAATCAATTATCACATTTCAGGAAATGCTTCCCCAACAACATTAAATGTAAGCTGCCTTGGTCAGCCAGAAAACATGGCTTGATCACCAATTCGGCACAGCGAGTGCATTTTTCACTAAAAATTCTTGCACATTTGCCAGCCCCAAAGAGAACCCAAGTTAATAAGCATTCCTTCCCCATTCCTTCAATGCTATTGACTTTAATATGTTGGCAATTTTTGAATCAAAGGAAGATCTCCTCTTCAACTGCTTGAACTGTTTTGTTTCATCAAGTATATTAAACTGTCAAATCTCTGTACATTTTCAAAATGATTGGAGAATTTCGAATAATAATGTTACTTTATTTACAACATTAAGGTTTCAGCAACATGATGTGATTCTGAAAATGCAGAGCAATTTTCAATCCTGGAAGGAATTTCTAAGAGCTTATTTCCATAAAAATTAATATATAAAATCTTCCTTTTTGGCTTCAACGTGCGTTGGGGAAGGGAAAAAACAGGGAGCTGGCTTCATCAGTGAACAATTTTCAGTAAATGTACTGCACTCGTTGAGAGCCCTACAACCGTTCTGGGAAACGCACTAGGAGTCTAAGCACGAGTGTGAAGCCCTGCAACTCTTTATGTTCGGCCCCCTGATTATTCAGATTTTGTGCATATTTTATGCAGAAAATGGAATGATTGCAAAATAATGTATTCAGCCATGACTTCCTTTTACTGTTTAATCAAGAACTACAATCCATCCCCATTCTGTCAATCTAACCTTCAATAGTGACACAGCCCCTGATCCAGCAAAGGATTTAAGCACATGCCTAAACTTAAGCATGTGAACAATCCCACTGAAGTTCAAAGGGACCAATTCTCTACTGCTTGACTCCAGTTCTCTGGAAGTGTAGATCTATTGAAGCCAGTGAGCCTAACCCACAGGCTTAAAGTTAGGCACGTGCTTAAGTACTGTTGCTGGATCCAGCCTTACTGTACCCACAATCCTACTGAAACAAATGGGACTTCTTTGGGCTCATGGAGTGAAATCCTGGCTCCATTGATATCACTGGGAGTTTTGCCATTGAATTTAGTGAAGCCAGGATTTCACCTGTGAAGAGTAAGTTACTACCTAATATGCCCCAAAATGGCAGAATCTAGCAGTTTATATTAAGTTCCTACTTGTGTAAACATTTGCAGGATCTGGGCCTGCAAGCCCTTACTGCTCATATGAGTAGTTTACTTGCACCAGAGTCCCATTAATATCCACACCCATGCCCTTAAACATTAGTTTTCTAATTAACACAGCTCTAATGATTTTTGTTTGCCTTCCTTACAGCATTTTCTTCACCACTTACATAAATGCATCCTAACCGTAGCCTCTAAAACTCTTTTTTATTATAAACCCATTCAATTAATGAATTACCAAGAGATCAAAAGCATATATAATTAGTTCGACTCTGATCACGGCTAAACCTTTGATGCAGCTTTCCTTGAGACAGGGGGACACAGTTGTGACTACCCAAAAAGCACAGAGAAGCACTAACATGTGCAAAGAAAGGCAGCGCCCGTCATCGAAAAAAGTTAATCCCTCGATGCTGCTGCTGATTTCAGGTTTGTTTGAAAATAAGCCTGTTCGTTTTGCAACCAAGTCAAACGTCATTTAGCAAATTTCTATCAACTGGCCTGTTCTAAGAGTAAAAAGGAAAATACCTTGAAATTAGCTGTCCCGAAATAAAAATCTCTGCTTATTTTACATTGCAAGGGCAGGGAACAATTCTTATACACTATACAAACATATAGCACAGTGGGGCCGTGATCCTGAATAGGTTCTCTAGGTGCTACTGGAATATAAATAAAACCTAATGGAGCTATGATGATTTACACAGATGAAAATCTGGCCCAGTTCCTATTATCTTACTGAGTTAACTTCACTGGGAATTGGAACTGGTCTTAACAGAAAACTTCCCATATTCTTCAGTGAGAGCTGGATCTGGTCCCTAAGAGCCTTATCTTAACTAAGTACTCATGAATTAGCTTTTCTGAAAACCAAGCCCTTTTAAGGTGTCCTAAAAACCGAAGCATCCAAAATCACCAGTCATTTGTGAAAATGTAGGCATCAGTGTTTGGGTGCTTGTTTATGATAACCTTTCTTCTCCAGGGTTTTCCATACAATCATCTGAGAAATTGACAAGCAATAATTACACCTCACAAGTGGATTAGTTAAACCCCATTAAACCCAGGTGGACATTTTTATTCCCAATTAAAGTGGTCTTCATTCAGTTTAGTTTAATTCACTTCTAAATTGAAATTAGGCCACTTTAATTCTGAATAAGAGTGTCCACACAGAGATTTAATGTGGTTTAACTAATTCATTTAAAATTCACACTTTTAAGTAGTTCAGATTGATTTCCCTGCATGTCCCTGTGTAAAAAAGGGCAAAGTTGGGAATAGAACCCAGGAGTCCTTCAGTTCAGTGCTTTGCTCTACCCCTTATTCCCACACACTCCCTATACTGGTATTACGTATGCATGTGCACGTACTATGGTAACTAATTAACACAGAACAATGCTTCAGTGGCATTTTCTCAAAACACATTGAACTGAGGAGGTGGTAGAAAGGATATGTTGACTGGAAAAAGACTTCCCACTCCCCATCAAGGGACAAAAGCTGCTAAAATTACTCTACCTAGTGATTATGAAGATTTTGTTTTTGGTACCTTAATAGTTTTAATCACTTTGTGTTACTAGAAGACAAATTAATTGAATGTTTGGTTTGCTCCATGTCGTCTGGCTTTAGGCTAAATCTGACCACAAAACAATTCTTCCTTTGCGCAAAGATACAACCCAACGTGGGGGGAGGAAAAGGACTGCCTCTCAATAGAAAATGCCTGGGCAAATGCCCCACTCCATTACAGCAGTTCATCTTTACTCAAATCAATGGAGTGTGTTATGCAGATGTAAACCCAGTCGATTGAGGATGTATGCCAAGGCCAAGACCCTAACAGGGTTCAAAAAAGAACTAGATAAATTCATGGGGGATAGGTCTATCAGTGGCTATTAGCCACGATGGGCAGGGATGGTGTCCCTAGCCTCTGTTTGCCAGGAGCTGGGAATGGGCGACAGGGGATCGATCACTTGATGATTCCCTGTTCTGTTCATTCCCTGTGGGGCACCTGGCACTGGCCACTGTTGGAAGACAGGATACTGGGCTAGATAGACCTTTGGTCTGACCTAGTAGGGCCACTCTTCAGGGGCGGCTCCAGGCCCCAGCATGCCAAGCATGTGCTTGGGGCGGCAAGCCACGGGGGGCGCTCTGCCGGTTCCTTGAGAGCGGCAGGCAGGCTGCCCTCGGCAGCTTGCCTGCAGAGGGTCTGCTGGTCCCGCAGCTTCAGCGGACCTCCTGCAGGTGTGCCTGCGGAGGGTGCCTGCGGGAGGTCCGCCAAAGCCACGAGACCAGCGGACCTTCCGCAGGTGCTGGCAGAGCACCCCCCGCGGCTTGCTGCCCTGTCCTTGGGGTGGCAAAATTCTTAGAGCCACCTCTGCCACTCTTACATTCTTATGACCTCTATGTCAGTCTACAGGCCAATAAATAAGTAGCATAACTTTATTAGCCACTGTGTGGTCATTTGCACCAATGCAAAGTGGGTGTAAGATGTTACTAAGTCAGAATTCTCCACTCATGGTTTATCTAAACACATAAGTGGAATCACTTTAACTATGCCATTATAGGGGCAGTACAACCCTCTTAGGGTATGTCTACATTGCAATCAGATGTGTGTTAGTATACGCACACCTGAGCTAGCTTTGATATAGGTACCTTTGGTAACACTAGGAGTGAAGCTGTGGCAGCACAGGTTAATCCCTCAAGTGCATACCCAGTCAGGATTCACAAAATTGTTTTATTTACTTGTTATTGTTGTTGTTATTTTTGTGTTATTTTCCATGAAGTCTGGACCTTGACTATACCTTGATCAAGAAATTTGGATATTGAAAAAAAAAATTGATTGCCCTGCATGGCTTCACTGCTATTGTAATGAGTTACCTAGATCAAAGCTAGCATGTCTACACATGCTGCATTCACACCTCCTGGTTGCAGTATGGACACAATTATATCAGTGTAAAAGTGCTTATAGCTTAGACTCATATGAAAAGGAGAATGAACTAGTGGTATAAGGAACCTTTGTGCTAGTATAACTGAATCCACATTTGAGGTTGTACCAATATAATTATTTCAGTAAAAATAAATGGCACCCCAACCAGTTATACTGGTACAAAACTGGGTGTAGATGAGGCCTCAATTAAAACAGTAGTAGAACTTAATTCTCATTTAAACTAAGGGTACGTCTACACTACTCGCCGGATTGGCAGTTGATGATCAGTCTATTGGGAGTCGATTTATCGCATCTAGTGTAGATGCGATAAAATCGATCCCCCATCGCTCTGCCGTCGACTCTGGAACTCCACCGCGGCGAGAAGCGGAAGTGGAGTCGATGGGGGAGCAGCAGCAGTCAACTCACCGCCGTCCTCATGGCCAGGTAAATTGACCTAAGATACGCCGACTTCAGCTGCACTAGTCACATAGGTGAAGCTGCATATCTTAAGTCAAACCCTCCCCCCCAAGTGTTACACCACTGTGGCAGTACAAAGTGGCCTTCCATTGGGAATAAACATAATCTACACCCACTTTAAAGCCCCAAGTTTAAATGAGAATCAGACTCTTTGTAGTCACCTTGGACAGCTGTCAAAATGATCACACAAGATGCAAGAGTGGAGAATCATTCCCAGCATCAAAGTGGAACTTAAACTCCACCCATTCAGGTAAACTGGAAGTAACACCATTGTAGTTAATGGAGGTATCTCTGGGTAAAGCTGGCGTGAAATGGGAATAAAGTCAAAGCAATGATGATCAGATTGTCGTTGAAATTATTTTGGACACTTTGGACCCACTCCCTTACACCTGTGCACAGTTGGTATAAAATGCTACCAGATAATATTTCTTCCCCACTCATAATACTTGTTGTTGTTGTTTGTTTTTTAAAGGTGTGTAGACACGGAGGCCAAAATCGTCAGCTGGTATAAATTTACAGCAGTGAAGGATCTGGCCCCCAGGCTTGATACTGATTGCCCATACACGACTGTTATACTGCTGTAATTCCAGTGAGTTCAGCAATGTGACTGGTGATTGACAGTAGTATAACTGAGATCAGAAGCAGGCCCACAAGGTACAAAGCAGTGCAGCGGGAGGTACAACTGGGCATAATTCTTCCATTCAGTATGCACAATCAACACACAAGGTACTGAACTTGAATCTCTTAAGGGAAGAATCTGTCCTATTTAGCATTCATTTCAGGTCTGTACTTGTTAGTCAATATTGTATGTCACATTACTTTCTGCTGGCCCGCTGGATGATCACTTAGGATTGGTTTCTCTGTACATCATCTGTAGTGGCAGAATTCTGATTTCTCCTCCCCCACGTAACTAATTAGACTGGGTATGCCACTGTGAGCTTCCTTTGAAGAAATCTGTTCTTTGGAAACTAATTTTTGAATCCACAGCTCCAAAGACACTAAGCTTCTCTATTTACTTCATAAATTAACACATACAGAGAAAAAAGTGAAATGAGAACTGTTCTTACTTTCTTGGAGCAAAATTCAGAGCACATCTCCACCGTCAAATTGGACTGTATCAAAGAGGCTGGAAAGGTGACTGTTAAATTTTCTGGAGCTCTAAAACATCCTCGATAGATAACATTCCTCCCTGTGGGGATATGAAATAGGTTTCTCTTGAGAAAACAGTATCCATAGTAGCCTGTCACTATAACAAAGGACAATATTCATTTTGAATCTTTAAAAAAAATTCTCCATATACATGTATTTTCAGAATACTTTAGAAATAAGTGAAATAGAGAGAGACACTAGGAAAATGTATTGCAAGTCCTGCTATACTGAAAGGAACACACCCCTTTAGCGCTGTACTAACTATTGAAAGTAGAGCTGCAGAGAAGAATTTAAATTAAATTCCGCTGGTGGAGGGCATTGCTATTGTTTGCAAGCCCCAGTTTTCTTTTGAAGATATTTTTCCCCTGAAAGGCTTAAAAGCCCTGATAAAAATCTACAGAACTTCCCATGATCTGCACCAGAAAAGAAACGGAATTTAAATGAGTTCAGAAGCCCCTTCAGGGACCCACCTTTCTGCACATTTGTTCAGTTACGAAGACGTCCCCCCCCCTTCCCATTCACGTGCATTCTTTTCAGATCAGAGGAGCTCACTGCAGCCTTCAAAATCTAAACTCAGCTTTTACAAGTCATTCAGGGAGACTGCATGCTCTTTGCTGAAATCCTGAGGGCCAGATTCTGATCTCCATTGCACCAGTGTAAATGCTCAGTAACTAGAGAGGTCAGTAAAGTTACTCCAGATTTACAGATGAATAACTGAGATCTGAGTCTTGCTAGTACTTAGAGTGTAGTGTTCTGTCCCACTTACCATACAAGGACAAATGTCCCTTTGCAAAGTTGTCCTGGAAATATACTAGCCTAGTCATGCAATTGGCTTTCCTACTCTTTGAGAAGGTGAATGATGATGCTACAGAAGGTCATGATATTTTATGAACCCAGTCACAAAGCAACAGTACCTGCTTTTACATCACTTTTAACCCTAGATCTCAAAGCACTTTACACAGGAGGCAAATATCATTCTTCCCATTTTACTGATGGGAAAACTGAGGCACAGGGAAATGAAACAACTTGCTCAAGCTCGAGTAACAGACCTGGGAATAAAATGCGGGTCTGCTGAGTCCTAGTCTAGTGCTCTATCAACTAGACAATAGTGCGTCTACCAAAAACACATGGTAAATGGGCAAATATAGTTAATATTGGATGGAACTAATAGGAGATGTAGTTTGGGGCCTTGACAAAATTACATGCATCTGACTGTCTGGCAACATGGCCTAGATTTCAATTTCAGTTACGCCAGTGTGAATTCAGAGTAAATCCACAGATTTCCATGGAGTTGCTCCTCAGTGACAAAGGAGTATATGCAACTAGTATTGGGACCCTAAAATTTTACCTTTCTCAGTGGGAGGAAGAAATCAGAGATGCAATCACTCAGATGCAATTTTTAAGGTGATCTGTTTGTTTCTCAGTAGGGATCTGCAGAGGCCACACTGCCGGTATCATCTCACTCTCACAAAATTTTTGTTCATAAAATCATAGATTTTTAAGGCCAGAAGGGATCATTCAACCATCTAATCTGACCTCCTGTATCGCGCAGGCCAATGAATTTCACTCAGTTACCCTGTATTGAGCCCAATAACTTGTCTGACTAAAGCATCTCTTCCATAAGCATTCGGTCTTGATTTGAATCTATCACATCAGGGGATAATCACTCAAACTGTTTAAAGTGTGTTCCTTATTTCCAATGTGAATTTGTCTGGCTTTAACTTCCAGCCTTTTGTTCTTGATATGTCTTTCTCCATTAGATTAAACAGCCCTTTAGTACCCAGTATTATCTCACCAGGAGCTTATTTCTCCGTGGTAGCTTTATACCATAATCACCTCTTGATCTTATTTTTGATAAGTTAAACTGTTGTGTTGGCATCTCAACAGCTTAATGATCCGCATATGGTGATCACCATTTAAAAGAATCATGTACCACTCAGCCACCTCCCTATTTTAAATATGAGAAAACATTATGCTAGCCCAGATACCACTCTACAGTATCTGGTGTCAAATGCTGACCTTGCAATGGTAACCACTCCATTTGCAGAACTGAATGATTATTTTTTTAATGCTGAGACTTTCAAAGTGACCTGCAGGATTTGGATGCCTAACTACTGTTAGGCCTGGTCTATACTGGGGGTGGGGGGGTCTGATCTAAGATACGCAAATTCAGCTATGAGAATAGCGTAGCTGAAGTCGACATATCTTAGATCGACTTAGAATCACTTACTTTGCGTCCTCACGGCATGGGATCGATGGCCACCGCTCCCCCGTCAATTTTGCTTCCACCTCTCATCGAGCTGGAGTTCAGCAGTCGATGGGAGAGCGATCGGGGATCGATTTATCGTGTGTAGTCTTGATGCAATAAAACGATCTCCGATAGATCAATCGCTACCTGCTGATCTGGCGGTTAGTGTAGACGTACCCTTATTAGAAATGAATGGGAAAATGGCATGTTCAGATGATACTGGCCATCTATGAAATTCCCAGGAAAGGATCTTTTTGTTTCTTTGTTTTTATTTCAGGACAGAAAAAAATATGCTCAGTGTGCCAAAAAAAAAGTGGAGTCCAAGGTATAGTCAACAGGAATAAGAAAACAAGGGAAAAAAAAAGTCAGGAGCAGGATACACACTAACGTGATAAGATTACAGAAGGCAAAGGGTCTTTCATAGGCTTTCAGAAAATGGTAGAGCACTAAGTGACGTGAGCAAGATCTGTCGTGTGGTTCATTCTCTCTCTCGTCCTCGCCCCAGGAGAACTGCACGTGCAGTGGAGCTTTAGTGTTTATTTTTAAATGTCCACACTCAGGACCGGCTCTAGACATTTCGCAGCCCCAAGCACGGCGGCATACCGCGGGGGGCGCTCTGCCGGTCGCCGGTCCCGCAGCTCTGGTGGACCTCCCGTAGGCATGCCTGCGGAGGGTCCACTGGTCCCGCGGCTCCACTGAAGCTGCGGGACCAGTGGACCCTCCACAGGCAAGCCGCCGAAGGTGGTCTGCCTGCTGCCCTCCCGGCGATCGGCAGAGCGCCCCCAGCGGCATGCCGCCCCAAGCACGTGCTTGGCGTGGTGGGCCTGGAGCCGCCCCGTCCACACTTCTGTGTTTATACACAAGAAGTTGGGTTGAAGAAATACACTCTGCACTTGGGGTGGGAAGTGTGGAGATTTGTGATGGTCCTCCATTTCTGTGGGAGTTCGTTCCATGGCCTTGAATCAGCCCCTGAGACAGTCTGACTCCTGCACAGATGAGTGTACCTTATGGTAGATTTTGATCTCACACACATTTGTGCAGGGTCTAATATTAGAGTTCAGTGACGCTACTGCTGATCTACACCAGCAAGAGAAGAGCTTCAGGTCCAGCATTTATGTGTGTGAGTGTCTTTCATTCCCCAACAGCAACATGTGTTCTTTTTGCTATATTTAAAGACAAATCAAATCCATATCCCTTGCTAGATCTCTCTATACATACACATGCATCTTCCCCCATCCAGGCCAGGTCTTCACTTCAGTTTCATAAGCACCCCATTTGTCCCAAGACAAAAGTGAATATTTTCCAAGCAATTCATAATGAACTGGGCCATGTAACCCTGCCCCACAGCTTTGACAATTTACAGTTGTGCTATCTGAGAGGGGTTGGGACTAATGTTTCCTAGAAGTAATTTATTTTATTCCAGTAAGGAAGCTGCATCTGTGTGCCATGGCTTTTGATGTGCGCTGCTTGGTTAGATAGGGTACCAGTGCTCAGTGGATGACGATCTTATCATGTGATCTGAACATACCATCACTGTCAGATTGCCAGCTTTCAGTCCTGTATAGCATGGCACTGCTGAGAATCATACATAGATAAATGTGGGGCGAAAGGGAATGGCGGTGGGGGTAGGAGGGAGATGGCAAAGATTTAGGGAGAACATCAGAGAAAAAAAGACCAAGATAAGAGAACGACAGAGGTATAAGACAGGAACTGCTGGAATTCCATAATTTCCCTCCCCCAGGCCCCCAAAAAAGGTCCAATTCAAAGTACTAGCTCAAGATGAACTATTTCTCCATCTACTGCAGCAGTATAATTCTTTACTAGGTATATTAGAAGAGCATGCAGAGGCCTCATTGTGCTAAGAATTGTACAAATGAGAGGACATGGTGGTTGCCCCAGAGCTGTCCCCCTGTGAGAGCATGCCAACCTGCATCACACCAGCTGATTATAAAGAACTGCCATTCTATGTGCCTGTATGTTATAAGGTTAGAACTGGGCAAACGTATTAAGGGGCTTACTAGCTTAGATAAGGACAATCGGAATGTTCGCGTTGATCTGAAACTTATCTGATTTGTGCCACACATTTTGATGTGTCTCTTCTCACTCTTCCCTTTTCTTCCTTCCTATCCTCCTACTCCTTTCCACCACCTGAAACAACCAGAAGCTGCCCCGTCCCCATCCCATCCTTCTCTTCCATGCCCCACCACCAATCCTCTCCTCTATCTCCAGTAGGTCCCTTTGATATTCTATCTCTTTTTGCATGGCCCCAAACAGAACCCCTAACCAAGAACACTTCCCCAGTCCTGCACTAACTTCCATCCCCCAACAAGTCCCCAACCTTTGGTGACATCATAGCTGGAAGGTGTGGCAGTGAAGGGGAATAAGGCTGTCAAAACTGCAACTCTCTCACTTGGCTTCTCTCTCCTCTCTGCTCAAATCTGTTCGGGGCCAGATCTTCAGCTGGTGAATAGCAACCAAGATCTGCTGAGATCTGGCTCCAAATGTTTCCTTGAATCAGAGGTGTAATATATTATGGACCTGATCCTTAGCTGTTCTATATGATTCATGCTGGCTGAGGTATAAATTCCTTCCACTCAAGTACCCCCGTCTGGGAAGGCGTGACTCCGGTTGTTAATTGCCTTGCGAATGCTGAAAGGGGAGATTGGGCTGTTCTGTGAAATTGCAGCTCTGCTTCAGACCCCAAAATAGAGGTTACTTGTGCATACAACCTGACTTGCACAGTACATTTCCCTATAAATAGTAGTGCTGTCAGACCTTACCACGGTATATGTAGGATAAAACCTGCAGGCATTAATAGAGAAGGCCTGAATTAGGACATTTGATCATTTTTGTTGGAAAGACTTTGGCCTTGATTCTGGATTGTGGTACGACCACCTTCCACTACATCATTGATGGATTATAGGTCTAAGACCAATAAAGCCAACCATAGGAGGATCACTTCAGGGCAAGAGATCTTCTGGTGGCATAGAATTTGTGGTGTGGACCCTGCCCTGCCTTTGCCCTCCCTATCCTTTCTTTCTTATCATTTAACCAGTTACGGATCCACGAGAGTACCTTCCCTCTTCTCACGACAGCTTACTTTGTATAAGAGTCTTTGGTGAGAGTCTTGTCAAAGGCTTTATTAAAGTCCAAGTACACTATCTCACCCAGACTGCCCTTACCCACATGTCTGACACCCTCAAAATATTCCAAAAGATTGTTGAGGCATGATTTCCCTTTACAAAAGCATCTGATAATTCTGTTCTTTACTATAATTTGAACCAATTTGCCTGGTACTGAATTTAGGCTTAGCGGCCTGTAATTGCCAGGATCACCTCTGGAGCCTTTTTAAAAAATCGGTGTCGTGTGTTCTTATGTTCTTACGAGAACTAACAGCAAGGGAGAGTATCTGGAGATATGCGTCAAAAGAATACATCTCAAAGGTACACAGTACAATAATAAGAAGGAGAAAGAACCCTTTTGTTATTCATTACTGAGGGAACAGAAAGGTTAATGCTCACTGCACTGCATGAATGGTGGGTACCCAACCCTGTGGGGTTGACATTGAAACTTATCTGAGTCAAGGATTGTAGCCTGTTGAGTTAAGTTTTAGCCATGAGGAAATGTGACTGTACTTTTGTTTTATTTGTAGCCATTTTCTGTTTCTGTTATCACTTAAATCTGTTACTAAACATATTCTTATTTTATGATCAATTCATCTCAGTGCTGTTACATTCAAGTGAGATGTGCCTCCTTAGCTGAGCCAGCAAGCTGGTGTATATATTCTGTCTCTTTGGAGGCAGTGGATTTGATCATTTCTGTGAGTAACCAGTGACGGGTTGGATGCTGCAGGGAGATACTTCTGGAGTGTTTGGGAGCTGAAGCACACCAAGGGTTAACCTACAAGCCAAAGTTAGGACTGGTGGAGTCCTAAGGAGTTTGCTTGGCCGAGTAGGGGCTGGTAGGGGCTGCCACACAATCTAGCACCAGCTCCGTCTTATGCTCAGGCAGAGGGGTAACAGGATGACTTACGTTTCTGGACATCCCAAAAAACATCTCAGCAACCCCCACTCTGAGCTGTGCGGTCCTCTGTCATAGTTCTTTGTTCCTCTAACCAGTTGTACCCTTAAAGATGAACTGTTACTTTAACAGAGGATATAGCACCAGCTACATTGCAGAAAGACCTTGTCCTATCAAAAAACGTGCAAACAAAATAACAAGCTGGGGGGAGAAAGAACTCTCAGACTGTTAAAAACAACACAGCACCCCGCAAAAAAGAAAACCACATAGAAGATTCCCAGCAGCCCATGATGCTCTTGAAAGACTAATTGCTTCCTACAGTAATATTTGATTCATGAAAGAAAAGTTTTATGAACCTATGGCAAATCCTATCAAATCTGATCTGGACCAGAGGTCCAGCAGCCTGCACCTACATTCTCAAGGGACCGGAGAGCAGCAGGCTCTGTACACAGCCAACAGATAATAATTTAAGCATATTGCATTGTTCTTAGTCTTCCTGACACTTTGCAAGGGAGAAATCTATAAATAGAATACCCCTATGTAAATGATGGGCTCTGTTGTGTTTAACTGTAGCTGCAGAGTGGTAACATGGCCAAGGTACATTGCTCCAGCCGGGGCTATTGTTTACCACTTGTTCTGTGTGTGTCTTATGCATCTCCCACTGTGCCCGATCTACAGAGGATGTGAGTCTGTTACAGCTCTCAGCTCGAGGAATAGAGCTTTAAAGCTGTAGAGACTGCTGGTTTTTGCTCTGGAGGGCCCTGATTCAGTCAAGATGGCAGTTGTTGCACTACCTGATTCCAGGAGGCCTTGCAAAGGAGCACAAGGGATGGGTGGAAGCCTCTTCAAGCCTACCCACCCCCAGCCTGATATGTACTCTGTTTTTATATACGACTCATGCAAAAGGCATTCACATTCCTCTATTGTTCTGAAGGCCTTGCCCCAAACACGAGTGGGAAGAAGAGTGGTGATCCCAAACCACAGAGAGCCTCACTTGTTTGTGCTCATTCTTTTGACTGGTTAATGAATTCTGAGACCCAGCTTGTAACTTAGAGTCATAGAGTTTAAGGGCAGAAGGGACCACTAGATCATGATCTCCGGCGTATTGCAGGCCACCAGCACCACCCCTCACACTAATCCCAGCAATTAAAATGAGATCAGAACATTACAGCCAGCAGAAGACTAAACTTTTAGGTACCACAGGCAGAGAATAGGAGGGACTGAGCTGCATCAGTATTTGACAGGGAAATGATTAGGTGAGATACATCCGGAAACTCCTAGCAAGTGACCGATACCCCTACGGCAGAGGAAGGCAAACTTCCCCCAAGATCACTGCCAATATGACCTGGGGGAAAATTCTTTCATGACCCCTCAGATTCCTTCCTGATCCCCTTGCACACCTTGAGTAATACCTTACTCTTTGAACAGTCCCACTGAAGTCAGCAAGACTATTGGGCAAGTAAGATACTAATCAAGGTAAATAAGGACAGCAGAATATAGCACTGGAAGCTTCTGTAGAATGAAGGGATCTATTGAAATGGCGATCAGTTAGACCCTGAGCTTGTGAGCAAGAACCATCTGGGAGAGACTTCTCAGGGCTGCTTCAGAGCTCTGGCCCATGCCTTTCAGCATCCCAGCTTAAGTCTACAGTCTGTTCTCTGAGCACCCAGAGCATCATGCCACTACCTCCATTTTCACGAAACATTCTCACAAAGACAGGAGCCATGATCACTTCATGGATTGCAGCTACACTGCAGGACAGAGAGACTACTTTCCAAATGGCACAGAGAGGCCAGGATGTGGCTCTAACTTCACAGATAGGAATTGCTCCAGCATAAGGGGCATATGATATTATCATACTATATAATATTCATCTAAATGCAGAGGGCCAGCTGATGGCCTATGTCTCCCTTAAATCACACTAGCCTTATTCTGAGGCCTTAAGGGATACATAGACTTCTGCAAATAAGTGAATTTCACTGGCACTGGCTACTTATTAATGCTGATAATATCCCACTGAAGTGATCCCCAGCTGGCCAACAGAAAGAAAAGTCAACATTGAAAAGAAGTGGATTCTAGTAATCTAGTATTTCTCTTGATAATGATTAACTTCCACCCAGTGGACAAATTCACATCTGGATAATTCTTTTTAATTCTGAATCAGAATAAAATGTTGGAAATGTGAAATTTTCAGTGGTATGAACCAAAACGGAATTTTTTTAAAACTTCGAGGCTGGCAAACTGGCGCCCTCAGAGACAGCTGTGCTGCTTGGGAGCTGGGCAACCTAGAGAGCCTTGGCATATGTCTACATTGCACACTAAGCCCAGGCTCTGACTCAGCTTTGACCCCAAATCCCCCTTCCGTCCACATACACATCAGTCTTACTTAGGTCAGCAAGCACTGAAGACCCAGGTCCTAGGATCCTGCTAGGGAGGAGGAGAAGAGCCCAAGTGCTGCTATGACTCAGGTCCAAGCCCCAGACATTTTGCAGTGTGGACACAGCTCAAGTGGCACATCCAAGTCATGGACACATAAGTGAGGTTGTAAGACCCAGGTCCAGCAATTTTAATCCCAAGTTTACACTATGGTGTGGATGCTCAAGTGCACGTCCACAAGCTCAGGTCTCAGACCCCGGCTTAGGGTGCAGTGGACACATACTTTTGGGACCCATCAGCTGGGCTTCTAGGGAGTCAGATGGCCCACGGATGCTAGGAATCCAGAAAATCCATCGGGTTGGCTGTTGGGGAGCCTGGAGACCTCAGCATTGCAGCTGCCCACTCATGGGCTGTTTTGCAGGCTGATGAGAAACTAAGGAGGCTGGCCTGCCTGCCTGGTTTCCATGGAAAGTTTGGATACAGTAGACACATCCCTGTGTTTTGATTCTGTCAAACCAGCATTATCTGATGAGAAAACCGTTCCACTGGAAAAATTTGGACCTGCTCTACCACTGACTCTTTGGGCCAGGTTAGAGGCAAAATAGTGGGAAAGCAGGCAGAAGCAGCAATTGCATACACTGTATCTGCTTTGTGGATTATATTCCATAGATCACTTCATTCTACATAGCTTCCAGGACTATATTCTGCTATCCCTATTTACCTTGATTAGTATCTTACTTGGCCAGTAGTCTTGCTGATTTCAATGGGACCATTCAAAGAGTAATATCTTAGTCAAGGTGAGCAAAGGCGTCACAATCTGGCTCTTACACACACACACACACACACACACACACACACACACACACATCCTTTCAGAATTAAACAGTGATGCAAATCCTGGGAAACTTGCCAATGTACCTGTCAGCCTGACATTAGCAATTTAGGTCTGTGTACCTGTGATCTATAATTAATGTGTAGCAGTCGGCGTTATTTACGAATCTTGAGGCTTCTTTCATACGCTGATGCAACCTAAGGTCTTTGTTGTTTTGTTCTCAGCAAATAGTAACGTTAAGAAATCAGAAGGTTTGTAAAAGTAAAGACTGCTCAGCTGCTTAGATATTTATGTGGTTTGTGTTGGTCTGAAGGTTTATCTATTTTATCTCCCATGATAAGTCCTAATTGAATGGCAGACAAGAACTGGCAAAACTCAAAATTAGGCACAATTCCCCACAAACCCCAGCTATTAGTAGAACAGGTGTCCTGTAGGAACTAGCAAATATTTGTGTCATATCATTACCAGCTCGCATCTAGAAGAGACAGAGGCATATTCCTCTACCACTGGAAACAGAAACATATTGATTTTGTTTAAGAGAAAGTTTGGGGCGAGAATGGTACATACATTCTCTTAAGCGAATGGCAGAAGAAACAGGTTTCCTAAATTTCTAATACACTTGCATTTTGCCCTGTGATAATGAATGCAAGATAGATTTTTTTTGCAGATAAACTCTTGTTGAGATGACAGTCGTAATGTTCTATATTTTCATGGTTCCCATGGTTACTCAAACTCTTTATGTAGCAACTCTGATGCAACTGAGTCAGATGCTTCAAACTCCTACTAAATAAGAAGTTGAATGACCATCCAAGCTGAGCTGGATACTTGCCCCAGCCATAAGTGGACCTCATGGTCCAGCTTCTCAAAGTCTTTGGCACCTCACTCTTATTGAAATCGATGGGAATTAGTTGCCTAAGTAACTTTGGAGATATGGGCTCATGCCCTTAGAGACATCTTTGCAATGTCAGCTGTCACTTTCCGTGTTTAAAACCCCACTGAAGGATTCTCTGGAGCAGGATGGGAGGGTGGAATGATATTTTTTCCTCCACTGATGTCTGAAGCTCCCTGTTTGCCGGATGAACCTTACTCAGGACAGCATGCTGAATGCCCTGTCCCTATTGGGAGAAAATACTCATCAAATAGCTTTACATTACTTACGTCGTTTGGCCCCTGCCTGCAGTTCCTCCACCCTGTAGACAGACAGCCTATTCACCCCACCACAGATGGAACCTTTCTCTCCTTTACATTCATTGTTGCACTCTTCTTGCTTTGCAATAGTTACTGGGAGCTTGTTCCCACAGTAACATTCTGCACCATACTCTAAGCCAGCGTAGGTATAAGCCCTGTAGGAAGAAAACAATACCTTGAATACAGCTAGACCCTTTCATTCCAAAGTTTCTCTGTGTGGTTGGCAAACCTGGGAAACTTCTATACACAATGCCCCTGACCACCACAAGAAATGTTGCCAACTCTGGGTAGCAAGGCAGCAACTGTTAAAAAGGTGAATAACAACACGGCACAACAGTGATTGGCAAGAAGTGCAGAATAACATATCCAGTTGAAAGCAAACAGGGAATTTTGTTAAGCAGAATATAAAGATCCCCATGGCAATTTGCCCAGTGCACTCAGTTTTAATACTCCTGCTTTTGAAAGATGTGCTAAGGAAATATTAATAGTGATATTTTCCCAGGACTTTATTTTCATGTCTTATCCAAATGACAGCCCAACAGCACAGTGCTCTGAAGACTATGCTGGGTACTGGTTCAGTAGTGTCTCCTGTGGAATCACAGCACCATTTCTTGAAACAATAGTGTTTGTTGGAGGTTTCTTATCCAAGTACTGCTCAGGCCTGAGCCTGTTTAGAATGTCAGATGTGATGGCATCGCAGCGCAAGCGGAGATGGGTCCTGGTCCAAGCAAAATATTTCAGCTCTTTTTTGTAAAGTATTTGACCATTTAGAGCAGCACAGAAGAAAAGTCCATTTCTGAAGCTATCTTGACTAGCCTTTAAAAGGAGCCAATTTTGATTCAGTTAAGGAACTTTCAAATGGTCAAAATAAAGAAGCGGATATTACTCCAATTTTAGATTAAATGCTTCCTTTTCTCCTTCAAGGTATAAAAGTGTGCTTCAGTGAACAGTTACTATATAAAATAAGAAAACCCAAAAATAAGTATGAAAGGGCAATCCGCTCTGATTGTGGAGGTGTCTGTTAAAAATTTTAACATATGGCTTGGTGTAAGGAAGTTAACATTTGCATGGATGTAGTTTAACTGTCAGTACAAAATGATGGCATACAAATAGAAAGCCTTTCTCTCTTAAGGTGAACTCTCTCTCGCTCTCTGAGTTTCTTGCCCACACCAAGACAAACACACTCACACAGCTGTGAGAATACAAGGTGAGATTTGGAGCTATGCTGATTAACATCAGCTGAGGGTCTGGCTCATTATTCTTAAATATATTTCAAACAATCAATAAACTGCTTGTAAAGGGATTCCCACTTACGTTTCTTTTTGGTGGAGGAAGAGTTAATGGCTAATTCCCTGTTGCTGTTCAAGCAGAGCTGTATTATTACTTTCAGTATTATTTATTGTATCTGCCTCTTCAGCTCCTCTCCAGTCTGAATGTAACTGTCATTTAATACTTGTAATCACAATCATTGTTACTAAAAATTAATACTAAACAAGCTTTGAAGAAGGATGCTTTTGTGGTTGACACACTGGACTGGGACTTGGGGGATCTGGGTTCAGTTCCCAACACATTGTCTCTAGGGCTTCAGGCAAGTCATTTAATCTTCCTGTGCCTCAATTCTCCATCTGTAAAATGGGGATAATAACCATTCCTTTCCGTGTGTCCTGAGTCCAATATGAGCACCTGCTCTGGAGTATAATTCCCCTGTGCACCAAGTTAAATCATGAGCAAGATCAACCCTTCTAATACTTCAAGCTGTCCTGAATCATAAAGTCTCGTCAGTTTTCATAAGAGGCTCTGCTAGGCCCTGCTAACCTGAAGCACTACAGCTAGAGGAATTAGCATATCCCAAGAGCGAGTCTCTCATGGTTACACAGTGATTTTAAACATTGCCCTGAACAACGGGTAGCACGTAAGGGTACTAATGGGATGATGTAGCTGAGAAAGCAGTGTGCCTGAGCCACACCTCTGAGTCTTCGTTCTTCTTCTGCTTCCTCTTGCCCCTGGGAGCAGAGAGACTGGTGGAGAAATGCAGGCCTATACCTGCCATCAGTTCTTACCACCGATTCACATGCTGGCTCAGCTAATCTGGCCAGTGAGCCTGGGGGCAGAGCCAACATGCTGACCAGTTCTTACCCCCTCCTATTCCCCACATGCACGTGTTCAGGTCACGTTACAGTTCAGACCACAAATTGGGCTAGCGAACATTTCCTGCACTCTCTGTTCATTTCCATGTAGCTAAGCAGTAATTCCAGGGAAGGACACTGACCCCAAAATGGCTTTGCTTCTGTGGTTAGGCAGGGGTGAAAGAGTCCCCTTCTTGCAGTGTTGCCAAGCAACCTTATGTTTGGAGGCATGAGGTAAACACTGTTTTCAAAATGGTTTTTCTTCTCTTTAATATATGCACGTTCTTCCGCATTGTGAACTCAGTTCTAAATTCCCTTTGCTATCGGAGAACAGTGAAAAGTGCAGTGAAAAATCTCTCTTTACCTCTCAGCACAAGCTTCTTGACAATGAGATACTGTCATTTTTCTTAAGTCATAAAACACGGCTCCCTTCAATGTCTTCTCCCTGGAATCATCACTGAAGCATCCAACGTAAGTGCCTAAAGTACATGAAATAGCACAATAGTTAGAGATTATCTTACATCCTGGAACATTCAACTGCAAATTCAAGGTCCTTAGTTACACATGGCACTTTGCTATTTGCTCAGGTTGTAGCAATATGTTTGGTAGCCTGGGCTGATACATAGACTAGTCGTGTTGACATTCAACTCTTCTAAGAAATCTTTTTGTTATTAGGGGGTGAAGTTAAGGTTGAGGGTGAAAGGAGGCAAAGTAAGGATGAGGCCTACCACAGAAAGGCAAGAGGATAGCTGTGAATGCTGGTGGGGGTTATATCTGATAGGGTATGTGGGGAGTGGACAGGTGAGGGAAATGTAGGAGAAAAGGAAACTTATCCACATAAGTTATTTTAAAATATAAGATCCTTATGTTTTTCCTAGATCCTTGCACACTCATTTACTCCCTTCTGTAGTTCCTTCTGTCCATCACCCATGGCAACAGAGCCCTCCGTCCACCTACTGTGGCCCCACCCTGGTCACCATCCCTGATCCACCATTCTAGGTCATCCTATCTTGAGTCCTCACCACACCTCCACATCTTCTGTCCTCTGCCCCGTCTAAGTTCCCAGTACCCTACATCCTCTTCCATGCAGCCTATTCTGCATCCCTCCTGGGGCCAAGCCAGGGCCAAGTTAAGCCCCTAGCATGAGTTATGGCAGCATTTAACTTGCCCCTGGCTATAACAGCCCCCACCAGCCAGAAACTACTGTAGCAGTCACCAAGTGCAACAGCGCTTCAGCCATGCTCTTCTTTCTATAGCTAGCTCACCTATTAGGGCAATAGTGTTGGCCATACTGGCCCTTATGCCACCCTGGGATTCCCCTTAGCCAGCTAAGATAGCTCTGTAGCAGCTTTGGCCAGCAGACCTGCTCAGAGCAGCTGCAGCAATTGGTCAAGATATGGCACATGATAAGCCAACAAAATGAGTTAGGAAAAATGTTCAGAGTGAAGGGAAAGTATATTTTTATAAATACCATGACTTGGAAAAACCTTTGGGATTGTTCAAAAACTTCCCTGAAAAGCTCTACCCTGGAATGAAATGAGGTGTAAGAAGTTTCAGGAAGCTGGTTCTTTTTGAAATAGGTAGGGCTGTATTGAAAACTGTGTCTGCAGTGGAAAGGTAACTTTAGCCTTAGCTATGGAGCTCTCTCTGTCTATCCTATTGAACCTCACCTCCTCTTCCATTGCTAGTACTTAGACCTTTGAAATACACCTGGCTTTACTTAGAGTTTGAAAGCAAAATATTTCAGCCTGCCTCCTATATTAGACATCTTTGTGTTTTTTATTTCAATAACAGACTACAGGAAAAACTTGTGTAGCCTGTGATATACTTAAAAGAATTCCCCACCAGAAGAAATATGGAGATGCTTTATAACGTACAGTGGAGTGATTCAGGTATATGCAGTAATTCGGGTATAAAGGATGAGAGGAAATTTGATTCTGGAATTTGATTCCTATTAAAATAGGAATATTAGAGGATGTAAGTATCATGTGATCCATAGACAGGAAGGGAAAATAAGATTAGAATTGATAAAAACCATACTGAAGAGTAATAAATCAAACGACAAGGGGGAAAAAAGCTGCTCCACATTCTAATGGAGAATTCAGAGCTGATAAAATAAATCCAACGTTTCAATGGCACAAACAGCACAGTAGTTTCAAAGAACTGCACATTGGTAATTTGCAAACATGCAATTAGAAAATTCGCAAACACCCACAAAAAGCTGTTAATGAGATGTGAGTTATGCACCTGAAATTAGAATTTTTATATTTCAGTGGGGCCTTTTGATTTCAGGGACTTGATTCCACCCAGTTGCCACTGAAGATGTAATATGGGTTCTTGTCAAATTCATAGATAGCATAAGAGAATCTAAGTTAATGTAAATTATACCTGGTTCTAGCCCCCATGAGTAATTTCCATCACTGTAGACTCCTATAATTCTCTTATCTACTTATCAATATCTGCCTTAATCTTTGTCATCACTAAGACCACATGACCTTAGAATGCAATGGTGTTTCAGTGATAATGTCTGTCAAATAGTGAATAACATGTAATGGGATGATAATTTCTGATGAAGCCATATGAGCTCTTATAAAGCATCCTAGAAATATGCACTATTATTAGCTGGAAATATGTTCTACTGCACCGCAACACACCATATATTATTATTTGTGTTAGAAGTAATACTTGGGAGACACATTCTGCGTGATGCTGTACAAATACCTGGAAGAGACATTCTCTGCCCTGAACAGCTTAGAATCCTAATAGAAGAGAAAGTTAAGGATGGTGGGGGGAAACAGAGGTGAAACGATTGCCCAAAGTCACGCAGCAAGTCAGTTGGCAAAGCTGTAAATTACAGCTGTGTGAATAACTGATTTTTCAGTTACCTGTCAATTCCACAAAAATGGAGGGTGAGGGGGACATTGCTGAGTTGACCCAGATCTGAAATTTTTCAAAATTTCTGTCAAATTGGGGAGGAAAAAAAGTTTTGAGTCAAACAGAATGTTTTGTTTTGATTTTGAGCTCTTCAAAAAAAAATTTTTTTAAAAATAAAACAAACTTGGAAACAATAAAATAAAAATGAATAATGAATAAAAAACAAATGCACATTTTATTTTGAAAATGTCAGAACAAAATGTTTTGATTTTGCAGAGGAAATTATTGGGGGTGGAGTTTTGACATAAACAATTATACATATTCTATATGAATCTATATATTTTTGCCAAAACCAAAACAAATTTGGCCAAAAATGTTGCTGACATCTTTTGGGAATAGAACCACATCAGGCATCCTACACACAACAAGACACTGCCTTCCCCTTTTAAATCAAAAATTTTTCCAGCCCTCTCAAAGTTGTAGACTGTATCCTTTGAGACTGTATCCTGTAAGAGTATCACAGATGCTGTGATGATCTTAGTAGGAAAGCAGACCTTTTGCTGGTTCTCTGCACCAGGGTAAAATTTCCCCCTCAGAAAATTATTTTTTTTAAATGATCCAGGTGTATTGTATTGACAGTAATTTCACACCAAGGTGTCTTTACAATCTAAATGGCTAAACTGTTGCTCAAGAAACTCAGATTGGGATTTTTAAAGGTGCTTAGGTGAGTTTGGCCCATATCTCAGTAGGCACTCCGACCCAGATCTGGGTGTTAGGCCCATCCTTTTGAGGATCTTGTCCTGGGTGCCTTATTTCCTTAGGGTAAAATTTTCAAAGGGTCTAAATGCCAGATTTTTAAAGGTATTTAGATGCCTAAAGATGCCTCTAAGTGCCTAGCATGACTTTCAAAAGCACTTAAGTAGGTCATGTGCCTAACTCTCATTGATTTATAACTGATAACTCCCACAGCCTAGTCTTCCTTTGAAAATCCTTCTATGACCTGAGAATCTCACTCTTTCAGGACCAAAATAGCTTTGAAAATCTGGCCCTAAGTCACTTTTGAAAATGGATTTAAGTGCTTTTGAAAATTTTACCCTTATGATCCTTTGTAAATCTTGGCCTTGTTGAACTATGAGCTCTTCAAATTATTACATTAAAATACATTAATGTTGAAAATATCCATAAACGTAGTTAATGGCGATGCCAGTAGCAGCCATTAATCTAGTGCCTTGCTGATGTTATAATTGCTAACTGAAAAGGAGCCAAGAGATATTTATTGTTGCATCTCACTGGATTGTGCACATTTGAATATGCATCATTTGAATATTCAAATGAACATGAAGTGACAATATTAATAACAGCATTGTTAACAAGCCTTTGGAAATTACTATCAATTAAACTTTCCATGTATAGAGTGTGCTGTTTTTCCCCTCTCCTAGTAAACTTACTCACTCTTTATTTCATCATAGATCCCTTCCAAGATATAATGAAATACTTAGTGATTATAATGCCTGCTGAAGTTTCAACCTCACACGGTGATTTCCTTTCAATAAAATGTCACATCGCCTTAAAGCGGCTGTTTTATTTGTATATACCTCCGTTCTCGGCTTCATACTGATAGCATGTGGGCTCGCTCATATGTTTAGCTGGTGTGTCCACCCCACAACTATTCAAGCATAGCATTTGGATAGTTAGTAAGTCAAATCCTTGTTGAGCGTAGGTGAGCGTAGATACTTATGTATGTTTGGTACTTCCATGGCCTCCGTTTCCATAGTATTTGAGCACCTCACAATCTTTAATGTATTTATCCTCACAGCACCCCTTTGTTTTCCCAATCTGTAAAATGGAGATCTGAGGCACTACATAGCTTGCTGAAGGTCACACAGGAAGTCTATGATGGAGCAGGGAAATAAACCGGTATATCCCAACTACCAAGCTAGCACTCTACATTCTAGGCCACCCTTTCTCAGGTCTCCAGTCAGTCTCACCCTCTCTTCACATGCACCAGATCTAATCAGCAACAGCTAAATTGAAGTGAAAAGAGCTAGAACAGCATACAGCTGTCATGAGCGAGAGGAGAATCAGAGCTACCATCTTGATAGTTTCTTCTGCTGTCCAGACTTTAAGTCATGGGGCATGTCGGCATTTATCAAAGCCAGCAAACCAGGTTTATTTCAGCGGGCACCTTGAAACCCTTCAGAACTATATGGGGTGTAAAAATGTGCAGCATGAAAGTACAAATCCTAGGGAATCTGGATGAAGTGAACATAATGTGAACCTGTTTCATGAAGGTCTCTTCCCCTCCCCTCAAATATCGTCACACATGATACAACAAACCTGTCAAGCCCATGTACTAGATGTGCCCTTGCCTTGCTAAATCACCAGTCATCTATTGGGTGAGCAAAAGCAGAGTGTGTACTGTCTTCATGATCAAAAAAGAGACCCTTTGAACTTGTTAAATACTAATCTCTCAGGTGACTCAGCTGATTCTTACAAACAATCGTCCTTTCGACAGAAGTACATTAAAGTATGTGGGAACCAATGTTAGGGAAGAATTATTAGTTGAAACAAAATTGATTCATTCCTAAGTGTTCGTTCTCAGGTCAGTCACAAGTTTGAGTCAACCACAAGACGTGTAAGGAACAGCTTGACTTTGTGTTTCTTGCTAGTCTAGGAGTTTCTGTTAGTCTGAAGCCCACAGTCTACAGACACAGTGCAGTCTGCTGAATCTCACTTAGGGCTGGTCTACACTACCGCAGTAAATCGATCTAACTTATGCAACTTCAGTTATATGAATAACGTAACTGAAGCTGACGTAGTTAGAGCCACTTACTGTGATGGCTACACTGTGCTGTGTTGATGGGAGAGCGTCTCCGGTCAACTTCCCTTATGCTTCTTGGAGAGGTGGAGTACACAAATCAATGGGAGAGTGCTCTTCCATCAATTTAGCATGTCTTCACCAGACCTGCTAAATCGACGCTTGGTGCATTGGTAGCAGCAGTGCCAATTTACTAGTAAGTGTAGACATGCCCTTAGACTCCACCATATTTAAATTGCATAAACACTTATGATCTTTGCCACCCAAACCAGTTAACTGTGAAGTTTTACTCCATAAAGCCCTGAGCACTGTTTGAATCTGGTTCTCTGTCAACTTGAGAATTCCATCTGCAATACTTCGATCCATCTATTGTGCACCATTAATCCTAACTTCTTGTCTCAGTTTCCAAAAATGTCCACACTGGGTGCAACCAGTTGGCATCTTTTTGTGGGGAATTTCAGACAATATTATTTCTTTTGATTATATGCTCTTCATATTGTTGATGATGTTGGTAATGTGGCATCTAGTTATTCGGAGTCCCATTCCTCTAGGTCTTTATTGGCCAGGGAACATGCCAGAAGACCACAGCCTTTTCCAGCTAAGCCTAGAGATAGTGAGGTTTAGATGGGATCGTTACTACCTTGCATTTCTGTTCCAGTGTAATGTTGTTGTGGCAGCCTTCGCCACTATTTCCACATACTTGTGCAAGACTCTGCTCCCTGTCCATTGGTGCTGAAAACTCGCATGCACTTTTACAATGTCCTAGTGGATTTGCTACAGATGACTACAGTGAGCTCAACATATAATGGTACACATAATGGCTTGCTCTTTTTTTCATCCTGTAGTGCCCTGGCACCCGTCATTCAAATCCTTCTGATTATTGTAATTCCTTGATAGTAGGGCTTTTGAGCTTTCAGCTTGTTTGGAAGGAAGCAGCATGTTTGATCATATTACTCCTGCCCTACAGCTGTTTAAGGCTGACTGTCTTTAATGCGGCTGACTGAATCCATCTTATCCTGTTCTTTTGTAGAGGCCTTGGATATATTACAGTCAACTCTCACCAAAATCAGTGGGAGTCTATCCATGTACTCTAATAGGTTCTTCAGGTCAGCTTTTCAAAGATATTTAGGCACCAAAAGATGCAGACGGGCAACTAATGGGATTGTCAAAAGTGCCTCAGAAGGTTAGAGCCCAACTCCCTTTGAAACTAGTGGGGGTTAGGTGCCTAACTTGCTAAGGAAACTTGTGACAATTCTACTTTGGGCAGGTGACCATCTCTGCTGTGGTGGACCATAATGTGTGAAACTTATTCTCTCTAATAATCCACCCTTGTCTCAGCCTCCAGCCTCAGTCTCACTTATTCCCCCAATAGGACTCTTCGGTAGGACTGTGAAAATCACTGAGCGTGCGAATCACTGAATTTTTTTCAGTTCGGTGGCTAAAGCAAAAAAAAAAGTCACAGAACAAACAAACAAAAAACTTGTTTCAAATCAAACTCAATGTTTATTTCCTTCCAAGAGAAAACATTTCATTTTCGTTTTTTGGTGTAGTCTGGTTTTTTGGGTTTTTTTGTTTTTGTTTTTATCTCTTTCTTTTTAAAAAATAATCGAGGTATAATTTGAAACGAAAAGTCACTGTGAATTGAAAAATCTAAAGATTTTCTTTCGAGAATGTCAAAATGAAACATTTTGGGAGTCTGTGGATTTTTTACCAGCCAAAATGATTTGGTGAAGTCAACATGAATTCACAAAATATTACAGTCCACCCAAATCGGTGTTTTTCAATGAAAGTAAGTTCCATCCAAAATTTTTTGCCTAGCTCTAAGTATGACCCTTGTTTAAATCACTTCATTTTCTTCTCCTCTCCTTCTGTCAGACACCATAGCTTCACAATGAATATTTTATGACCTCTTGATGATATTCTATATAAAATCATTGTTACTTTTTTACTATGAATTTTCAGGCCACATCCTGAGCGTTTAGCTGGGGATGCTCTAAAAATACGAGGCTCGCAATTATGAAATTCTTTCTGTGTAGTGTGTGGGGAGGGAATACAGAGCCTTCATCTCACTGTGAAGCCTTCCTTAAGGCTGGCTAGAATAGCAGCTCCATGCACTAGAAGGAGTCCAGGCTTTCCTAAAGATCACACTGTGCCCAAAAGTGGGGAAGAGAGCACAGCAAGACAAGGCTCCATTTCCCTTCCCACCCATGTCACACCAGCCAGTGGAACCAGACAGTCACATGAGGAGAGTATCCTGCACCCCTTAAAAGGGAGTAGCAGTTTGCACTCACTCCTACAATGCACCAGGGAGCTTAGAGAGGCAGACTGGTTTCCAGTACCTCGATGTGGTGGTACACCTCTACACTGACCCGAATGCCAGGCTGGGCCTTAAAGGTACAATCACACCCAAGAAGACTAGCCAGTGTTTTTACAAAAACAGATAGAAAATATAAGGCCTGATTCTGCTGTGTTAACTCATGCTTTGGTCATGCCTGTTTCCCCATTGAATTCAGTGGGGCAGCACATGTATGTATTTTTCAGCATGAGTTAGGGTGATACTGATACAGACTTACACGGTTACCCCTCTGAAATCATACATATACTTAGCTTGGATAAAATAGTTTGTAAATGCTCAAGAGCTAATACAGAAGTACATTCCTGTAAGCAGTCAGAATACCTCTCACATGCTTATGAAAGGTATCAATCTTTGTCTGAAACAAAGTCCTACATGACAGAAAATGGAAGTTGGGAAAAGCCCTTACCTTTGTTTTCACCTGTATGTTGCATCACCTTAGATCCCATTGCTTGCATGGGTTCTTGTTCATTAATGAACCTGTGAAACCATCTTCTTCTTAACTGTCTCAGTTCTGAGTTCCGGGACCTTAGCCACCGTGGCCCATACCTCTGATCTGATGTTGGATCATGGAGCACATCCATGTCCACCAGAAGCTTAGAATTCAAACGAGGGTTTTGCATTGCTCTGGTATCTAGGATTCCAACTCCTATCACCATATCTGAAACCGGTGAGACCTGAATATTCGAGGTCCCATGTGTGCCTTGCTGGATAACCAAGCGGGATCGCTGTAATAGGAGAAGACTGCCAGCCATTAGGTAAGCTGCTGTGAGAAAGAAGAGCAGAAACTGGGTCCGCCGAAGAAATTTCTGTAGTCTGAAAAAAGGTTTGGCCATACCCTTACTGAAACTGGGCCCTTTACGCCTTTAGAACGGCCCCTGAATCACCGTTTGAAATTGTATTAGTTCCTCCCATAAGTTCATCCCATCACTTTAATGTGTCCTCCCCCATAAAAATTGTCTTTTTCAGTAGCAACAGCAACTACAATGGCATCATGCTTTATATCCATAGAACTGTGGGGTTTCTGGGCAGCTGATCTGAACTTATGAACAGTTCCATGACTGTGGCCAGTTCCACTTCATAACATCAAATTCCAGAAGGAGAGGAAACCTGAAATATTAAGAAAAATAAAGTTGGCTCTGATCCCATTAGCAAACACTTACCATGTTGAGGTCTTTTCCCCCTTCTTTTATTTTAGCTAAACATATAAAGACAATAATCCTGGTAGAATTATTGATTTAAAAAGGATCCAGCTGCAGATTTCTAATTTTACATTTTTCTTTATTTTAACTTGAAATGTACAAGAAACACCTGTATGATTAGAATATTCTCAGGAAGTTTGGAACAGTAAATCCTTTTATTTCCTTTTGTAAATAGCTGACATCTCCGGTCTTTGTTACTGACTGGAACCAGGCGGTCACAATATAGACATCTTTAGAGGAAGATATTATTGGATACTTTCTTTTCAGTGTTACAGTAGCTAAGCTACAAATCTAGATCAGAAAAAAACAGCAGTGTGGGTCTATGGTGAAGAAAAACGAAATGGCATCAGCTCTCAAAGGATAAGAGAATAATTCTTAATCTCCATGAATCACAATAAAATGAGGCTTTATGCTGGAAGGATAGTTCCAATATAGAAATATATTTTGTGTGTGTGTGTGCGTGCCCGCACCTTGCCAAACTTAAAAGGAAGCTAAAGTTTCCACTAATTTGAATCTAGTGTATGTTTCTATGTACATTTTGTGTGAGTGGGTGTGGATGGGGAGTATGTATATATGTATAGATTTAAATTAATGGAATCTTATATTTTCTTTTAAAGTTTTCCAAATATTTCTAGACTATTTTGGGGCTTTGCCATGCATTTAGTTGTGCTGATCTACACAGTGACAGGATTGTCCAAGCAAGAAAAAGCTCTTTTATGCTCTAGGTAACCTTTAACCTTCTGGAACAAATAAAAATGGGCATCTTGCCATATGTTCTCTGAGTTCCCAGTTAATTGCTCCTCTGTGGAACCATGAAAGCACTGAGAAAAGATGCAGTTTGTTCCAGAAAAGAAAATATTATAACTCTAATTTAACTTGCATTCAGAGCACTCTCGAAACCAGCATCAGAACAAGGAAACTTGCTGTCTACTCATCTGCCATTCTTTTCATAGCATTTCTCCACTCTTTGCAGTTCCTGATTAAATGTCTGAGGATACTTCTATATGCCTCTTGCTAAAATATATATGATCATGTAAAATTTCTCCTTAATTCTCTTTAACATTTTGTTTTTGCTTAGTTGTGTAATCTCTTTGCTTCTTAATCACCAATCAATGAAAGGTAAACCTTTCTCATTCAAAAATGTATTACAGTTCATTTGACCATCCATTCTTTTTGTCCAATCTCCTTTTGTCTATTTTTCCTCAATAACAGACTGAGCTTAGGAGAAAAGGTCAATACATTCTAACTTTGCAGATCAGCTGACTAGGTTTTTGATGACCTGATTTAGAGAACTCCTAATTTAAAACCAAAGTATCCAATTCTTAATCCCACAGGGCTGACTAGCATCTGAAACATGGGGTAAGAAGTAAGATTTTGCTGTGTTCATATCTGCGACTCCATTTTCTTCAAACTTCACAAGCAATTCTCATCTTCTCACCAATAACAACTGTGGAACTTTGCAGCTCACATCCATAATTCAGCTGACAAACTTTTGAGAGATTCAGTGTGTTCCAAAAGACACATCATATTTTATGAACTATTGAAGGCCAGATCCTCAAGTGGTGCAAATCAGCATGGCTCCATTCAGTAATGCTGACTGCGACCAGCTGAAGATTTCACCCTTAATTTTTAAATTAACATCTTTGATCAACAACATTGATGCTTAGAAATGACAATAATGGAGTTATATAAATACAGAGCTAGATTAATAGAAGGTTTATAATAATTACATATTGCAGATTACTACTCTTCTCATTATGCTGAAGTAACACTGTAAAGGCACATAAGAACCATTTGATTCACTATTTGTGCATAATATTCAGCTATTACCAACATCTCTGTTGTTCTCTAAATAGATTATACTTTAAAAGGAAGTTGGGTACACGTTAACTATTCAAGATTCCGAGGGGAAATTACGACTCTTTGAGGTGTATTGCATTCAAGACAAAGGCTTTGCAGATAGAAGAATCAGCCAAGGCACACCCTTGTGGCCAGTTTCTGAACAGATCGCACACCTCACCCTTCCATTTGTTAAAAAGGAGACTACAAGAAGTCAGGCTGAAAGGTGAACTGTCAGGCTGGAGGGAGTTTACTGGTGGAGATCCTCAGGGATCAGTCTTGGGATCAATCTTATTTAACATTTTCAGTAGTGAAGGGGGCACAAAAAGTGGGAGTGTATTTTCAAAACAATCAGCGACTGACACAAAGTTGGGAGGTATTGCCAATATAGAGGTGGACTGGAATATCATGCAGGAAGATTTAGATGTCCTAGAAAACTGAATTAATAGAAATGGTATGAAATTTAATAGTGCAAAGTGCAGTTAGGGACTAACAGTTTTTGCTATAAGCTGGGGAGTTATTGGTTGGAAGTGACAGAGAAGGAGAGAGACTTGGGTGTACTGGTCAATCACAGGATGACTACAAGCTGCCAATGTGATGCAGCTGTGAATAGAGCTAATGAAATCCTAAATACATCAAAGGGATAAAGACCAGGCAAGTAGAGGAGTTATTTAAGTTAAGGACCAATGTTGGCACAACAACAAATAGATATAAACTGGCCATCAACAAGTTTTAGGTTTGAAATTAGACAAAGGTTTCTGACCAGGAGAGGAGTGATATTCTGGACCAGCTTTCCCAAGGGAGTGGGGGGCCCACCTGCAACAGCTATTAGTAAGTATTGCCAACAGCTGGAAATGGGACACTAGATGGAGAGAACGTTCAGTTATTACAGAGAATTCTTTCTCTAGTGTCTGGCTGGTGGGATTTGTCCCCACACACAGTATTTGGGGCTGGGATGGAATTTTCCTTCAGGTCAGATTGGCAGAGACTTGGGTTTTTTTTCACCTTTCTCTGCAGCCTGGGGTCTGGATCATTGGCTTGTTTGAACTAGAGTAAACGATGAATTCTCTGAAAACCTGAAGTCTTTAAATCAAGATTTGAGGACTTCAGTAACTCAGCCAGAGGTCATGGCCCATTACAGGAGTAGGTGATGGCCTGTGATGTGTAGGAGGTCAGATTAGATAATCATGATGGTGCCTTCTGGCGTTAAAGTCTAAGTCTATTCATAATAAGGCTTGGCAGAATTAATATTAAGCATTTTTTCTATTTTTATTGATTTAAATGTTCACAGTTGCAGGAAATTGTGAGGGGCAAGACAAGGGATGGTCAGATAATTTTTTAATGACAACAGATGTTGAGATTCAAAAAGTTAAAGCTTTATAACTGTTAAAATACAAATTGTCAACATCATATGTCAAATTATACCTTAAATATCCTTAAACTCTAAGATCTCAACCCACATTTTTTTTATTCATCTGTAAATTTTTATTATTATTGATGGAAATATTTTTCATCTTTTTTGGGGGTACATCAAAATTGATGTTTACTAACATTTACTGATAAATTTAATCCTTCAAAGCCTGTTCATAATGTAGCTTCTCAGAGCTGCAGTTATTAATATGCTATAATATAGGCAATGATTATTGCAATCATATACAGTCAAATATTTTTATATTTTTTCTTAGCACTGAGACATGACTTTATAGATTTTTTTTTTTATATTCACAATACTTTTGCCTATTTTTTTATTTCAGGTTTTGTTTGATACTCAGAGATCCAGTAATCATTAGAAAAATGGTTAAAAACAAGGAATCTGAATAAAATACATTGCCAGGTGGAAAAGAAGTAAAATACACATCTCTGACAAGCACAATACTTAGTTTACAAGAGAGAGTTCTTCTCTACCACTTTTCATTCAAAGATTTCAAAGTGCTTTACAAAGGACCAATTTTACAGATGGGAAAACTGAGGCACAAAGTGGGTAGGTCCAGATCCCAAGTGGTAATTAGGTGCTTACGTACCTTTTGTGGATCTGGGCTGACATGATTTGCTAGGGCCACAGGGCAGTGGCAAGCCAGGCACAGAATCCAGGTCTCCCAATTCCCCATTCGATGCCCTATCTATCTACACATGGGTATTCACACTTCTGTTTATGGGGCAGAGGGAAAAAAAACAACTATTCCCAACCTCAGAAGCTTCATCCATTATATGGATGTCACGGGGGACAGAACTTGCAGAGATTAGCGCTAAATACCAGTGATTCTGAAAGGTTAGGGTATTACCAGTAATAGGTTGAGGGAAAATCATATTTAATGGGATTGTTCTGACAGTGTCTTACCTCTGTCCTTAGCAGAGGAACTGTAAACACCTGGATTTCTTTGTGTCAACTGATCACAGAAAAGTCTCCTTCTGGCAGAGTACATCTCTTTTTTTTTCCCCCAGCCTTCCCCTCCCTGCAGGTTTGTAACAGTGGCATCGCAATAATGCAATACACAGAGCTAAATGACAGCTCTGAGATCCAGTGGAAAACGGTAGTGGCTAGAAGCAGCTGTAGAAGCTGAATGCAGATGGATGGATGCATTGTGCCCAAACACTGTATAATGTGCCTTGTTCCGCTCTCGCTTAAAACCATTTTACACTGCTCTGTTTCCACTTACTTCAGTGGAATCACTCCATATTTAGGTAAACCATGTAAACCAGTGAGAGTGGATCTAAGTCCAATGTGTCTAGGAGCACTGAGGGTGGTTCATTCAACAGTGATACCTGCTACACCTGCCTCCAAAACGCGTCATGTTTGCTCCTTGGTGATGCCTGTCGGTGTCTGGGGAGAAGGGTCTGGCCAGACCCCCACCTCCCGCCCACCTAGACTCAACCCCTTTGGGCTATGCAGTGCCGCCGGTAGTACTAGCAGGCCTTGCTCTTCCACTCGGAGCACAAAGAGCCCCGTTACGGTTGCCTCTTGTGTCAGGGCACTGTTGGAAAGGGACTACCAGTACCCTCTCTTTCCACCCACCAGCATGGAAAGCCACAAGTTAGCCTTATGTTTGCCACCTGTTTATTGAGCATACAAAGAACACACAAGACATCTAACATATGCAGAAGAACAACTTCAGTCTAAAAGACGCTTAGCAGAGCTCCCACTGAGTTGGCTAAGAGGGAAGCTTTTTATTATTGTTATTATTTATTTACTGCAGATGGACTTCCCAAGAGTTTCACAAACATTTAACCTACAGACCAGATTTGGTGGGTGGCCTGGGGATACATGGGAGGGGTGAGTAGTGAGGGGGAGCTCAACTATATTGATTACATCCACTCTCATGCACTGTTGCCAACTCTCTCGATTTCATTGTGAGCCTCTCAATGTATTATATTTTCCAAAAAGCCTCAGCTCAAGTCTGGTGATTACAGGAGAATCTCAGCTTTCCTTAAACAAAAAAAAGCCAATTTCTAGCCCTCACAGCTGTAGAGAAATCTTGGAAACGTGAAGCAAGAATGATCTAAAGGCTTAGAAAACAGAAGATAAATAAAATGGACCCCAAATGCATTAGTCTCATGATTTTTAAGCTAATCTTGTGATATGTTTTGGAGCAATGACACAATTTTTGAAAGTTTGGGGTTGACCTCACTGCTGTGTCCAGCCATTAGTTGACATGCACAACAGTATGAATGCTATGCTCCCCTCTTTTCCACAGAAGAGGAGCAGAGGGGTGAAAAGAGGTACCATAGTAAGTCATTATTCCCTGCAAATTAATTTAACAGCAAATCCTATCTTTTGAAAAATGGGAGACTCGAATACTTTCTGTTTTAGCTTCCTTTCCACTATTAATAGGTCCGAATAAAGAATGAATCCTTTCCATTTGCTTAAAAGGTTTCAAATGTCAGAAGTGAATTTTAGCACAGGCAGTGTGATGTGTGTAAATTATCCTCAAATCCAGTGTCCCTTAATTCAGTTGTCAGACAAGTACATTGTAGGCAAATTGCAAAAATACTCCACTGGAGCAATACTGCAAATGTACAACTCACAAAAAATAAGTGTTTCTGTTAGCGGGAAGACAGAGGAGTGCCACTAGCAAGGATTGCCACTGACATATAAAAATGCCATTTAATTTTTCCATGAACTGTGTATTTCAGTATTGCCAGAGTAAGTCTAGAAAAACATCACTTTTGACAATTACGTTAAGAAATAAGAGAGACATGGTGAGATATGATAATCGGAAATTTGTCTTGTATATATAAATGTTCACTTTAAATTACTGAAATCAATATGAAAAAGGCATTCCTTAGTAGGAGAAGAGCCTTTTACCTCTATATATCTGTTCTCTCATGACAGGGGACTTATCCTTTTAGATGCCTATTAGCCCCAGATTAATTGACAACACGGATTGGTTGAATAGATTTGGGATTCCTGTTTAGGAATGCTACAATTCCCATGGCAGTCAGAAAAGGAGAACAGACTGTAAGGGTGTATAATTAATGGGATAGAGGCTAATGTTGAAAATATGTGATTATGTACTTGGAATACACCCACACCTACAATATCAGGATCTGTTCTAATCACACCATCTCAAAAAACTTGCAGTAGAAACAGAAGAGAGGTTGAGATGGGCAATGAAAATGATTAAAGAGATGGAGATGCTTCCTAATGAAGATAGAAATAACAGGACTGGGATGGTTAAGGATAGAGAGAAAACATAACAGAGGCATAAAACAATGAATGATAGAAAGAAGGTAAATTGGATGCTCTTATTTTTCATAATACAAAAACAAAGGAACATTCCGTGACAATGAAAGACAATGCAATCTAAAAGAGTAAATGCCAGTGTGCACAAACCATAACTAACCTGTGAAACTCATTGCCACAAGATATCATTGAAGGCAGGATCTTAGTAGGATTGAAAAAAGCAATAAACATTTATGTGGTTATGAGAACATCCACCGTGATGGATGTTCCCATAAACTCCCATAACTCCTGTTAGTTAATCCTTGGTTTAGGACCTGATTTAGGAAGAAATTCCCTCTATGGATAGTCTTCCATAATTCCATGATCTTCCAGTATAGGGTACCTTGTATTTCTCTGAAGTGTCTTATTTTGGCCATTGTCAGACGTAGGATTTTGGACAAAGGAATCTTGGGTCTGATTAAGTATGAAAATTCCTCTGTTGCTAATATATAAAAACCCACAGCCTTACTTACTGTATTAGCAGTGGGTGAACCTCCAAATATTCATAGACCAGATTCAGATCAGAAAAGTGCTGAAATGTCTGAACCCTCATGGGATCTGTAGCCTATTCTAACTGCTTGCATCTGCAGAATTTTGTGAAGAATTTTCACAAGAACAATTAGTTTTTCTTCTTGCTTCTGGCCACAGTGGAAATACCACGGGAACCTTACACAACACTACAATTCCTAGCAAGATAACAGAAGTGAGAAAATATCTGAACATTCAGAACCTCAAAATAGACGTGGTTCAAATTTGGTTCCTAAACTAGCTAAAGTCATGTTTCTTTCCACCCGGCCTGAAAATAGCCACTCAAGAAGAAGATGGCTCAAAATCATACCAGATATGTTAATTTGTTAGCGGTCAAATCCTCCCACTCCACCCCAGCCTGGGGTGGCACAACAGGGCTTATGGGGATGACTGGGAAGGGATCCACCCCTGAACACGTTCATTCGTTATTTTACAGTAATGGTAAATGCCCCATAGTACTAGGTCCTGTGCATGCATGTAATAAAAAGACCCTGCCCCAAAGACCTTACAATCCACAAAGCACTGTCATCAGCAGTACAAGGATGGTTGTTGCAACCCAAAGGTCAAATTAACCCTTGCAGCTGGTGTTACACCTTTACTTTGCGAAAAGTAGATCACCCCAGCCTCCGGCTCCTGCAGACCACCTCATCCCACCCCTAAATCCCATTCTACTCGGCTCTGTAGCAGTCTAGAGGCATGGTCCCCGACCCAGTCACCAGAAATTCTGTACCCTTCCATTTAGTTCTCCTCCATGTAATTCTAAGTCCTCCAAAGCCATGGCACAAGGGGGCAAGATTTGCCTCTGAGGCTGTAATGCCAAAAAGTATGATATATTAGAGTTGGTTCTACTTGCAGAGATGAGTGAGTGAGACAGTCTCTACCTTGGAGCATTTACAACCTATAGGTCAGAATTTTAATGGGTGTAAATCAATGTAGATCCATTCACTGTAATAAGGATCTGGCCCTATTAATCAAATTCCTTCCTGATGGTGGAGGTGGGCCTCTGTCTTGTAAAGTGCCCTGTAGTGCTCTACAAATGTTTAATAGCAATGACATGAGTAACAGATATTTTTAACACCCACACATCATTAACATGTGCACAGTGAGGTGTGGTTTTTTTTAGAAGGATTTGTATGTATGGCTTCTCCTGAATAGCTTTGAAAATTTGCCTTGTAGTTAGTGTCTCCGCAACACTGATAAGTTACACATAGTGTCAAGAAATGTGAGAGCACATTTAATCCCCACCGTCTCTAAAACATTCAGCACTTAGCATCCCATTGTGCATTGACAGTGAGAAAAATCAGACCTGAGGCATTTACAGTTCTGATTTTCTTTCAGCACATATACAATACCAGATTTATAGCTGTGCCATAAAGAATTTGATACAAAGAAAAGCAGGTTGATGATAGGCTTCTAAAATGACGTCAGTTGACAGGCACGAGTCACTTTTCCTATTGACCACAGAACAAAACAAAAATCACATTAGGCATGCATTAGTACCATTAAAAATAAAAAGACACTGGAGATTCTATCCTCCCAGTCAAGTAGTAACCACAGAAACCTTTGGAGAATACCATTCACTTTTTTCAGGCTTCAGAAAAGATACCTGAAGAAGAGGAGTCATTGACTGACAGGTGAATTTTGTGCCCTTTTCAGGGCTGTCAGGGTTGCACAACTCAGACTTAGGTCAATACCACAATGTAGTTAAAGAACAGCAGGATTTTACAAATGCAGAGTTCTTGGCATGAAGGTTCTATTTTGTATCCTAAACTAAATGAAATGGGATGCCTGAACAACATTATTTTTAGAAAAAAGGTCTGTCTGTCTTCCACATTTCTCCTCTACTTTGTCAGCTCTCTTTGAAGACAAATGTCGTCAGCTTGGAAATGATTTCAAGACCTAACAAAAATAGATTTTGGCTTGCAGCCTGTCTTTTGGATATAGACGGTCATTTTCTTGAGGCTTTATGGGAGGCGGGGTCAGGATTAATATAATAACGTGGCTCAATCAGAGCACAGAAGGCTGAAAACAAAGTAGTGAGAAAGGGAAAAGTCACAAAGTTGGTTCAGCCTCAGGCCTAAAGTTAAGCTTTAATTTGTGGCTCCCGTCAGGTGCAAAGCTCCAGATGACTGAACTACTCTGCAGAACATCTGTCATCACCACTACTGCAAAAATGAATAGCAAGCTTGCCCCATAGTTTCCAATATGGGTGGGGGGTTTTGTTTGAGTTGTCAGAAAACAAATGAAGGAGAGCACAAAGGGGACGATTCCAACCACTCCACCCTCCCACCTTGGGGCAATGGGAATATTCCATATTCTCCCACTGGACAAATCTTGTCATCATTGCCTAGCATCAGAAATATACTGTTGGTGAAGAATTTCATGTTAAAGTAGAAAAACCACACTCTAAAGAGAGCTTATAAGAAAAATCCTGCTGCTACAGAGCCTGAAGCAAAGTCTACTGGCTCCCATTGACTTTGGTGGACTTTGGATCAGGCCTCTTAAGAAGGCACTAGTATTGGTATTCCAGCTGTTGCACAGTGTTCTCTGGGGGTTGATGCAAATGCAAGAAAAACAGGTGGCTTCTCCAGCATGCTTTCCTCTCTTCTTTTTTTTAATTTAACAACATAGATTTTCTAAGAAGAGTTATCGAAATAGCTCATTTACTTGAAACAACCTAAAAGACAGGTCTGTGGGAGATAAGCTGATAATTGACTTTTCTGGCAGTTACAATATTATGTTCAGATATGACTCATCTAGAATCCAGTAGATTGGCTTTCAGGGTGTATTTTGGTTTAGATCGATGGGAGGAGGCACTCTAGGAGTGAGGGTTATTCTTAAAGCAGAATTAGTATTCTTGCTGAAGCATTTTGGCCAAGCATCCAGTATACCTGGTGGCAGAGCACACTTATGATAAAGGTTAAGGACCCTGGAGCTATGGCCTCAGGCAACATGAGGATGCCCAGTAAGGATCTGGCGCTACACCACTGAAAATAATGAAAAATTTGCAATTCATTTCAATGGGGCAAGATTGTGGTTTAGATCATTAATGATAAGTTGTGTGGTTGGCTCAGTTCTAGGCACCAGTCTAAGTTTATGCACTGAGAAAATAACGAAGTCAAGTCTCAGAGAGGCTTTTACTTGTTCAGATCGAGGGAGGAAGGAGAGATATAGGGAGGAATATAAAATGCCTCAACTTCAGAATTAAAGTTCAAGGCTTTAACTATTCAGTCAATTTTGGGTACAACTCCCTCTGAAATTAATGGGAGCTATAGGTTTACAATTCATGGGGCAATCATGCGTTAGGAGCTCAGAAAGCTGGATATCCTATAAACCTTAATAAACAAAAATGAAGGAATGTGATACAGGGACTAATGGACTTCTCTTTATCAGCTAACATAGGGCAAGATCCTTAGCTGGTAAAAAACAGTGTAGCTACATAAAGCTAAATTCTACAGTTCCTGCTCACAACTAAAGTCAAAGGGATTTTTGCCTGTATTAAGACTGTAGGTCTTGAACTCATTAACCTTCCCAGGAATGCACTTTAATTCATCACAGTGAATATAGTGCTCCTGAGACAGAATAATAGCCTTGGTTTGAGCCTGGTTTATTGCAAACAAGTGCCATGAAAGCTATCACACACAGCTCTACCAATGCACCTCAGCCCATTCTACGTTAGTTCGGTTGCACTGTTCATTGGCTGTCTCAGCCATGTCCTCCCTTTTGCATAGCAGAAAACCAAAATCATTTTTACTTGTGGCTCAAGCAATGATCTCAATTTAAAAATATTTGGCTAACTGTGAACTGGTAGGAATCCACTATTCATACAGCCTCCTAGGACCACACTGTCAAACACTGGGTACAGTTGACAGTTACTAAATATTTTCATTTATTTTTGCTTTAGTAATTATGTATTTTAAAAAATATATTTAAAATAAAATTAAGGTTGCATTTTTTTTCCAAACCCACCCCTGGTTGCATGAGTTAGATAAAAACAAAATGTTGCTTTAAATATTTTTTAAAATATGATATTTTTAACTCTGCCATCTCCTTTCCGTAGAAATTAGTATCCTAGGAGTATTGGCAGTAAGAAACTAATGCTAATAAGAAACTCTCAGTGAATTCACATTGCAAGCTTTTGGGCAGGAAATAATTTTTTTCTTTTAAAAAGTTGATTTTTTTTCAGAGATGCATTGATGTAAATGTAGAGAGCCAGATCCTCAGCTCATGTAAGATGGAATAGCTCCACTGATCTATGCCAGTTTATCTCAGATAAGGATCTGGCCCTCATGCCTTGACATTGAGGTGCTAAGCACCCAAACTCCAGTTGAAATCAATGGAAGATGGAGGTGCAACACATCAGTGTGGGGGTTAACCTCATCTTCTTTGTCTTAACTGTAATTATTTCTTTCCTCTTTTGTAAAAGGGTCCTCCTACCCAACTCATTAGTGAAGTTTAATCCCTGAGTAGCACTGCCATGTTGATACTTTAAAGGGTGACAGCTGTACGCACGAGTCTTATGAGTAATGGATCTCAGATGAATTATTATACTTTAAATATAATATAAAGTCAGTCAGCAAACTGGAAGTGAGATGGGAGCAAGACAATTTCTCCACACACCCAAGCGCAAAGGCTGCAGCTGGCGAAGAATGCCTAAATGAGTTTACTTTTCCCCCCTATTATTTTTGAAGTGAACATGCTATATAATTTTATCTGCCCACCAAGTTTATCTTAACACAGGTATCATGTTAAAGTTTTTAAATAATTCTGCATGCTAATCTAAGTAAAGCAGAAAAAAAATATGCAGAGATGTCAGGCAGCAAAAATGTAGAAAACCCCCAAAATGTCATGCCAATGTTAAAATACTTGTGTTTACACCCTACACACTGAATGGAGGTGTTGGTATATAGTATACAACACAAGCAGTGTTACAATTGGTACCAAATTCATTTACTTAAAAGTAAATGGTGATGTTATCAATTAGCACGGAGCTACGACCCAACTGGGTTGTGAAGTCAGCATTTAACTTGTGCAAATCTGATCATAACATCTCTCTAACTGGATATTGCATTTATACAAGGCTAATTTATCATCATAAGTAAATGTCCATCAAGACGATCATTTCCAGACCATCGCCCTGCCCTGTGGGAAGGCATGGCGAGAGATCACAAAAGGTAACAACAAGTTAAAGAACATTCAGCTTGAGCTAGAATAGTGACTTGGCAAGTGTTAACATGACAGGTTTGTAATATTAAATGTGCTGGAATGATATGCTGGGTTCATGAAAAACAACACTCAACTCCTTTTATAGGTCAGTGATCAAATAACTTGATTATCAAGTAAAATGAACCCACAGCACTGTGGAATAAAGGCAGACATGCATATACATATGTGCTGTGTATACAGAGTATTGTGTACCATAAAGACATACAGAGTGCATGTAACCTGTCACATACCTTCAAAAACAACAGCAGAAAGAGACATCTGCAAAAAGTCATCTGGAGGCTGGAAAGTCTTTTAGTACATGGTAAATCACATTAGTGTAAGGTACATCTCTTTGATGTTAGAAACTCAAATGAAGACACAGCAAATGATGTGCAATTTCTGAAAAACAATATGGTTCTGTTGCTACAGGCTGAAGTTTTCCAAGAGACCGTTGTAGAAAATGCACGATGAATGGATTTGCACATCCCACAGAAGCTAAACATGAGAGCAGTTTTTGTGTGCAATAAAATACATTGAACTGACAATACCCTAAACAACCAAAGTGTCATGAGTCGCATACCAAAAATTATTAGATTCTATTTATACAGAATAACAGGGCTTAAAGAAACAGTGCCACCTAATTTGCCTTGCCATGCTATAAAACAAATGCACACAATCAATTCCTACTTTTTAAATATAATATTTCCTAGCCATTCTGGGAAGGGTTTGCTCTGCCGCAAACTGCAATCTTCACAAACAATGCAGCTAAGCCCTGCATGCTTGAGATGACATGGATAAATTTAATAAATCAAACAGCCATTTGGGTCTGTAAGGTATGTTAATGCCCCAGTGTCTGCAAAAAGTTGTCTGGTTATGATTTATGTGATGGCCAGCAGATGAATAGCTTCCCGAAGAAGATAATTCAACTATATAAGAAATAGAAGAAGAAAAACTCACCTTTCTTTTATGGTCAAGGAACTCCTATTATTATGAGGCAGAGTCTTAGACAATCCAGTGAAATATTAGAAAAAGCTGTAATGCATATTTGAAAAGCTGATAAATCCTGCTCTCTTTGCCCTTTCCCCACTAATCCTTCTTCTGTCTCCCAGATTTCAGTACACAGAGCTGTAATCCTCCTGAGTACCCCCTCAGTGCTCTGCCTGTATCTAAGCTCTGCACTTCAATACCTCCAGCTGTTTATATCAGTAACTAACCAAGCAGCAAGAGATCATATCCTGTCTGCACATGCTCATTGCTCACCAGTCTTTGCTGCTGCCAAGCTGGGAGATCTCCAGGGTCCTAGTGACTCAGACCAGTGTTCAGCAGTTAAGAATTGAAAATACTGGGGATGTTTGTTTTTAGAGTGTTGTATTTGGTGTGGGGGTTGGGGAGGGCAGAACAGGGAGAAATAACCCGTGCTATTGTGCACGTAAAACTGACGGGAAGTAATGACACGCACAGTATGTCGTACTGTGTGAAAATCAGCAGCCGTGATCCGTAGGCTTTGCTTTTCATTTTCAAGTGAGCTGTAAAAGTTCCCCTCCTTCACACTTGTTTTATAGAAATCTGCAGACTTTGTTCACAGCTGTAGACTTCTATCTATAGACCTGTCCAGGAAGGCAAATAAATCTAATCATCCGCAACACGGAAGATCTAAGACTATCATCTGAAGGGAGGCTTTCTTATGCCTCTTTCCACTAGAATCAGAGCTGTTTTGGAGCCACTTTTTCCTAGATACATTCCCAACAGGTGAGAGAGAAATACAGGTAAATGGTTCTGCAGAAATTGTTCCAACACAGGCTTAGAGATTTCAGACAGCATCTTGTTATTCAAGGCACAGGTGGATGGAAGTAAATTATTTATAAATGTGAGAGCTGAAAGACAGTTCCCTGGCTGTCCAGAAGACTGACTGATCGACAATATCATCTTCACTGTGTATTTGGTGTCCGTTGTCCTGTGGGTTCAAATGATATTAAAACAACACCTGTGTTCACTGAGAGAGTGAGAGTGAGCTCCAAATTCAGCTCTGCACCTAGATTTGGACCAGTCCGTAATTCTAGCATGTTTGGATCAGACCACTATAGCTGTGGACGTTACATGCAAAATTCAGATCCAGTTTTGCATCTGGGTTTCAACAGACCCATATCGCCTCTAATCCTCAACACTCAGGTGTTCAGATTTGTAATACCAGATCACATTTCTTTCTAACTAGGGTTGTGAACTTTGGTTGGATGAATTCCTGGAGGTTTCATTACGTGACATAATGTTTAATTAAGGGTTAATCTGTTAATTCCTGGAGATGCCAGGACAATCCTGGAAGGTTGGCAACTCTATTTCTAACCAAGAAAAAAAATAAATCACTCTACCTTTAACTTTAATTAGAGAGTATAGTTAGGATCTCAGCTGCTGCTTAGGGTAGAATTCTGTCAATCTTCTTCATGTTGCTTATTACCTTAGGGTATGTCTATGCTACCTGCCAGATTGGCGGGTAGTGTTTGATGTATCGGGGATCGATTTATCGCTTCTCATCTGGATGCAATAAATCGATCTGCTAATCGATGCCTGTACTCCATCTCAGCAAGAGGAGTAAGCTCAGTCGATGGGGGCACTGCGGCAGTTGACTCGCCACCATGAGGATGGCCAAGTAAGATACTTCGACTTCAGCTACGCAAATAGCGAATCTTAGTTCAACACCGCCCCCCACTAGTGTAGCCCAGGCACTCTGTGACTAGCCCATTCATTTCAGTGGTGCTATTTAAGCAGAAAGCACTCCAGCAGCAGACCCTTGACACTCAGCCTTGGGTCTCTGAATTACAGAAAAGCACAAGCTGCCAAATTCTACTTGTATTTCAGATACCACACAACTGGTCAAACCAGTGGTTTTTTTTTATTCATTATAAATATTTGCAAAATATTCCTGTTCTCATGCAGATCTGGATTTCACACACACCTGAAGTTTGGAGCTATGACCTGGGCTCATCTCTGTGCAATGTATTGCAAGATTTTGTGCAGAGATGTTCCAGGCGTACACAGAGTTTGTGTTGGCTTTCTGCACCAATGGGGAATTTCACCATCTGTGTGCTGTAATATTTAGGCACAGGAACTCTCTCTTGTTTGGTCACTTCTAGGCAAACAAGGTTGGTGCTGTAATTATTTGACTTCAATTTACTTTTTTAATATTTATTTTCAGACTAAAGGTTTGGGTGACGGGGCGTTGTTTGGTTTTTTTGGTTTTGTTTTGTTTTTAAAACAAACAAATGCAGGCATTTCCACTACTGTTAACTGCACCCAGGAAAACAATTGACAGAAATGGCAAAGCCAGAGGAAGACTCACATTTCTGTTGGTTGCACTTTGTGGGCCAGATCCTCAGCTCCTGTTAGAATCCCTTTACAGAGCTGCAGTGGCACAAATGGTCTTTAAACCAGGCCTGATTGAGATGCTTGGGGGAATCTTCAGCGGGCATTAGGACAGCTGTGCTGGATTTATGTCATCAGCTCTTGTCTCCCTGGTGTGCAGATCAGGCAAAGGCAAGGCTGGGCCTTTCTAAGCAGCATAACTTAGAGCACCCCTGAGGCTGCTCAAATTTATGTCAAGAATGTTTTAGGCCCACGTACTCTATGGGTTGGGGAAGTTGAAAAGTGGCCTCCACTTCTCTCTCTCAATCTGAGCTAAGCATAAGCTCATGCAACAGATGACCTGGTTGTATAGTTTGTATTTGTTTTCAGCATAAAGCAAAGGTCATTTTTCTAGGTAAAGTCAACTTCCATTTCTCTGAGAATTTCTATATATCTGGGATAGCAGCATGATGTAGTGGGTATGGTACTGGACTGAGATCCGGGAGATTTGAGTTCTATTCCTAGCTCTACCACTGACTGTCTATGTGACTTGGACAAGTCACTTTACCTATTTCTTTCTCTGATTCCCCTCCCACCCTTGGTCTGTCTTATCTATTTTGATTGAAAGATGTTCAAGACAGGTACTGTCTCTCACTGTGTGTAGGTACTGTACATAATAAGCTGGTTGGATCCTTTAGGGATATTATAATACAAAAGATAACTTACTATCTCCATAAAAATGACAAAATCCACCTATTATCCATAACAAGTTGAGCCCATTTTGTTTCTATCAAAAATCTTTAGGTTGTTGGTGAATTTTATCTCAATGAATAAATTTGCAATTTGTTGTAAAAAAACAAAAACACCACCACCTGCTTTCAAATGTGGAAACTCAAAAAGTGAAGATTAAGGATTTCTCACAGTTTATACCCTTCACACCAAGTTTGATAATCCTTCAGACTTGATAAGATGTGAAACTGAACTGCTAGAATCCGTTAGCTGATATTAATATGTCAAACATTTGCTGAGGTTTAGCATAGTGACAGGGCAACAATTTCACAGTGAGTTTCTAGATTTTGAATAGCAAAGTACATGCAGGATAGTCTGAGTATACAGTATCCTGTATTTTTTACCCTTAAGCCATGGAAGAAGCCAGGGCTATGGTTTATTTTAGCAAACAAATAGCAAGGTGCACTTTATGTTAAGGGGTGTTGAACCTTCACTCAACCTCATTAGGTCACAGTAAAGACCAGCAGTGTAGCAAATTTAGTGAATAAGAAGGCGAGTGAAAAAGCACATTTAAAAAAAGCAATGATGATGCATCACAAACACGTACTATTTTGATTTGACAAGTTTTAGTTTGGTTTTAATTTTGTTGGATAACGCTACATAGTAGTCTAGCAAATGTTCTAAGGGCTTAGGAACAAGAGCTAACTGCTATCTTGCTGTTAATGCTTGCCTGTAAATATGGAGAGGGGACTCCAGTTAAAAAAGAAAATTGCAGACTTTTCAGGTTAGCAAAGTTAATTAGCAATGTAACTATCAAAATCTAATATATAGAAATATCAAGTGTATCCTCCTCTCACTTGCACTAGTGTAAATGATGGATGAGTCCATAATTTTCCAACCCACCAAACCTTTAAGTTGATGCTTCAGTGTCTACTGGTCTAAATCAATAAAATTACACCAGTGCACACTGGTGAACCAATGAGAGGAGAGGTAAGTCATCTCATTACACAACTTTGTTTCCAAAGATTTGACACAATTTTTTTTAAGATATCCAAAAGCAAGCAAAAATCACCCACTCCAAATTTTCATTCCAAAACCAAATAGCAGCAATTTTGTCAAAAGACATGCCATGGTTTTCAGACCATCTAGACAAATCTGCATCTGCACTAAGTTATGAGTGGATTCCAGGAGGGTGCTATTGTTTTGATGGAAAACAGCTTCTTTCATGGTTTTGTCAAATCTACACACAATTCTTTGAAAGATTTTTTGGTTGTTGTGCTTTGAGTTTTGGAGTCAAGCAAGCCCCAAACTCAAAGATAAGTTTCACACAATGTAAGTTATTGCAGTGCAAAATCTCAGCACCATTTTAATGAGTCTGTTTTGATGTCAACATTTTCAATTATTTAGATGGCGATACCACATGGCCAGCATGAGTAACACATGCATCCTGCCTGTGATTTCTGGATTCTGTTGACTCCGGAGAGGAAAAAAAAAACTGGAGAGATCTGACTCATTTACACTAAGGACCCTTTACACTCCAGTGGTAACATAATTTGGCCCTAATGTAAATAAGAATCACTCTTTTGGTGCATCCAAAGATGTCAGATTGTTCCTTGGTTAAACAAAACTGCTGTCTGTCTGGAAACAGAGACTAGATCCACATGTGCCATAAATTGGGGTATTCCATAGAAATCAGTGCAGCTATGCTGACATACACCAGCAAAGGATCTAGCACACAGTCTCCCGACTCATGATCAGAAGCAACTGGCTTAAAATTAGCTCCCTGCAAATCAATCAAATGTCTTTGATCGTGTCTCAATGTTCCTCCATTGTCTGTTTCAACCAGATAGGGTCTTAGTGTGTGTAACTTGGCACTGACACTGCCTGGCAGCCACTGACCATTAGAATTCTGCATGCACTCTCTCTTTCTCTCCTTCCTGGAGAAGAGGCAAGGATTTAGTGTTTCTAGTGTAATATTTGGACTGGTGAATCTGTTCTTCAATGTGTGTATTCATATAAGGCCAAAACAGCAAATCTGGTCTGACCCTCACGCTACTCTTCGACATGTCCCAAATGAATGATCTTTGTAATTTTCAATCACAGTGATTGTGGAATCACAAGCCTTTAACCTTTTAGAATAAGATTATCAGTAACTGTTCATTCTTCACAGGCTGTCCAGAATTCTGTCACTTGTAGCAAACACAGAGATTTTTTTTCTTTAGGAAATTCAGCAATGTGGATAACCGGAGAGGCTGCAAAGTTGCCACACTTAATTGTCTTAAAACAGAAGTCTTTGCAAGATTGGGCCTTGGTTTTGTTCATTTCTCTTCTGACTCAGATAAACAGGTCACAACAAAATGATATTGTGCCTCATGTGACCCCTCTATGTTGTCATGAAGCTTTTGAAGAAAAACTCTTTGAGCTATCAGCAAACAATGTTTCTTTTCATGACCAGTTCTATGTGGTATTTAGTAGACTTGGTGCTGAATTGGGGCAGCTGAATGTCAGAAGACTCCATAATCCTGGACAGTTTCTTTCCTTAGTCTGCTTCAGCACATACTGTCCATGGCGTTTAACACCATGTGAGTTTTTGGCACAATGTGATCTCCCTTGTTTGCGTGCATGAGGGCAGTAACTAAGGGCATGTCTACAATTGCATAGAAGGTATGATTGCAGCTAGGTGGATATTATCCACACTAGCTTTAATCTAGCTAGCATGGCTAAAAATAGCAGTGAAGACATTTCAGTGCGGCTGTACAAGCCTACACAATCCCACTGTGTATGTACTCACATTGTTAGCCCAGCCTCTGCAGGATTATGACCGTTTTGCTGCTATTTTTACCTATGCTCGATTAAAGCTAGCGCAGGTCGGCCATCCCATGATACAATCACACTGCCTGTTGCAGTGCAGACATGCTCTAAGAATGATTCAGAGAGAGAGAGGCTCAGTGCTTGTCTATATGCATTAGTTTAACCTAAGTTGTAAGTGTGCACTGATTTGGCTGAACCAGTGAAAAGGATTATGTAACCACTTGTTTCAGCTTAAATCCAGTTTATTTCCATTTAGTTTGTTAAACTAGATCAGCAGTTGATTAGACTAGTTTATTAGACTGGTCAGACTAGAGGATCAAAGTGGTCTTTACTGGCCTTAAAATCTATGAATATAGAGATTAGAGATGTGAGCTAAGCCAAAATAAGATTGTCCATACAGGGGTTTGCACAGGCTAAACCAAACCAGTTTATCAGGTTTGTGTCTAGACAAGGCCTCTGGTGGGGATAAGAGACTTTACTAGTGACATACTCAGCACCTGAAAAGACCTGCACCACAACTGATAATAGGCATTTTCTATAAGAGCTAACTGCTATATAATCAGATAAATAGAACTAGCAAGAAATAGCACCATCTGGTGATTTTATGTTAATGTTACACTCTCTTACACCAGTGTAATTTAGCTAACTTCAAAGGAGTCATTCCTAATTTGCACTTATGTAATTAAATAAGGATCAAATCCTACATGGTTCTGGTAAGTTCAGTGACAGTGAAAGGTGCTTAGCTAATGACTGATTTCCTTTGTAAAGCACTTTAAGATCTACTGCTGAAAAGTGCTGTATAAGATCTGAGTAAGATTATTTATTATTAGCACCTTGCAGAAAACACTCAGCATCTGGCATGACAAGCCCCAAATCCTTGCAAAAAAGAAGCATATATAAATGTACACATAGCTGTCAATGTTTTCTCCAGCAGTGAAAATAGAGGTCGTTGAACTGGTGCAGATCTCTGCAGCTCCCTTTTACTCCCAATACAATTAGATTATCAAGATAGTACTTTAAAAAAATAGATTGAATCTTTTTTGTTTGTTTTGTTTTGTTGTTCAGGCTGTTCATCCTTTTGTAAGATCCAGTGATCTTTCATTCAACAGAGATAGTGCTAGCTATCTTTTGATACTAATATGCTATTACACTGAAAAAGTAACAATCAATAAACTGTTGCAGTCAAGAAAATAGCAGGCTGAATTCTGAAATCTGCTTTTGCTGCATGCTAGTGTAAAGCTGGAGTGACTCCACTGAAGGCAATGGAGTTACTCCAGATTTATACTCCTGTAAATGAGAGCAGAATTCTGCCTAGCATATCTAGTAAAGTGTTGGGTATATGATGAAAAACATTATTTTTTGGGGTGGGGAATCAGTTGTCTGAAAAGCCTGGTTGTAATGAAAGCTTTTAGAAAAATACATCATTTTCTAGTAAGTGGAAGGGAAGCTGGAAAAGAAAATCAACTTCTTCATAGAAGCTGTGATGGAAAGACCAGAGGTGGCCTTAGAAATCTCAAGGTCTTTTGCCAACACAAGTCAAGAGGACCAATTGGTGTTTCACATCCAGGGATATGTGGGATACCAATTCACCGCCATCTGGATTTCAATTAAAGCCCATGAGAAAATATTATTTTCTTCATTTTATTCTGCTTGCACATTGAGGACAATAGTTTATTTCACACAGTTTCAAGAAGCAGCAGGATTGTGCCTTCTCGGGACTGGGAATAAAGACTATGATCAAGGTGAAATAGGCTTTGCAGGCTTTTTGCATTAAAACTACTTTTTGGGAAAGAATTTAGGTTTCTGACTGGCTGTGGGATAGGAGCCCAAATCCCACTGTTGGCCACACATGATTTTACCCTCATTTCTAAATGAGAAATGAAAGATGATCTAGAATTTAAGTCATTGGACTGTGACTCAGGGTAATCTGGGTTTGAGTCCCAGCTTCCCATAGATTTCCTGGCCTTGGTCAAGGCATTTAAATTCTCTGTGCCTCTATTTTCCATCTGTAATGTTGGGATGAAGATGCTTCCTTTCTCTCACCCTTTATCTGTCTTGTCTCTTTAGGGTGACCAGATGCCCTGATTTTATGGGGACAGTCCTGATATTTGGGCCTTTTTCTTATATAGTGGCCAATTACCCCCCCCCCCCGTCCCAATTTTTCACACTTGCTATCTGTCACCGATTTTAGTTCCAATCAGCCACAGTGGTTCAGCTCTTGTTTTATTCCTACTGGTTCATCTGTCACTGATCCTTTTTGTGCAGTTCCTTTTTAAATGCCTGAAACAGAGGTATCTATGCAGCATCTGAAGTGCTGGTACAGTTTCAAGTACAGCAATGCAAAGTCACCACTGTAAAAGGCAAAGGAGTTTGCTGAACTTTAAGATAAATGTGAGTAACAGGGCTTTCAGGGTGAAGCTGCATTACCACTTTGCACCGCTATTAAAACAGGACGTTGAGGAAAATCTGCTACTCAGAGAGAAGTTCAGACTATGGTGCACTTGATGAGGATGGTCATATGTACAGTTTGTTATTAGGAGGAACAGCTGGGCTTGGTTTGCTTATTTTCAAACCCACTCATAAATAAAGAGCATGAATCTGACTTTACTTGCACTGCTTTTGCACCAGTGTGATTCCATTCTCTTCAGTGGCATTACATATGATGTAGACAAGTATAGAAGCCTGATTCAGCTCCTATTGAATTAAAAAGGGAGTGTTTTTAGTGATTTCAATGGGAGTTTGATCAGGCCCTAAATGAGAGAAGGTTTGAAAGTTCAGCTAAAAAATTATTGGGTTCATGTTTCACTTGAGGGAAAGAGAGGAGAAAAAGAGTAGAGAAGGGGGAGGGAAAATGGCTAAAAACTGAGCAATGTGTAGGGAGAGAACTATGAGAAAAAGAAATATGAGCCCACAAGAAAAGGAGCAGACATGGGGAAAAGGAAAAATTCTAATGAGCAAAAATAAAGTATGTTTATATTGGGATGAAATGCCAGGTTGATTGAAGTCCACGGCAAAACTCCAGAATTCCACCTACCATGGATAGAGTATCCACTTATTGTCTGGATTGAGGAAGATTCTTCTATTCCTAACCCATGCTGCAAAATTCACATTAGCAGGCACCAAACAGAGCAGCATTGTTGAATGATTTGCACCAGATGGATATCGGTCCCAGAGTGTTGAACTGACCATGGACACCTGGACATAAAAGATAGGAGTTTGCAAATGCAAATATTCAGAAGAGAGAGGTTTTCAAAACCTCAAACTCCATGAGGTTCACCTGCATGAGTATTAGTGTTACTAAAGTCCTGCAAACACTTACTTACCACCAGATCATTCCTGTGAGTGGTCTTAAGGGCTTGAGCATTGGCCTACTAAACCCAGGGTTGTGAGTTCAGTCCTTGAGGGGCTCATTGGGGATCTGGGGCAAAAATCTCTCTGGGGATTGGTCCTGCTTTGAGCAGGGGATTGGACTAGATGACCTCCTGAGGTCCCGTCCAATCCTGGTATTCTGTGATTCTTAGTGCTTGCAAGGATTGGTGCCTAGAAGATAAAGAAATGGAATTGAACAGATGAGCATCTTGAATGTTCTCCAATATCTCAGTGGAGAAATAACAACAATACAAATAGTATACGGTGTACATAAACAAGGGAGAACCATGCCATCATCCAGAAAGTGAAGAGAGTTGAAAGATGAACTTTTTGCATAAGAATCATTGTAGCTATCATGGTTTCTTTTGTTGCCTGACTTGATCTTAATTAAAAAGGAGATTGAAGCATATTGAGAAGAGAATGTAGTTAAATAAGATGAGTTTTGTGCAAAATGCTGCTGGAATTAAGGTCATCAATGTTTTGTTTTTGATCTTTTAACAGTCAGTCTTGATCATTTGGTCATTTTGTTTGATAGTATTTTATAAAGCAGCAACAAAGTTAAAACGTTAAGCAGTCGTACATAACTGCTTTCATGGCCAAACTGAACTGGATTCTTTCTAGTGGTGAATTAGGCCCAGAGTTCTTTACCGGTCCAATGCATTTCACTTTATTCTGAGTTGTTTTTCAGTTTGTCTCTCACTATATTTCAATGTAGTGCCTAGCTCAGTTGGGACCCCACCTTGGTGAGAGCCTTGGTGAGACCTTTTACGTGTGACTGTATTCCAAATTATAACAACATTTTCTGGCACTCCAGTCTGAAATATTTGTATAAAGTTTAATTTAAATCATCTTCCTGGTCTCACTTTAATAAACATGTTGAGTGATGTGATTCTCTGTGGGAGACGGCGTGCAGGTGGAAATTCCCTTTGGAATTTTGGCCACAGTATTCACATATAAATTTCAATCATTAATTCTGAATAATAAATGAAATTGAATGTATTGAGAATTGTGTTTTCCTTTAATTTTGATCTGCCAGTGATTCTCTGGGCTGGATCCACAGGTTCTATGAATCCGCCCAGCTCCACTGACTTCACTGTAACTATGCTGGTTTACACCACCTAAAGATTTGGCCCTTGGTTTCTTGTCTCTATTGAGTCATAGATTCCAAGGCCAGAAGGGACCATTGTGATCATCTGGTCTGACCTCCTGTATTACACAAGCCATATTGATGAGTCCTCTAACTTCTCAAACCATGAAGCCTTGATAGGGCTTTTAAGGTCCCCTCCTCCCTAGCCCCTAGTATCTGCTTTCAGCCTGTGTACCAGATTCTACCCTCTCTTACACTGATGTACACTCGGAATGACTCCACTGGTTTTACATGTTTACATAGGTGTAAATGAGAATAGAATTTGCCACACTGGATTAAATTTACCTCTGTGCAGAGGCCCATTAGCCACTTAAGTCCACAAGAGGGGACTTAAGGGAAGTAAAGAGGCTTGTGCTGAGCCCTTAGTCCCAAAGGCTGATTTTTTCCACTTGCTTTCTAGAAGGCAAATTCTGGAGTCAGCCTTTACTCGGGTAAATTTCCATTCAGTATGGCAGCCATTGACTTCAATGTGAATGTTGCCTGAGGTGAGGAAAGCAGAACTTGAAAAGAATAAGCTGACAGGATAGAGAAGGTCTTCAGGGAATTCAGGGGCATGACAACACAAGTCTGTTGGAAGTTTGTATTTTTATTAGTAAAACTTGGCAGGTGATCTTCTTGAGGCCTGACCGTTTTCTATCCACAGTACCCCCATCAAACAAATGCCAGTGCAGATGAGATTCTGATGACTCCCTAACCATTGGTCTGGGATCCAGTTTTTCCCTCCTGCTCTGGGCACCTCATCCACTCTGAAAAGCTCTCACTGCATGGGGTTCACCTCCTCACTGGAAGAGAGGGCATAATGTCACTACTGCTCCAGGCACTGCGTCCTAAGAGGTTGAATGTCCACGGAGTCATTGGGAGTCTTTCCATTGATTTCAGCTAGCATCAGATTGGACACTGAATGATGAGAGAGCAGCCTTCACCTTCCATGGAGCTTAACCACACCACCTCTGCTCTGCAGTTGAACTCCACCAGTTCACCTGGGCCATCTACTGGGCCATAACACACTGCTACTGAACTAGGGAGACAATTCAACTCACACCTTTTTGCCCCTGCTAAACGGTACAAGCCTGAATCACATCCACATGGACCTTTCAGATCCTCATGCAAAATGGCCTTCTGAATTCGCCATATGGGAATGGTTGTCCTGTGAAGTGGACAGAGGAAGTTCAAACTAGTGAAAATCTGGCAACCCACCAAAAAGTAGCAGGGGAGATTGTGTAGCACTTGTTGTTTTTTTGGTTTTTATTTTTTCATTAAAAATTTTGTGAACTTGTTGTTGGTCCCTTACTGCACTCATGCATTATGTTGTATTACAGTTTTTGTCATGTTTCATTTACACCCTTATAAGCTCCACGGACATTTAAGTATTTTTTGAAGAGGTGCCAGCGACACAGATGGCAATTGCACAGGCTGCTGCACAAGCAGGCATTGGTGGTCTGGTTAGCATCTCTGGGAAAAGAAGCACAACAGGTGGGGCAGAAATTAGATGACAACATGGCCCTTGAGCAGAATCGACTAGGAAAAAGACACCTAGCTCTTCTCCGAAGGCACTGGAAAACTCAAGGGAATTATCTAAGAGAACTAACTTCCTGGTGTGGTATCAACTTGGCGAGACAGCACAGATGATTGCATATTTTGTTTCTTCTGTGGAATCCTTTGCTAATTTGGCAGTAAGAATCACATTTTACTGATCTCTTTGCTATTAGCCGTGTTTGCAGTTAGGGCTTTATACAACATCCACTGCAGTCAAGTGGAGTGTTTGGATCAGGCTCTTCAAGAGGGTGCAAGGGAAAGGGATTATTTTAAAGTGCCTTCTAAAATTAGAGTTGCTGAGAGAGCCACTGTAAGGGCTTGTCCTCAGTCCCTGGAAGACATAGAGCCATACCTGTCTCTCTTTCCAGACAGTTCTTTGTTTTCCAAACATAGACAAAAACAGTTTCTCAGTCCATCCTAGGTTACAGCTCCCTTCGTCTCCCTCAGTCCCCACTGCTTTATGGCCTACAGCAGGACTTTTTCTTGCTCTGTTTAGCTGAGCACAATCCACTCCGGGCTTTCTCCTTGGAGGCTCTTTTCTCCCAGCAGCTTCCCACTGCCTTCCTTCCCAGGGGACTGTGGTAGCCTCTCCCAGGGCCACTCTACAGCTCCTGCTTTTCCCTTCCTTACTGACTCCTGATGGAGCACCATCTCCACTTCATCTGCACCTGATTAATGAACAGGGCTGGTGGAGTCCCAGGCTTCCGCTCTCACCCCAAATACAAATGGAAACTTCCCAGAGTTTTGAACACTTTACTGATTCTAACATAAGCTGTGAGTGGCCCACACTTTGTTCCCTGGCAAATGTGAATGTGTCAGCCTTTCATCCCAATCTGGGATGTCCACGAAAGGTTGAAATATTGGAATTCACCACAGGAAGGAAATTCCAAATCTTGCTCAGCTCTGTTCAATATTCAGAACAAGGCAGTATTCATGCACATGTAGCAAACGGAGATAGGGGAGGTATAAACCCTTACCCTACACATATTTGTATGGTTAGTAAAATACAAGTACCACAATAGTCTACGGAACTGAATTTTTATGAATGGTTGTAACCGAATGGTCTGTCCCTTTAAGGGGCAAGGTCAGGGGAACTCTAGATTTATGTGAAACAATTTGTTCAACCCTTTGTGTTCTAGCTCAATAATTAGATATGACACATGCTCAAGCACAGTCACAAGATTCGCTTTGGTGCACGGGCTTGTGTACACACACACTTAGTTCACAGCTAGCTGGGGTGTAAATCTACCCAGCACTCATCTGGAGTGCACGAAGTGTCCGTGTGGACTCTGCTGATGCACCGTTCCTTAGTGTGTTTTAATCTACCCTGCTTTGAAATGGGAGTAGATCAAAGTGCAGAAGGGAACTGTTAGTGTGCGGTAGCAGGGTCCACATGGACACTTAGCGTGTGTCTACACTGCAATTAGACACCCACAGCTGGCCTGTGCTGTGTAGATTTCCAGGATAGGGCTGGAGCCCAGGCTCGAAGAACCTGTGAGGTGGGAGGCTCCAGCCTGTGCCCAGAATTCGACAGCAATTAAACAGCCTGAATCAGCCACGGGTTTTTACTTGCTGCATACCATACCCTTCGTGTGTGGCGTGCTTGTGCAGGAGTTATGTCCTAGCTTGCTGCAAACTAAATGCTTGTGTAGACAAACCCCAAGAAATGTTGGGTGCAATCCAGGGGTCCGTGTTATGCAGGAGGGTAGAAGAGATGATCACAATGGTCCCTTTTGACATTAAAATCTATGAAATACCAGGAGCTACATGTCCTTGTGTTCTTCTGTGCAGTGCCCACATTTTTCTGTCAGCCCGCAGAGTTGTTGTCCTCTTGCCTCAACTAAAATGTTCGAATCTGTTGAGCGTGGCCACAAGTCTCAAAGATCTAAAGATAAGAAACTGAAAAAAAAAATCTCATAAAGATTAAAAAAGAACAAACTAGGCCAGTTACTCTGCAAAAAGAATTCTTTCCTATCCCGTGTGGGTCTTCCATCTCCTACCTTGCATGTTTGCACACTCCTTTTCTCCCAGCACCCTTGGAAACTACCCCCGCACCCCTACCCCATTCAGCTCTCTCCCACTTATCAGGATCCCTCTGGCCAAATATCCACAAGCTTCCATTTGTACCCAGCTCTTTTCCAGTGCCCTCAGCCCCGTTTCTGTATTGGTTGGTTTCTTCCTCCATAATATGCAAATATAAAATTTAACTTGCAGAAGAACGCTACACTCTAATAATGAAACAGAAAAGGAAGGACAGGAAAAGAGCAATGTACCATCATTTTACAGATGTGGAGCTGAGACACCGAGATTTTAAATGACTTGCCCAGAGTCACTCAGGAAGTGTATGGAAAAGCCATGGTTTGTAGACAGATCCCCCACATCCCAGTATAGCGCCGTAGCCACCAGATCGTCTCTCATCTCTTGTGCATTTGCCATTGGAGCCTCTTGCATTAAATAAAGTCAGGAGTGACTCCCACCAAAGTCAATGGAATTAGTCTAGAGTTAAACCAGCACACAAAAGGGAAGAATCTGGCCCACTGTTCCAATATCAAGTGGTTTTGACAGAGTTATGCTTTGAGAATATAGATTTGATTGAACACCAGTGTAAACTCAGAGTGCATGAACATGACACCTTGCAATATAAAGCTGATATATTTTGCTCTACTCAAGATTCTTTGAATGTAGCTTGTCAGCTAGATTTTTTTCCCCATATTATAATTGTAACAATTATGTACTTGTTTTTTTGCATCCTGGTAGCACCGAGGAGCTCCCATCATGGACCAGTACCCCATTGTGCTTGGTGCTGTATAAACACAACAGAAAAATGGTCCCTCCTCAATGTGCTCAAAATCTGTGCATCCTGGATGTTTGCTGGGCCTCCTACCTCTGAAAATAAAATCTGCGTAAATACTGGTGTTTTTCCTATGGGGCCTTCTTATACTTTTGACCTGGATAATCTTTTAATTCCAGCTGCTGCTCATGAGACAGAATAATGGTAAAAATATGTGAAATTTCGCTATGCACCTTACAGCACTGCTGTCATAGCAACGTGCTCACTAGATCTTGTACGGTACTGTGGTTTGATGATATCACCTTCCCAGATAGAACCCTCTGTTGAAGTTTGGAGGAGTACTTTAATGCAGACTGCTCTGCTACACTGTGTAAAAGATTAATATACTTTATAAGACCTTCTGCTGTGCCTGTTGCAAAAACACCACCAGCTAATGCCTTCAATTAAAATCAGCCTGCTTTTGTCTGGTGCTTGAAAGCTCAGTCTTTTGACAAGTATAAATCATGTCTTGCTTTTTGTTTTTAGTGGACCATAATACACTTGAGTAGATAGAATTTCACCTGACTAATAAACAATCTAAAGTCCCTGATGTCGGCCTGTATCATAAAACCATGGCATCAGCATCTCCCATAAACCTTTGTAGCTTCCCTTTGCAGATTCTGAAGAGAAAAGTTAGATTGCTGGAGCATTGAATCAGGGGTCTTTTGTCCCATGCTGACTCAGTCATTCATTATCAGGAACTAACAGCATCAATTAGTGAGCCCCAGACACTCAGCATTGCAGAGATCATGCTGATTCAGATTTTAAATTAGAGTTCGGATACCATACGGTGATCTTTGCAAGTTGGCCTTGTAGTTAACATGCACCACCTTTTACTGGTTTTGAAAAGAGAAATAGTTAAGTCATGGCAATTAGTCTATCTTCTTCAGCTTCCACTGAATTAGCAAGTTATAGCTGGGCTGTATCTAGTTAGGCCAGTTAGGTTCCCTTTGTCATTTCCCCCCTGTTTTTAGTACAACAAAACCAGCAAATGACGATAACGAGAGGATGAAAGCAGGGAGCTGCAGGGCTCATAACATAAGAATAAAAGAGGACAAGATAGAGGGATATAGAATAATGAATGGTAAAGAGGAGGTAAATTGAAGGTTCTCAATTAGCCTGATTTTAATGATAAGGACATTGGAGAACAATGGAGAACAATAAGAACAATGGAGAACTGAAAGGCACCACATTTCAAACTGTTGAAAGGAAACACTTGTTTACACAATGCATAATTAACCAGTGGAACTCCTTGCTACAACATAGCATTAAGGTCAAGAGTTTTGTAGTATTCCAAAGAGGATTAGACATTTATGGGATGACAATAGTGACAGTTACATTAGATAAGATAAAAAATGGAGGACTACAAACCAAACACTAACTGACGGAGGATGGGGATGAGGCAGAAAAAATTCTCTCTAGATTATCTCATAACTGTCCAAGGGTTTTTGCAACTTCCTCAAAAGTATCTGTCATTGGCCACTATCAAAGACAAAATCCTAGACTACATGGATAACCAATCTGGTCCTTTATGGAAATGTCTATGTTCTTATGTTAGTTACATTGAGCATTTTCCTACTCTTTGTATGTTTTCATTATTTTAAATCCTCCATCTCCCCCCACTTTTCCTACCCTTCTCAAAGTAAAATATTTGTATTTCTTTTATGAGAACTCCATAGGCTGAAAATGTTCCTAACTACACATTTATTTTTTCTTAATGTACAAAGGCCCATTGAGAAAATCTCTGTTCTCTGGGTTGCTTGACTGCATAATCCTTCCCCTGTGCCATCTCAAATATTTTGGAGGTCTCTCTGAACAGCATTCTTTTCCCTTCCTCTTCTCCTTCCTTCTTGTTGAGTGCAGGCTCCCAAATTGTCAGGCATGCTGTTGTTGCCAATGTGTCAGGGGCATAGTGGTTGCTTGGTAACCAGCAGCAACACTTCAAAAATGCATCCCTTTTAAATCGCGCTTTCCAAACTCAATGGCTTTGAAAGGAACAGTTGTTTGTTCAGGATTATTTTCATTTTAGGGTTTTTTTTTTAAATTCTCCTTTCAGCTCAGGTTTTGCTTTTCTTCTCGATTCTCTTTCTTCACATCTGGTTTCACAAAGGCAAGCAGTGTCATTGGCCTTGCCCATTTGGCAGTAAAAAACCTTTTATCTTTTTTTTTTCTCATGGAGTTCAGATGGTATTGTTTCTGAATTCCAACTGGAATGGAAAGGAACTCCACTAACATTTCCAAGTACCATTTTCATTTATGTTATCTTTGGTGTGTCTGTTCTTTTTGGAGGCTATTTTTTTCTTCTGAGGAATATAAACATAAATCAATTTCAGAACTGTGTGAATTATCTCCTAATTTATGGAAGGCAGTGTGATGTAGTGGGTAAAGCACTGACTGGGAACCAGGAAAACTGGACTTGTATTCTCTCTCTCTCTCGATGTCCTGCTTTATGACCTTGGGAAAGGCACTTTGCTTTACTTTCCCTTTCTGTAAACTGGGTGCAATGCTACTTGCCCAGTGCTGTAAGATATATGGATGAACAGTGCTATATGGTCTTGATTTTGTATGACTGAATGTTGATGACATCTCCATTATTGAGGTCAGTGGTAGCTGAGGCTGCTTGGCACCTAGCAGCATCAAAACCTGTAAGAGCTGCATGTTTGTATTAATTCTGGGCAAACAGAGGGCTAATCTGTCTGATCCTGCTCCCATTAAGCTAGTGGCAACATTCTGTCACTTTTCCTAATGCATAACCAGTTCAGCACTATGGGTCAAATTTTTATAGGTCACCTGGAATATTGTTTGAAGTCAGTGGAATTGTGTGTGAATCTCCAAGATGTTCTGTCTATTTCACTTTAATTTTTTATGCTTCTTTCTGTATATCATGTCTATCACAAATGACATAAAAATATATAGGTTCAGGAAACAGGAGGGCTTCATGAAAGAAATAGTTACACTGGTGTCATGGAATAGTACACCTCTACCCCAATATAACCCGACCTGATGTAACACAAATTCAGATATAACATGGTAAAGTAGTACTCCGGGGGCTGGGGCTGCATGCTCCGGTGGATCAAAGCAAGTTCGATATAACATGGTTTCACCTATAACATGGTAAGATTTTTTTGGCTCCTGAGGACAGTGTTATATCGGGGTAGAGGTGTATCTACTCCCAAATTTCCATCTTGTGAGGAATGAGTGAGTTCTGATCAGTGATTTCTTGGAAAGGCAGTTTATTCAGATTCTAACCACTTCTAACTGACACAAAATCCATAAATTGTAATGTTCTTTAACTGTGTCCAAATGGCATTTTTCCTACTTATGAAAACATCAGACATTTTTTTGTTAAAAATTCCAGTCTAGTCTTCACAACAGAATGTCATTGACCAGTATGACTAAGGGGGGCCAACCACATTAGCAGCAATAGAAAATGGCTGTGGGAAAATAACTTTTGATGGATAAAGCTGAATAATCACTAGCAGCCAGGATCAAATTCAAATTATAGAGGGCAAATTCAGAACACCATGGATATTAAGTATTTTTACAGAAAAGTCCCGAGATGTCAGACCTGATTCTGTGATATCCAACTCCAGGAAAATTTCATTCCAGCTCCTCTCACCATAGTACCTAGTGACAGCATGGCTGGGCCATCTGAGTAGGTTGGAAGACAGATGCATACCCAAGGATATGCTATTCAGGGAGCTATCAAAGGGAACAAGAACAACAGGACTGCCAAAGCTTCTCTATGAAGACACATGAAAGTGAGATATGAAAGAATTTGGAATTCATCCTGACTGATGGGAAATCTTGGCAAGAGATCTTAACAAGTGACACCATCATCTCCATCAGGGTATCAAAGTCCATGACAGGAGCTTGCTCCTACAGCTTGAGGAGAAAAGACCCTGTAGAAAGCAGGCAGCTCCCAACCAAGATACATACAGTTGCAACAACTGCCAAAGATCATGCAAATCTTGGATTGGGCTATTCAGTCACATGAGACATTGCAAACCATCTGCATCATAGGCTGCAATTCCCACCCTCTCTTGTAGACGAAAGGACGCCAACAACAGTGCCTAGCATCTCTCAGACGTCAAGGAATTTATCCACACAACACCCTGTGGACGTAGGGTAGTATTAGCACCATGTTGCAAATCAGAGACTCGAGAAGTTAGATAATTTGCCTGAAGGCTCACAAGGAGTCTGGCAGAACCAGGAATTGAACCCCAATCAACTGAGTCCTCAAACACAAGCTCATTCATCCTATCAGAATGCATGAGAACCAGCTATTTTAGCTTTTCGTGCTCTCTGCTTAACCATAGTAGCTCCTTAGAACACATGCACAGCCCATCTCAAGCAACAGCAGGACCCAGATCATTGCCCTGCCTGGCAGCATCAGTAGTATGAAACGTTAGACCATTCCTTGTTTTTTAAATGATGGGGCTGTGCACGAAGGTCTTCAATCAGCTCCTCCAGTCATGCTAAAGCCATTTAGTGCTTCTGAAGAGCTGCATTCATTTTGTGCCAGCTCAATCTGTTTGAAAATTGAAATGACAGAGGCTTAACAACACTTGATACGTACTGTCACTTTTTATTTCACCACTTCTGTCCCATCACCTAGAAACATGCACAGCTGCAAAATAAGAAGTGGCTAATGGTGCAGAGAACACATCTCTGAGCAACATCTCAAGCATGTAGCATTATTGGAAATGCTACGCAGACAGACAGACAGACACCAATGTTAATTAGATGTGAGAGACAGATTGTCTAATTCTTCTAAACTCTTAGAAAAGACATAGCACAACATTCTCCGGCCAGGCTACCTCCTTCTCCTGACACCTCCCTGCTTGACTCCTATGCTGGGAGTTGGGAAGGAGTGTAGAGCCATTTTGTCAGCTCTGTGACACCTGGGAAGCCTACGTACTCCAGGGATATTCACCAGAGGCCTGTTCCATCAATGTTACAGCCCTTTTGCAGTTCCAGAGTGGTGTGGAAGGGCCACCGCACCAAGCAGAATCTGGCCACTACATATGTTAAATTTGAAGTAAATATGAACTTTAAACCTTCAGCAGATCTATTTTCAATCTTTTTTCAATTAGGATTTTCAGAACAGGGAACATAAGAACGGCCATATTGGGTCAAATCAAAGGTCCATCTAGCCCAGTATCCTGTCTTCTGACAGTGGCCAGTGCCAGGTGTCCCAGAGGGAATGAATAGAATAGGTAATCATCAAGTGATCCATCCCTTCTCACCCATTCCCAGCTTCTGGCAAACAGAGACTAGGGACACCATCCTGGCTAGTAGCCATTGTTGGACCTATCCTCTATGAATTTATCTAGTTCTTTTTTGAACTCTGTTACGATGCAACATCCTCAATCGGGCTAATCAGTTTATTTCCTGGCCTTCCCAAGCCTTATCTTTAAGGAGATACCCTGTTAAGTGGCTTGTGCAAAATCAACCTGATCGTCTCAAAGAAGTTGAGATCAGAGAAAGAAGAGATTTCCTAGGTCAAACAACTGAAAAATAGGTCATCACTAGGTAAGCTGTTTTGTTTTGTTTTGTTGTTTATTTATGTGGTTCTCACCACAACAAATTTATAAAAAAAAACAGTACATAAAAAGATGCCAATACATAAAACTGGAATGTTCTTCCATAATGTGATTAAAAATAGATACAATTTTGTATACATCAGAATACTTTCAGAAGCTATTGTGGCATTACAAAAGTAAACGTTACTCACACATTTATAAACATCTGTCAAAATTATTTCCTGAGGTAAATGAAAGTAGCATCCAGCACAATCTATTTGCTAAATTGATCCTAATTTTCACAGCTGTGTTTGTGAAAAGGTGCGTACAACAAATATGGTTCCATGCTACAATTCTTAAGTGGGAGTTTGGCCTGAGGAAGGAGTGCGGGATTGGAGGAACCCTCCCCCAAAATTTTAATTAACACCTTTATATTGCATCAGATCTCCTAAGGTATCCTGTTTTATCCAAATCTGTCTTTTTGTGCTCAGTCCAGCTCTCATTAAAGTCAACGATAAAACTCTTCTTGACTTCACTAGTTCCTGGATTGGGTATGTAAGATTCTTAAGGCAGAGACTACCTTTATTTATGTCTTGAATAGTGCTGACTACATCACCAATCTTCATATTATTATCAATAATAACCATCCTCATCATTATTGTTTACCCAGCTTTCTCAGCTTTATATTATATGATCTGAAATACATATCACAGATCTCTGTGCTTGGCAGCATTCTAAAATCATATTTCCACATTAATTAACGTATGTTCAAGACCTGACGTTCAGGACCACATCTCCTATTCTGCATTCCCTGTTTCCTTTTTGTTCACAAATGTATTATCCGGCATCAATTGGGCATAGCAAGAAAAATCTTATTCTGTATCACTGTTGCATTGCTCTTTGACATCTTCAGTCAAACAAGCCAAGCTGCTACACTCAAATATTTTGAACAGTCTGTGAATGTTTAAAAAGAATTAAACAAAAGCACACCCCAGCCTGTTTTATTGTAGAACTAGCAACATCCAAAACAATCAAGCTGTTTACATTGTGGAAAAACTATGAAACAACGGACAATATCGTTGGCACCCAGTTAAAAACCAAAGATTGATACAGGGATGTCATATAAATTAGCATGTGTCCTGTGGTTCAGTAGTAAACTCTGGCCTCTTGGTACAGATGCTCATATAGCAAAATGATGAACATGGTATAAAACCTAGAGCTGGCTAGGATATTTTCAACAAAATGTGTTGTCATGGGAAATGCAGATTTGCTGAAACCAACACTGTTCATGAGAAAGGGCTGGTTTTGATGAATTTCCCAGTTTGGAAAACATTTGAAAAGCAGGTTTCAAAATGGTTCAAAAGTCCTGTTTTGACATATTCAAACTGAAGTGCAGTTTCTTCAGTTTGACGCAACTTTTCACTTTGAAATTGAAGTTCATTTAAAGTTTTTTTTAAAAAGTAGTAAAAAATCACATCAGACCTGAAATGACATATTTTGAAATGATCAGAGTGAAACGCTTAGGCTATATCTACCCTTCCATGGTGTGAAGAGCACAGGCACTGCATGTGTGACTATGTGCTGCAGCAAAAGGCAGGCTGTGTCCACATTTGTCACTGCACATTGCAGTGAAAGGCTTCAGCAGCAGAGATTCAGTGGGGAAAATCTCTGGCAGTGGGTTGCTCCCAGCACTTTTCCCAGCTACCTGGCTATTGCCAGAGCCTGTCACAGTGGTGGGGAAAGGCTCCAGCAGCAGGGAGGCTAAAAATAGCAGTATAGACATGGGATAAATTGCTTGGGTGTGTAAATACCCTCATAGGTGTAGTCTGACTTCTATATTTAGCTTCAGTCAAGCTAACAGGGCTGCACATGAGGAGGGCAAATTCTGTGCCGGCTCAGAGGGCACCATTTCAGATTTTTCTTGGGGGGTGAGGGGAGGGGACAGCAACTTTAACTGTGATTCCGGAGGCTTCTTTTGCAGCTGATAACTTAGAAATTATCTGACAGGACCACTGTATCTAATTCCTATATTAAGAAAGAAATTTAAATAAATATTAAGCTCACTCAGCTCTAATACTCACCTGTTCTGACATATTGTGGCAAGGCACTTAAAGGACACTGGTTAGGTTTAAAATTGTAATGTATATTCATTCTCAGATACTCTTACTAAAGTGAGAAGGGACCATTGTGAACATCTTGTCTGACCTCCTGCACGTTGCAGGCCACTGAACCTCACACACTCAGCATCCTCTACTCGCCTAATCTGTGCCTCACTGTGTACGCTGCTATTTCTACCCATGCTAGCGGGTCATGCAGTCTCTGTACTGTATGTACATCCATAAGTGTTGAGTACAAATTGTACAGAACAGTCCTAATGTCTACACAGATTGCGGGATTGGTGTCCTGCTCCCCATATTTAGCTTCCACTAGGACTAGGATGGTAATACTTCAGGAAGAGTACATGCGGCAGGTGTAGTAAGTGTTGTTGCTGAATGTGTCCCTCCCAGCATTCCCGGAGGCAATCCTATCTTATGCAGACCTGGGTTCTATGTTACTATGCACCCCTACCTCTCATCCCTTCCCGCAATGTTTGACCAGTTCTATCAGCCAAAACTGGACACAGAGTTTTTAATAAGGATGATGGGGATCAGTTAGAATAGAATAAGGACCCAGCCATTTCACTTGCTACTCTCGCTTATAAGTCCCTGTTTGAGCTTCAGAAACAAAGTTAGGTTATCTATTTTTCTATCTGTTTTTTATTTGTTGGATGCCTCTGTTCTAAGTGATTGCAGCCCTCATGAACTTTTGAATGCATTAATATTTCAGCAGGATGGACAGCAGGAGTCTCTACAATGTCAATCATCATTTAAAAACTCAAAGGATTTGAAGCAGAGTGTGGAGAATTTTTTTTTTTAATTCAGCAGTATAGCACCAGAGGTAACACAGACTCCTTTCTTCCCCCTACAGAAAATAAATGTGATAGTCATTTGCATTCAGTAACAAACTTGTGACATGTTTAAAATGATCTCTATGCAGTTTCTAAATAGAACCATGTTTTCCATTTTCCCCTCCTCATATTCTATTTTGGAAAGTAGTTTTTGTTTGCTTCAGAGATAGAAAAATATGTTGAAAACACATGCATCAAATAATAAATCAAAGCAAAAACACACAGACAGGTACCTCAGAGGGTTTGCTCGACATCAGCAAAAAAGTAAATCGGAATGAAATCCTCAAACACAGGCATTTTTCAGAAAACGAGGGTTACACATTCCAAGTTCACACTTAATGGTCTTTGGGGGATATTCATTCTTTGGAGCAGTTCATATAGCCTGATGGGAAACTATATTTACGATGCTTTTAACTCTGACTGGGTCCATTTTTTAAAGTTGTTTCCAGAATGTAAATTATTTAAAATCATTGATTTGTTTCTTTTCACTGGGAGGAAAGCTTAACCAAAAAGCTTTCCTGTCCATGACAGTCTTAAATTCTGAGGAGATCTATGTGGTTTCGCTTAATTGAACACCTAAGGAAAAAATTATGTTTAGCCTCATAACATCTTTCTTGTTTTAATGTAAGTAAACGGTAGATTTATTTAGCCCCCATTGGCTTTTGAAATACATCCACTAATAGTATCTATTTAAATATTGTCCTCTGGAATGGATAAAAATGTTTTATCACAAGAAGTTAAATCCACTACAGGAGTGTTTTATATACCTCCTCGTCCCCTTTAATGCTTCTCTGGCAGATCCGACAATGCATTCTGAGGTAGTTACTAACTACGAGATAAGTTGAATCATTGGGCGGAAGGGGCAGCAGGTGGCTTCACCATCCCCATAGGCGTTCTGGGAAAGGAAATGTGACACAGAGAGACATCATTTCTCTCATGAGGGGAGAGGGGAATGAGCTAAATACATCACTTCTATTCATGGAGCATGATACTCCACTCCCATATGCCCAGTCCACTACTATGGCTGCTCAGTAGCAGCCAGGGCTGCTCCTGCACCCCACTCTCTTACTGCCCATGCAGGACGGTCTCAGCTGAGCATCTCTCCCCATGACCGCCCAAGGCACAATCTCAACAACACACACTTGGCAGTGCAGAGGAGTCAGGGTTGTGGCAGTGCTTAGCACCTCAACAGTCCTGCCTGGTCAAATAGGCACCATCTGACCCAAATAAGGACAATCTAAATGTACAAGGGGGATTTCAAAAGCACCCATGTGAAACCACAATTTGAGGACTTAAATAACTAAGACATAGGTTAGGGGTTTGTTACAGGAGTGGATGGGTGAGATTCTGTGGCCTGAGTTGTGCAGGAGGTCAGACTAGATGATCATAATGGTCCCTTCTGACCTTAAAGTCTATGAGTCTAAGTGATTTAGGGTCATAAGTCCCATTGGCTTTCAATGTGATTTGGGCTCTTAAGTCATTTAGGGCCAGATTTTTTTAAAAAGTACTTATGCATCTAACCATGCAGATAACGTGCCTGGTGAGATTTGCAAAAGCACCTAAACAGATTTCACACTTATGTCTCATTAAAATCAATGGGAGTTAGACATCTGACACACCGATGATTTTTTGTAAAACCTTCTAGGTGCCTCTGTGCTTCTTTAGGCACCTAAATATATTTGAAAACTTTTGAAAATCCCACCCAAGGCAGGGGAAAAGTGAAAGGGGAAATCGAGGCACCGAATGATGCTCAGTGACTTGTCCAAATTCACTGAGCAGCTCTGTGGCTGCACTGGGAATAGAATCCTGAATACCTTGTTCTCAGTGTCCTATCTACAAGGCCGTGCCAAGTTTTGGATCAAGCTCTTCCTGACTCCTCAGCCAGGCAAACTGAAACTATAGTTAACTTCAGTACAAAATTGCAATGGATAGTTCTGATATTTTGTGAACATCAAAGTACATAGGTCATGAGTAATAGTGTGATAAAGCTCTAAATTTTCATTACACAACTGTCGTGTACTAGTTATGCAACAGAGGGTTTTTCCCCTTCCAATTATTGTCTTTGAGATATCTGCTGATACAAATCTGAGGGCATAAGGTCAGATTTCACATCAAGGTGTTGTGCCTGATATTAACCTTAAAATCACTAAGTAAAAAGTTGGTGGTTTCAGGTAATTCTCATTATGGATAAACTAGAGACATTGAGATTTCTCACCATAATTACCACTGATGCCTTCATTTTGGGGACTTTGTTGCACAGCAACTCATTAAGTTGTCACATGCTTGTGAGACTTTCATTTATGCTCAGGAAACAGTTGACATATTACTTGTGAAACCAGAGTTGTTTAATATTCCTGACAACAGAACTGGTTAGAAATATTTCATGTGAGAACTGTAAAGAAATAAGTTTCAGAAGTATTTGTTGTAGCCAGAATCTCTTCTTTTGCCTAGATTTGATACTAAATCAGCAGAGCTCTGTTTCCAAAGATGGTGTTTATGGGAAGGAGATGGGGTAGTATTCAATGGTCTTTTGTGTAGCTCTGTAGGATGCGGCCATTGTCCCCATCTGCAGCACCCCGCCCCAGTGCCATGCAGTACTGTCCTGTCAGCTAAAGAATGCTGGAGCCCTACGCAGGTTGGGTATCGGTGTCTATTGCATCCAGCTGGTTCTTTGGAATCACATAGGCACATTTTGCAGAGCCCACCCACAGAATACCTGAACTTTCTTTATAGATGCTTGTAGTGATGTGGGACTCACCCCTGCAGCGCCTTCTGCTAGTCATCTCAGGAATTAGCTCTCCCAGCCTTGAAGCACCCTCTGCAGGTCAGTGTCCCGCTGCCCCCGGCAATACCCCGACAGTCTCAGGGTCTCCCCACCCAGGGGAACCCCCACCCCTATCCCTGCCTCACCTCAGTCATAGGCTACTGCCTGTCACCAACTCATCCCCACGCCCTGGAGCAGACTGCAGTGTCAGCCACTCATAGGCAAGGTTGGGTTTGGACTTGCTGCCTCTCTCTGGAACCCAGAGCCTCTATGGGGCCTTGGACAAGGCCCTGCAGCCTGTGGTGTTGCCAGTCTGGAGCTCCCCAGCCCCTCTGGCTTTTCCCCAGCCCTGCCTCACTCTAGACACCCTGAGCTTCCCAGCAGCCAAGCCCCCCTTTCCCTCTGAAGGCAGAGAGAGACTGTCTGTGCTTTTGGCTCAAAGCCTTTTTATAGGAACCATCTGTGATCTGTTTAGGGCATGGTTCCCAGCTGTGCCTACTTCTCCAATCAGCCTGGGAGCTGCTTGGCCCAGCCTGTTGGGCGGTTCTAAGTCCCTCACGGCAGGAGTGGGTGACCACTCCGCTACAATGCTCCATGCCTTTTAACCTAACAGAATTGGATATCTGGGATGACGAATAGCTTGCAAATGCTATTCTTTAAAATAACCGTATTTGTCCAAAAGCGGGGGACAGGAGAGATCATTTTCAACTAAGGAGAGATGTAAGTTATTCCAGCTCCAGGGCAACAGTCATTAACACAACAACCATTTAGATGGGTTTTAAGTGTCTATTTATACTAGTGAAAAAAAATCTGCTCACTGTAACATGGCAACGCTGACTCAAAAGGTGCATCAGTTACAGCAGAAAAGCAAAGAATTTTCTAGTTAACACAAGGTCTCTAATACATTTTTCAGTATTCACAGAGAAAAGTATTTGAATGGTAGAGTGGCAATTTTTTAAAAATGGAATTTGAATAGTACTTGGCAAAAAGCTGTGCAAAGAGATGAGAAATGTGGCTTAGCAGCTTTTCTCTCTGGTGTCACAAGTATGGTTTCTGGGAAGCAGCATGACATGGCTATTAAAATTTCTTTGTCAGAATACATGTCCAACAGTAAGCAATGCAGGCCTGTTCCTAGCTGCATATTCCTGTTTTATGTCTCTTTAAAAAAAAGGGGTGTAAAGAGCTAACTTCTTGGTTCCTGGGTAAAACTAGGAGCTGTAATGATATCCAGCTTTGTTTGCTATTTGTTCTACAGTAGCAAGCAAGCTAAGTACACCAAAGGGTCTATGTGAAAGACTGCATCTCCTCCAGTGACACTGCCATGGCTGCTGCTGCTGCTGTTTGCTTGCATTGCATTGCAGTAGAGCCTACGGTTCCAGTTATGGACCTAGAGCCCATTGTGCTAGGTGCTGTATAATGTAGTGCCCCAAAGAGCTTACAACTGAATGATCAGCAGAGGCCTTGATGCTAGATCTCCCCTGATATAACAGAGATGTACTGGCAGTGTGATATTTCCATAGGAAACTCAGTGCTCTGGAATGCCCTACTGCAATGGTGTGAAATAGGACAGATTTGCTGACTTTCAAGGCATGCTGCTACTCTGCTCTGCCCGGACTTTCAGGACAGTGAGGGGAAACTGAAGCACTGGACTCAGGTACTAGGGTGTTGTTTGTAGGTAGAGCTGATGCTCTATGGAAAGGCTGAAACAACTGAAATTTGTATTTGGTTTTGCAATTTAAAATAGCTGGCAAAGCACCCATTACAAGTATATGGGCACATTTTGCTGTTCCTCACCAAAGTAAAATCAATAATGGCAAGCACACTAGAGATACGCTTTGGTTAGTGTGCGATTGCAAAATGCCTTGAACATGAAAAGCACTATATACTGTTAGTGCTAAGCATCATCGTTTCTGATCAATACATTGTAGCAAACCTACACTAAGAAAATTGTCCTGATCTAGTCTCAGGCTACAACATTAGATGAAATGATACCTTCAGATATGTGCAATGTGGATTTAAAAAATGGAAAACAAAATGCCACCAAGCCTCTTGCAATATTTTTAGAAACTGTAGGAGGGGTAGCTGCATTTCCAAACTATATTCCCATTGGGTGAAAGTCACCTTCCTTGTGCAACATTTAAATCCAATTTAAACTCTATATGCAGGGACTATGCAGATCATAATTGCTGCCCAGCTCTTGTGTTGGTTCTCTGCAAAACGGGTGAGTTTCTCCCATTTGCACTACTGCAGATTCAGAGGAATCTTTCTACTGTATGATAACATTGTGGGAACTAGTTGAAATATATAGATTCTTAAGCTACATGTTGCCTGGAAAGGCAATTTTATATGTGCATCAGTATAAAATGCATGAATAGAAAAAAATTAGGCATATGTACAGATGTATAATAAAATATGTTTAGGTTTAACCATTGCTGTACCATGTGGGGTTTGTGATCTGTCTTGGGAGTTTTAAACCGTGCCAAGAGCAATGGTAACCATGAAAATGATGGTGGCCATATACAAAAGCTTCCTTGCAGATGAAAGAATTTTGCGTTTTTATTACAGTTATACCAGGGGGTTAGGAAAAACAGTCTGATTAGAAGGGACATGCGAAATGGTATTAAGACAGATTTCATTGTTAGATGAAGTCTGCTTCTGGATTTAAGAAAGGGTAACTCAGAAGGTGGTGGCTAGGAAAGGTAGTAAGTTTAATATACAAAGCCTGTGCAGTGGAAACCACTTCCACTGACCCACTGTGTGACCTTGAGCAAGTCACCTCTCTGTGCTTCTGTTTCTCCTTCAGTCCTTTGTCTTGTTTATTTAGGTTGTAAGCTTTTTGAGACAAGGACAGTCACTTATATATGTCTATAGTGTCTAGCTCAGTGGGGCCCTGCGCTTAGATGGACCTATAGGCATTAATAATAATAATTAATAATACCCCTTCCTGAACAAGCCTTGCTGTCTGCTTCTTTATGATCATTCCGTTCAGATTGAAATACAAGTGATGCACAGTCACCACCACCAATTTATCTCAGTAAGTAAGAAATAATCATCCGCGACCCTGTCATGTTAGGATTAGGCCCTAGATTTTCACAAACATTTGGAAATGTTTGAACAGACCCAGCTAGTCACAAGTAGCTGGTGCAATGACTGATCGTTTAAAAAGATAAGTCTCTGGAATTTTGAACCTTTGGGGGAGATTTCCAAAAGCAGAAAGAAGAGTTAGGTCCTAAACTCCAACTGACTTTCATTTAATCCTTTCTTTTCTGCCTTTGAAAGCCCCCTTTTATCTCTACCCTTTGCCTGGATTTTCATAGTCTGTCCTTTTGGGCCTAGTCTTTAAATCCATTGAAATCAGTGGAAAGATTCTCACTGATTTCGATGAGCTTTGGGTCAAGTTCTCTGCAGTGCTACATACCTTAAAAGTTGGGGTGAAAACCTGGCGCCATTGAAGTCAATAGGCATTCTATTACTGACTTCAGTGGCATGATGATTTCACTCCTCACACATGACGACTGTGTTGTCATTTGTAAATAGAAAACACCTAGACTTTTCAAAAGATGTCTGTATATTTACATTCTTATGGGTATAGATATATAGAGCTAAGCGGACTTGATAGATAGGGAGAAATACAGATATAATGCTGTTTTACTAATCGTATTGTAGCATTCAATTTTCCCACAAATGTCCAACTTGAAAAATCCCAGAGCATATTGGCTCATGAAATTAAAGGTCTAAGGACAAATATTGTAGCCATTTATTAAACTCTAAACATAATGCCCAACCAAATGAAAACTGTGAGCTTTTTTACTCTGTCAGGCAAAGTTATTTAAAACTTCAGGGGATTTGGAGTTAAAAGAGCAGAGAAAAAAAGGGCATGAAAAAGGGGGAAGATAAGATAAGCAGGACAATCACAATGCAACAAGATGGTGAGTAGGAACATTTACCTTTGAAAATAAACATGATGTGAAAGTATAAATTTCTATGTACATATTTCCTAATTCCAAATGAAAAGAATCCCTAGAGAGTCAAATCTTCTCATCCTTACCTGTGTTAAACTCCTGGGATCTGACTGTCCTACATCTCCATTACATTCCTGAAAAGATTTATGGACATACTTGAAGTACACAAATAGTCCCATTATGCCCGTAAGTCTATTGTGCAATATGATTCTGTCTGCTTCTCTTTTCTCTCCTGGTTTTTAACCCTGGGTATTGTTCTCTTCTTAGACGTTTTATCTCTTTAGAAGTCTTCCAGTTTGTTTCAGTTGATGAATCAAGGACTCAGGCTTCCTTTTAGAGCCCTAATTGGGAGCATGCTTGGTCCTTAAAATGAAAAATGTATTGTACATCTTTGCTCTGCTGCCTGGGCTAAGGATATTTACATGACTTATGGTCATGTTCCTCTGTGTGGCTGTGGCACAAGATTTTGACTCTGTTATCGGAGAGAGAATACAGAATCAGTAACAAAAGTCAGTGCAATTTCTGTAAACTACTGCACACTATTTCATGTTAACCTGGTAAATAACAGTAACCATCAGTTACCACTATAAATAGCAGGCCAGTTCCAGGAGCTTTGCTGATGTACAAAAGCAGAGGATTTGGCCTATCATATCTGATTATAATATGTGCAACTTCATTCATACTTTGCTGTTCATCAAAACATTGTTTTGTACATTTTATGTACAATACTTACCAAAACAGTGTTTGAGAAACATGCTCACATAGAGTGCTGGCATGTGCTAACACTGCCATTATCTGAAGATACCAGCCAAGGACAATTTGACTATATTCTCCTCCTGTCCTAATTGATCATCTGACTTGACCATTCAGACTTTAATTAGGACTGTATTTTGGCTTTTCACATAATCTCTGAACCCAGAATCAGCCTCTCTTAAAGCATGGAAGCTAGAGAAAAGTTGGTTCCACCACAGACTGGCACAGAAGAATTGAATAATCAGCCTTATCACACTCACACACCTGATCAGCAATCCTTCTAGACTTCTGCACCCTATATATGAAAGGAAATGTGGGATTGTGGGTAAGATACTGGACTTGAATCAGGTGGTCTGTGTTACAGAATCATAGAGTTTAAGGCCAGAAGGGAGCACCAGATCATAAGTCTGACCTCCTATGTATCACAGGCCACCAGCACCACCCTCGCTAACCCCCGTGATTGAAATTAGACCAAAGCATTACAACCCTCAGGATACATGACTGTTAAGTGCCACATGCCAAGAATAGGAGGGACTGACGTGTACCAGTGCCAAAAATAAATAAATAAATAAATAACACAACCAATGAGGAGTCCTTGTGGCACCTTAGAGACTAACAAATTTATTTGGACATAAGCTTTTGTGGGCTAGAACTCACTTCATACATCTCTTGCTTTTTTGGACAAGTCGCTTAGGGCCAGATTTTTAAAGCTATTTAGGGACCTAAATAGATGCCTAGCTCTGATTGAAATCAGAGGGAATTAGGCTCCTAGGGGCTTTAAATCCCACTAAGCCCTAATTTTAGTTGCCTAATTACCTTTTAAAAATGTGGCCCTTAGTCTCCCTCTGCCTCAGCCCCCCATCTGTAAAATGGAGATAATGTTTCCAGTCTGTATTATTTTTTAATTTGCAAAAAGTGGAAGATAAAAGCAGGCTTGAGCTTGCCTTGAGGTGGAAGCAAAGATATGGAAGGCATATATCTATGTCTTCCACCAGCATAGTCAACTCATTATTAGGGGCATCAATGCAGTTTTCCCAGGAGCCGCAAACAGGGATGCTGCTGGCAGGAGTTGAGACTGTTTCTTGGCTCCTCCACTTCCTTCCCTGTTAGGAAACAGATATCAGTCTTAATGGACAGCCGAAGAACCCAGCAGTTGATCTTTCTGCAGATGTTTATCCATCTTTCTCTTCATACAGAGTATCTTTCCTTGAGAACACTCATCTATATTAGTATTCAAAATTGAAGGCTGTCTTGGTTTTTTTGTTTGTTTGTTTGTTTTTTAAAAACATCCTTAAAGTCAAGTGGCTACTGCTCCAAATATATTTGTAAACTGACTGCAAGAAAGAATAGAATAGAAAGTATAAAATACAAAGGTGAAATCATACAACAGTTACATTTAACACTAAGAATCTTGAGCAAGAGCAAAAGAACGAGCATTGCTTTGTCGTTGGCATTCAGTATCAATGCAATTCTCTAGGCAAAGTATAACCTAGCGTAGGCTTACTGATCATCTCACAAATGCAATAATAGAGCTGTGTTTCCGTTACTTGTCAGATCAGTTCACAAGCCATGTAATGCTCACAGCAATGGCATCAGAAAATTGTGTTTTTAGTATAGATTAAGCACTTTTGGTAAAATTGCAAACCTGCTGTGATGTCACACGATTTGATAGTAGGTCACTTCCACTGATCTCTTAAACTAGTGAGTTAAATTAAGACTAGTCCTGCTGGAATTCAGTTATAGTTGGGGCAAATATCGATTTTGAAATACATGGACCACAGTAGCACAGTAAATAGTTCAGCAGCATTTCTGTTTGTCTGTTACAGCTATCCCCCTATTCCATTTTGTTTCTTACAGCTGTCCCCATACTCCATTTTGTTCTTGTTCTCCTGTGGCCTCCCCTCCCTGGCTGTTAAGTTGTTTACCAGGGCCATTGCCCTTCTCAAAGGGATGGCCACTTGTGCTAAGTGGGACCACTGCCCTGTTCAAAGGGTTAGTCCTGTTATCACCTTGTTAAACCTGGGCTCGGTGTACGGTAGGCAATGTCCAGAGCTGCAAGACCTATTGTGTTTTTAAGATCTTGGGCATGAGTCATAGGCCTCATTGGCTTTTGAGTCACCTACTGCACAGGACTCTGCCCAGACTTCTCTGTGCTCACCTACAGTTTGTCCTGCCTCCTCTCCTCCCCTGTGACAGAGGGAGCCAATCAAAAGTACTGGTGGGAAACTGCTTGTTGCCTTTAAAAACAGACATTTTTAAAACTAAGATCAGAAAGTTTCGTGCATTGTGCCTGGTCTGATCAGCCAGGGGTTCTGGGGGGTCCTTTCTCCACTCTCGTTTTATTTTTGAGCGTACCCGTTTTTGAAAAAAAAAAACCCACGAGAACGAATTGCTGCCTGAGAGATCCTGATTATGAGACCCTACTAGCTTCTGATGTTCTTGCTGCTTTTACTTTGCTGCTTCCTTTGGGACTGGTAAGAATCCTCTGTGAAACTTCTTACTTTATATTTTATTATTTTAGCTGCTGGCTCTGTTCTCCAGCATACAGACTCAAGCTAAACCTTGGTATGTGTCTTAAAACCTCTCCTAAACTCTGCAGCACTTTGCTGCTAAAAATAAGTTTGTGCCCTGCTAAGCTCTGCTCCTGTGGGCTTGCCTCGGGGCTCTCTGCTTGCAGCTGTATCCACTGCTGCAGCCACCATCCCTGGGCACATACCATCTCTGCCCCTGTAACTTCCCCATAACATAAGGTGCACCATAGGTTTTGTTCTTAGTTTAATAAGTCATAGTTTGTTAAGATTATAGACCTTGTAAGTTTCACCTGCCTTTGTTTATAGTTCGCCGCTTTGTTGCTCCCTATAGATTGTAAGCTTGTAAGTTTTCACTGCCTTGTTATAGTTTGCTGTTCGTTGCTCCATATAGTTGTTTGTTTAGTTTTGCTTAGAATTGTGTAATTGTTGTTTTGCCTAGTTGTTGGTTAAGATAGATAGGTTTTTGCTGCTTCTCGCCTCTGTATAACTTTGCTGTTTTTCCCTACTCCAATCCCCCCCGTGTTCTTCTCCGTGTCTCTCTGTTACAACTCCTTGCTGCCACCGACTTCCCAAACCCCTTGCTGTTTTCCCCCTGTATACTTTGTCTGTTTTTTCCCCCCAGACTCATATCTCCGCCCCTGTGTGCTTAAATAGCCCGTGTCCTTACCTTGCAGGGCTTCAAAGTGTCTCGCTGCTTCCAGCCGCACTCTCCTTTCATCAGTTGCCACTAATCATTTTTTAATCCCCCCCCATCCCCCCTTCCTTAACCCAGCTTTTAGGTACACTCTTGCTATCACAGCCTCACAAATTAAGTCAGTAATTTTTCTACATTGCATAATTTCACTTATCACCCATATCTGATATACTTTGTATTTACATTAATACCATTGTGGTACATTGTATATAAGGCCACCAACCACTTAATACATTCTATCAAGATTGTTAACCATTTTATATAGAAGCTAACATTTATTTTGCATTTCTTTTGGTACATTTTGCATTCACACTGTACATCTAGAATTGTTGTTCCTATATAAAGTTGAGTTGCTTATTAACTGTACTGTATCCCATTGTGCTGAACCCCACTTACTGTACCCCACTGTTAGAACTTCCTACACTGTTCAAGAAGAACCCCTCCCATAAACACCCTATACACCCCATCCCTTTGTATTTTATTGTTAAATTCCCACCACTTCCTTTTTCCTTTAATAAAGAAATTAATTGGCACCTCACCTGTGTGGTAATTGCTCCCCAAGATCCCATATACCTGCTGGCAGGGACACCGTTTCTACAGCTTGTACATTCTTACAGTAATTTAGCTTAGGTTCTGCTGGGACTTTTGTGTTTACAGCATGCTTTTGAACTTTGACCTGGATACTTTTCACTCTGCTTCTTTAATAATATCTTATAAAATACAATTTGTTGGGTGAACAAAATACCTAGTGCAGAAAGCAAGATAAATCCTCAAGCTAAATACTGCATATTCGGTAAAATTGGGACACAGTGATGAAAGGAGAAGAATAAAATACATCTAAATAAGGCTCAAGCCATTCTGCACTTATTGCTGCCTGACATTGTGAACCCTGAACACCTCTTAGAACACTTTTAACTTAAGCAAACCCTATTGCAATGATCTGATAACATCAAGGAGATTGTTATAGCTATTGAAAAACTGCAGTCATGTATAAACTGATACATGTCAATGTATTGGATTTGCTTAAGATCTGTGGCTGGTTGCAAGCCCAGTGGAACACGCTTCAGTGTGAATTTCTACTGAAGAAACAGATCTGTTTAAAAGAAGCCAAACTTTAGTTCACGTGGGGTCAAATTTTCAAAACAGAGTAAAGACAGATTTTCAGTTGATCAGCACCTGCAATCAGGGACAGATTTTCAAAAAACTTTAGCGCCCAGCAGTTCCCATTGTGAGATTTGTGAACAGATTGGACTCATTGGCACTCAACATGTACTCAGTGTGCTGAACTCTTCTGAAAATCTGTTGTGGGCACCAAACACTTTTAAAAATTATAAAACGAGAAGCCAATCCATTAGTTTTTATTCTGGCAAATTTCCTGTTGAAGCCTGGGGGCCAGGGTGGGTTAGGATTAGGCAATATATTAGTAATAACTATGAGACTGATTAACGCCAACAGAGAATCTATGCACCTCTATTTATTTCAGTGGATCTTTGCCAATTTGCACCAGCAGAAGCTCTGATCCTAAGAGATTTGCCCGAGGGCCCTTAGGATGGGGCATTTTATGGGGTTTACTAGCTTTAAAAAAATCAGTGGTTTTATATATATATCTATTAATTATACAGTATATTTATTCTCCAGAGGTCATGTGAAAAATGGCTCACTAAGGTTCTGATTCAGTAAAGCACTTAGCCACGTTGATTTCTGTGGGACTGCTTGTGGACTGCAAGTTAAGCATGTGCTTTGCTGAATTGGGGGCAAGGACTTGATCCAAAGCCCATTAAAGTCATGGGGGTGGGAGGAAGGTAGGTGTCTTTTCACTGATTTCAGTTCATTCTGGATGGTCCTTAAGGGCTTGATTTTTGCAAACACTTATAAACACATGTATAACTTCAGCTATATGGCCCTGATTCAGCTAAGGGACTTTAGTATGTGTCTGAATTTAAAACCATGAGCAGTCCCATTGACTTCAATGCAAGATTAGCCCAGTTGAAGTCAGTGAATGAACTCCACTGAAATCATGAATCAACTCAAGTTCTCTCCAAGCTCAGCTTAACTAAAGGTTTGCAAGACTGGCCAACCATAGCTTCTTTTTCAGGGACACTCCACCCACTTTAAAAAAAAATTGAACCTGCATTTGTTCCTCAAAACTGGAAAATAAAACTTGCTGTTTTGGTGACATATTTGTTGCAAAGGGGCTTCTGTGGAGTTTTAAGCTGAGAATTTTCATCTAAACCAACAAAGAGTCGTGTGGCACCTTATAGACTAACAGATGTATTAGTCTATAAGGTGCCACAGGACTGTTTCTTGCTTTTTCCAGATCTAGACTAACATGGCTACCTCTCTGATACTTGACATCTAAACCAATGCACTCAAAATACTTGAATTTAATTACCTATTGCTCATGAAGGTCTATCCCTTCAAATACAGAATGATAGATAAATCCATTTCACTATGTGAGCCATTAAGGGCTGCTTGAGTTTTGCATCTGTGTAGCTGACCGGATATTTGAGGAGTTGTTGACAGACACAGCACACTGTCAACTCCCCTTGTGACCTGAGAGAATGTATTTTGCTTTACTGTTGAATTGTTGAATTCACATAGTGAAACAATTAATCGTCCCTGCTCTCAGTCCAGTATTCATCAGGGGTCCAATTAAAAAGGTGCAATACTTGCTAAAAATAATTCACAGTAACTTTCACTTCTGTTTTAGGCTTCCTTACTGATGCATGACATAACACACACTGCATTTTCAAAGTACTGAATGCATTGCATGACTAGCAGTAATATGAATTCTTCACACTTTTTGTGTGAATTAACAGAGCAGCTGTCATGGATCCACAGGCTCAGTGCTGTGCTTCCAGTCTTGAAACAGTCTCTAAGAGGATCCCCTTCAGTATTCCAGACCCTCTAGGGAAGTGGTCTCCAAACTGGGGGGTATGCCCCCCATAGGGGGCACAGAGGACTATTCTGGGGGTGAGTGGAGGGGCAAGGGCCAGCCCAGCCTCCATGGGGGGTGGGGAGGGAGCACCACCCTGCTCTGCTCTGGCTCAAGACCCAGCCCTGCTCCCAGCTGAAACACTGGCTTCGGCTTCTAGCCTCAGCGCCTGACCAGGGCCTGGCTCTCGGCCCCGGTCCCACTTCTGGCTGCAGCTCCTGCTCCCAGCTTCCAGTCCTGGCCCTAATTGTGGCTCCACTCCTGGCTGCAGCTCCAGCCCCAGCGTCAGCAGCACTAAGGGGTAACTCAGGCTTCATAAAAATGTCACCAAAAAATCTCACTTCATCACAGCAGCACTAGCCCAAGCTGGTATGCCATTGCACTGGTTCCCGTGGAAATACTAAGCAGTTAAGGTGAAATTATTACAAGGATTATGTACCACTGAACTTCTGAGGGCTGAAGTGGGACATAAGTGGTGCATAAACCTTGGACTGGCCCTCTGCAAAAGGGATAATTTCACCCTTAACTGAAATAATTGTAATACAATTAAACCGTAGTATGTTTTACAGTGGCTCCGTAAAAGTGGACTTATCTTCAGCTGGTGTAAACTGATTCAAATCCATTGACTTTACTCCTAAGGTTAATGAATCAATAGAGCTAGGCTGATTTACACTCACTGAGTATGTGGTCCATGATGTTTCCGTATTCATGGCCCTGTTACAGCAAATTGCTTAAGCATGTGCTTAAATCCATTCCTATTCAGCAAAGCTTTTAAATATGTGCTTAATTTAAAGCATATGCTTAAGACCCCATGACCTCAGAGGCATGCGGGCCCAATACTAGTCCCTATTATCATTAATGACTTGGATAATGGAGTGGAGAGTATGCTGATAAAATTTTCAGGTGACAGTAAGTTGGGCAGGGTTGCAGGCACTGTAAAGGACAGGATTAAAATTCAAAATAACCTTAGCAAATTGGAGGACTGGTCTGAACTCAATAAGAGGAAATTCAGTAAAGACAAGTGCAAAGTACTTCACCTGGGAAGGAAAAATCAAATGCACAAGTACAAAATGGGGAATCACTGACTAGGTGCTAGTATTGTTGAAAAGGATCTGGAGGTTATAGTGTATCACAAACTGAATACAGTAACTCCTCACTTAATGTCCTAGTTATGTTATTGAAAAATGCAATTTCAAGAGAAACAACGTTAAATGAATCCAATTTTCCCATAAGAATTAATGCAAATGGGGGAAAGAGGCAAGGTTCCAGGGAAAAATTTTTTGCCAGACAAAAGACATATACATATACAGTATAAATTTTAAATAATTTTAAACAAACAATTTAATACTGTACTCACCAGTGATGATTGTGAAGCTTGGTTGAGGCAGGGGCCTAGTGAGGTTGGGTCGCAGGGGCTTGCCTGGTTCTGCTTGCCCGGCACTCCTGTCAGAGAGCAGGGTTGGGGCACAGGGGCTTGCCCTGTTCCACCTGCCTGGTGCTTCTGCTGGAATGCCGGGTGGATGGAGCGGAGCAAGTCCCCATGCCCCAACCCGGTCCCTGGCATGAGCACTGGGTGGGTGGGGAGGGGGATCCAAACAATGTTATAAGGGAACATTGCAGAACTTTAAAGGAGTATGTTCTCTAATAGCTCAGCGACCTAATAGTGAAACATCATTACCCGGGAGGACGTTAATTGAGGAGTTACTCTTTAAGCCAGCAATCTGATGCAGTTGTGAAAAAGGCTAATATCATTCTGGGATGTATTAACAGAAGTGTTGTACATAAGATGAAGGAGCAGGGGGGCTGGAACATTGGGGTGCTAAGAGTCATTGAACCAAACTGTAAACCGTGTATATAATGGGGACAACTTCGTGCCCGGGAGTGCAGCAGCACCTGCAGTTCCAGCACCTATGCACAGGAGGTAATTGTCCTGCTCTACTCGGCACTCAGCTGGAGTACTGTGTCCAGTTCTGGGTACCACATGTTAATAAAGATGTGGACAAATTGGAGAAAGTCCAGAGAAAAACAACAAAACTGATAGAAGGTTTAGAAAACTTTACCTATGTTGAAAGGTTAGAAAAGGGGGCATGTTTAGTCTTGCAAAAAGCAGACTGAGGAGGAACCTGATAACAGTCTTCCGCTATGTTAAGGGCTGTTATAAAGAGGACAGTGATCAGTTTTCCTCCATGTCCATTAAAGGTAGGACAAAAAATTATCTGATTAATTTGCAGCAAGGAAGATTTAAGTTAGACATTAGAGAAAATTTTCTAACTGTAACGATAGTTAAGCGCTGGAATCGACTTCTGGGGGTTGTGAAATCCCCATCATGGGAGCTTTCTAAGAACAGGCTAGAGAAACAACTGTCAGGGATGGCCTAGTATACTTTGGTCCTGTCTCTGCACTGGGGGTTCAACGAGATGACCTTTTAATACCATCTATGATTCTATTAGTCTATGTGTTGAGGTTCCTTGATAAAAAGCCTGTATGGTCACCTTTCTGTTCACCACACAGGTCATAGAGCTTCTATCAAAAGCAGAAGTTTTATAAGGGAAAAGCCTTCCAGTTGGAGATAATCATCTTCCTGCGCTATCTTCTGAACTCTCATTGCTCAGATGCATTCACTGATTTCCCCCTAAGGGCACGGACTGTGTCAGCCCACAGCTATGACCGCAAACAGCACCTGCCACATGGTAGGCACTGCTGGAATACCAAAAACAATTATATCCAAGGAAGTTTCCCCTGAGAATCCTGTAGACTTCACTTAGCAGCAAATTGTGACACTTGTTTCTAGTGGCTTAGAGGCCTGGAATAAAAATGTCTCAAAACTTCTAATACTGACAATTATCAGAGATTCTGCTATAGCTCATGTGGCAAAGCTGCTTGTCTTTTGGGTTCATGAATACCCAGCTCAAATTCTAGGAGGAACAGCAAGTATCCTGACAATAAAATGAAAAGGGAAAGATTCACTAGTGCTACTGTTTGGACCACCAATTTGTGCCAGGCAACTCAGTCACTGTTCTCTAAATGTGCTGCTGAAGGCACTTGTAAGAAGAAGCTGCTGTACAGCAACTGTGGCATTATATAGCAAGCACTGAACTTACTGAGGCGCTGTAGATGTTTATTCCCCTTGTGGTTTCTTTAACATAATTGACAGCAAGACAGCTTTTGCATTATTCAAGTAGTTTTCATAGGTGCTCATCTATCCATTATTTCATCCTAGGACCACTCCATACGATTTTTAGAAGTATTTACACAGGGAAATGTAACCAGCACTGGAAAACTCTCATTTTAGATAGGTGGTATCAGTACAAAACTGGGCTGGATCCTCAGCTCATGTAAATCAACATAGCTATTTTGATTTCCATAGGATGATGCCAATTTACATTCCCTGAGGAGCTGGTCTCACAGGTGTATATTTTCCAGCCATGGCACTTAGGGATTTTTCTCTGGCGCTGGTAGGTGTTAAGTCTGTCCTATTAAAGCACAGTCAGTTTTAATCATCAGCACTTGTTTGCTTTCCTTGAGTAATGGCATGCTGCCTGCTGGTGTCAGACAGCAGTGTATAATGCAGATCATTCTGCTGGCAAAATGACCTTTTTCATAGTACATTTTATTTCCCAGTTGGTTGTTTGGTTAATTCCCTACAGGGGCTTGACTTCCCACAGCATCAGTGTCTCCTACTCTGAACCTAACAACTACAGATCTCGCTGCAATCCCACAAACCCAATCTTTTCCGCTCACTTTACAGAGAGGGTTGCAGAGACGACATTCTTAGAGGATGCATGGATTTCTCCAAAAAAAGAGATGGACTTAATTTTTGCAGCAAGATCCCATGGATTTTGCAGCAGTTTCAGGTAAGAGGCTTTTATTGCATTATTGAGTTATAGGCTTGATGTAGGAATTCTGTGGCCTGTGTTATGCAGGAGGTCAGATGAGATGAACTTAATGGTCCCTTCTGGCTTTAAAAACTCTGTTCTATTAGTTAAATAAGAGAATAAAACAAATACTCTGGACAGCATTCTCTATGTTATTGAATTCAATTTATCTCACTCTCAACTTACATTTTTAGTCTTCAGTGTGCTACAGATTTTTCTCCATGAGTGCATGGTAGAAATTAGCATGTTAGCATGAAGGCACTCACCCCTAATTATAGGTATCTGTGAGAACAAACTAGCTTGCAGCTGATCCAGAACATTAAAAGCCAAAGGCCTGACAAGGGAGGGAAAGCAGACTGGTGTTAACAGTTTGGGGCTCTGCATAGCATCCACCCGTGAATAGAGAAATATTTCCCAACAGCCACACAAGAGGTTGCCTTTGAGGGCAGAAGGGACGTACATTCTCCAGGCCCAGTTTTAGATGTTCTCTTGAGGATGTCAATCAGAGTACCTGTTAGTACTAACTGCAACTGTGATCTACACTAGGGTTGGCTGATCATTTTCTGTTAAATTTGTACTTGACTAAATGTCTTTGTGAAGCATTTGCTTTCCGTGGACAATTACAACAACACTGCAAACAACTTTTTAAAAACAAACAAACAAACGACCTGAAACCCCAACAGTTTGGAAATACTATCTCATGAGAGTTGTAGTTTGGGGACTTGTCTTTATTTTCCTGAGTGGAATGGATTCCCCAGCCAGACTATATGTCCCAGATCAATGGAATTACATCTTGTAGGTTTATTCTGAACGAAGATGTGAAACAATGAACATAGCATGAATTCACAGTAGCCTTGAAAATATGGAAAATATGTCGGTGGGAGAAAAGAGATAGTAGAGAAGTAAGCAATGTGCAACAGAAAGCAGGTGTGTAGTGCATGAACAGCTCATGATCTGTGTAGAAATTAGTGCCCAGAATTTAATGAACCAAACATAGACCGTGTGATATAATGTAGAATAGAAGGTGCATGCAAGCGTCTGTTTTGGAATGTGTATATAAACTAATTAATAATCTTGGAAGTCTGATATACCCTGTACCCACCCTCTGCATGGAAGTTGGATCATCTCTGTGTAGTTTGATTGTATGCCAATAAAGAAACCTGAGTTTCCCTCTGGGGCACCTGGCATTCGCAACTATAGAAAGGCAGGTTACTGGGCTAGATGGGCCTTTGGTCTGATCCAGTATGGCCATTCTGAAGATCTGATGAATGATGAATTCAGAATTGAGTTGAGTTCTTGGGAACTGAGAGGTTAAGGTCTAAGAGGCAATCCCAACACCTCTGTATAAAACTGGAGTAAAGTAGTGGGGAATCAGACCTAATGACTCCATAGATTCATAGACTGGAAGAACAGAAGGGACTACTATGATCATCTAGTCTGACCTCCTGCATAACACAGACCAGAGAATTTCGTCAAGCACATAACTTATGGTTGGGCTAGAGCATCTCTTTTAGATGGAGACATCAGATCTTGATTTCACTGAGGCTGCTCGCAGACTACAATGCTGCTTAATGTGAGTAAAGGTGGCAGGATCTCTCTCATAGTCAGTAAAGCGCACATCAGAACTCTCCTAAGTGATTTGATGATTGCCGTCTCGTTGCAGTGAATTTCCCTTCCTCCCTGAGCGCTGCTGCCTAGTCCATTATTTCCTTCCATTGCCTGCTTACATTGCTAAAGAACTTCTCCCACCTGCCCGGCCTTTGCGGACCATAACTCAGGCTGCAGACATTCCAGCCAAGCACATTTGGCTTAATTAGGTATTATTTCAAAATCCAAGGGTGCAGTAAACATGGGAATCTCAGCACCGCTCAGATTAATACAGCTTCTGCTGCCTTTTAACAGAAAAGGCATTAATGAGCTTTGGAGGGAGCTGTGTAAAATTTTATCTTGTGTGTTTAATGAGGAGTGGAGCACAAAAGACAAATAAAAAAATACTTTTTGTTTTGATGTAACAGTTATATTTCCCATTAATTCTCCCTATTATTTTTCATTTTCTACTCATATCTGATGTGATCCTTGGAAAAGAAAGGGATTTTGTTTTCATGTTTCAAATACCACCCATCTCCATTCTTCAGGGAAAGTTGCCCAAGGAACAGTCACAACCACCATGATCAGTTGGGTATCAGGCAGTTTTTCATCTCCTTTATCTTCCACTGATGGAGAGAGAGGATGCTGAATAACACATTTCAGCTAGCAGCTCATCAGAAGAAATGGTCAAAACTTGATGAAAGTATGAAAGTTACAGCAACAGGGAAGGTCAGAAGGCAATTGCATGGTCTATCAACCACCAGTCCTAATAAACCCAGGAAACAAAAATCGTTTTGACTCATGAGCGAACCTGGAGAAATCTAGCTGATAGCTGCATTGTTGGATTCTGTCTTTTTTCCCATGACTCCACTTGCCTTCTGAACTTTCCACTGACATCAGTGGGCTCTGAATCAGGCCCATGTTGCAAATTATTTATTTTCCCCTACTGAAACTCAACCACTGTTTCAGCAATTCCTTATGTATATTTTCATGTCATGTAAATGGGAAAGGAGGAGGTGGCAGTACTTCATAATTCCACACAATACTTGTTCTCTGGCAAATCTCAGACTTTCATTTACCTCTGATATTAAAATTGCAGCATTCCAAAACTAGCAAGCGTGTGGACTCATCACATGCAGATTTTTTTTATTTTAACAAGTTGGTTGAGTTGCTGATTTACAACTGCCTTTCACCCATAACAAATAGTGGGCCTCTTTCTCCATTGCTTTGCACCTGGTGTGGTCATTTGCCCCTGTGCAAAACCAATGTCAGGTTGATGGAAAAATGCTCCCAAATCAGTTTTATAAGCCACTTAGCTAGGTGACCAGATGGCAAGTGTGAAAAATCGGGACAGGGCATGGGGGGTAATAGGTGCCTGTATAAGAAAAAGCCCCCAGACTCGGGACTGTCCCTAAAAATCAGGACATCTCGTCACCCTACACTTAGCATAGGTATCAATGATGATACAAAGTGAAAGACAGTAGAGGTCCAGGTCCAGGGGATCAAAATCACCATGTGAGTGCAACTACATTTGAAATCAATGATCTCGGGCTAAGCAATCCCCCAAACAGGTTTGGATGAGAATAGCAGCAGCCCAAAGTGTCATCCACAGGAGTTTGCTGGGGAAGTTGAATGAATGAAATGATAAGTCTGCAAAGGATAGGAAATATCCTAAGGGAAAGGGATGAGGAGGCTAAGGAGGTTGGGGATTTTGATGACTGAGAAATCCTAAGGACCCAATTTTTAAAGGTATTAGGCATCTAGCTCCCATAATCCTAAATGGTGGCTATTGTATATTTTCAGAAAGGTAGTTCTTTGGCGCCTGATCCAACACATTCATATTCATCTGAGTGGCCTTCAGTGGGATGACTTCTGTGAGTAATTCTGTGCAAGAGGGACCCCTCCCCCCAATTTTTAATGTACATTATCTAATGTTCTATAACGTGATATGTAGTTGTTATGAGATCAGGGCCGGCTCTAGTTATTTCTCCGCCCCAAGCATGGCGGCATGCCGAGGGGGGCGCTCTGCCGCTCGCCGGTCCCGCAGCTCTAGTGGACCTCCCGCAGGCGTGTCTGCAGATTCTCCACAGGAGCCGCGGGACCAGTGGACCCTCCACAGGCACGCCTGCGGGAGGTCCACCGGAGCCGCCTGCTGCCCTCCCGGCAACCAGCAGAGTGCCCCCCGTGGCATGCCACCCCAAGCACGCGCTTGGCGCGCTGGGGCCTGAAGCCGGCCCTGTATGAGATGCATTAAAATCTCTCCTACCATTCCCTAAATAAACAAAAATCCCTCCTAACCTGTAAATTATGTACAAATGGCCTTATCCCCAGGCCACTGAAGTCAATGGGGGGCTTTGCACTGACTTCACTGGGCTTTAGATCTGCCCTATGGATGTAAGCATGTGTTACTGTTACCTTTAGCTTCCCCCTTACTCCCTCATTTGTGCCCTTTTCTCTACACTTGACACTCCTTTAGCCAGGAACAATGTGTTTGGATGTCACCCGGCATAACGGGGGCTTTACCCTGAATGGGTCCTAAGAGTGCTACTGTAATTCAAGTAATAAATAATACTAATAACCTACTATTCTTCATGTCCCCTTTCATCTGAAACCCTCACCCTTCTGATTCAAATGAGGGCCAGATCCCTCACTGCAATCAATGTGTGCCTCTCTGTGGAAGTCAATGGAGCCAGGCCATATTATAGCAGCTGGGGCTATAAGTATTTTTAAAAGAAGACAAAAGCTAATTTGGTATTTACTGTGATTGCCACCACTAAAGTGTACTTAACCATTAACTACTGGAACAATTTACCCAGGGTTGTGGTAGTAGGGTGACCAGATGGCCCGATTTTATAGGGACAGTCCCAATTTTGGAGGCTTTTTCTTGTATAGGCACCTATTACCGCCCACTCCCGTCCCGATTATTTACACTTGCTGTCTGGTCACCCTATGTGGTGGAGTCTCCATCACTGACCACTTTTAAATCGAGTTAAGGTGTTTTTCTAACAGATCTGCTCTAGGAATTATTTCGGAGGAGCTCTCTAACCGGTGTTATACAGGAAGTCAAACTAGATGATTACCATGATCCCTTCTGGCCTTGGAATCTATGAATGAATAACCAAAAAAATCTGCAGTAATTTGACAGCCCCAAAGTCTCTTAATTCACTTGTAATCATTTATACATAAATAGTTTTCAGTCATAAAATCCTAGACTGGGTTTCTGGGCCCTTTTGGCTTTCCAATGTCTAACCTGATAATCTGTTCTTCTGTCCATCTGCGTTATTAATCTTTAGGGTTTTGGGAGATATCTAACTACCCAGGTGGGGTGGTAATTTGATGATGTCACTGAGATTTTATTAGTTAACTCTATGCTATGTCAGAGGTGTCACAATTATCATGTGAAAAGGAGATAATAAAATGCATGCCAGATGTCACTATGTATGCTGAGACTCCGGGATTTGCCAGAAGGGTAAGAAAGTCCAGGCCTCTAGCAAGAAAAAAAAGACACAAAACATGTTGGAATACATTTCACTTTCCAGACAGTGTAGTGCTGAGCTATACGAGTTCCTACAATCTCTCTTAAAAGGCTTAAAATAATAGGTTCATGCATGCTGAAAAAAGAATCACTTCACTCTAGACACCTGCATTATCCTCCCAAGTGACTGTGCAATCATAAAGTCCTCAGCTTTGTACAGTACCTCCCCCTGTTGTCATCTTCTCCACTTGCTTTATCTTAGGAGCTGAGCTTAGGTTGTTCTACACAGAGGCCCATTGACTTCCAGTGCAGCTCCACATAGGTGCATAGGTCTATCTCCATGGAACAGCCTGAATGATCAGGATCTTCCCCTGTAAGGTCTTTGGGGCCAGGATTCTGCTCCAGATCATGTTATAAGAGGGCTTTGTGGAGAAGAGCTGGGCTTAAGTCTTGCAGGGAGAGTTGAGGAATTTGATTTCAAGGCTGGGGCTCTGGCTCTGTAGAACGTGACTGAATTGTGCTTTAGACCTTTCCTTTGTATTTGGTTGAGGGAAAGCCAGTTGTATGTGTGTGTGTGTGTAGCCTGTAAATGAGGAGAACAATTTTCGAATTTACTGTTGTTTTGCAGTAAAACCGAAGTTAATACAAAGTCTGAAAAAGTCAACAGCTGAAACTGCATCAGCTGTGTCCCAGTCTATTCCTTCACCACAGGCCAAAACATCCTCTTCTTCCTCACCCGCATGTAGAATCCTTCCATGCTCAGAGCAGCCTGTCACAATCACATTTATTTACGCCACAGTTTGACTAATTCTTCAATTACAACGTCCATAATTTTGAACACTTGCATTCTTTGAAAATGAAGTTTCAGTCCTAGGAATATAAATTTCATTCTCTCGCATTCTAGAAAAGAAATCAGGCAATATAGGAAAGGGAAGTATTTGAAGTATTTCTAAAAATGTTTGCTTCCTGCCAGTTAGATTGCCTTGTGGGAAATGGAGAAAGTAATCTTTCTGTGTGTTTAATACTATATGCAGCAGTTGGTTACCCCTGAGATGTTGACTGCCTCTGCTGCACTCATCCTGCAGTAATTGCTCAAGTCAAGGGGAAAGAACCCAAGTTTTGTGTCTTCTTTTTTATTTCTTCTCCAATGCAACCCCCCACCCCAGAAAATACCCCACCTCTTTATCACCACATATTTCGCATCTTTGTGGCTGACTGTGGGCTTGACCATTCATATTCACATAAAATCTCGTGTCAGCAGGCGAGAGACTAGGTTAGTGATTCTTAAAGACAATGGAATTCATCCATCAGATCTGAGTCTGTTTCTTGATGATTCAACAACACATCAGACTCCACACTGTCTTTTGACTAACCAGTTCTACAGACAAATTCCCAGTGGTTAATGAATTACAAAAGCAGAAATAATTACTTTGATGTTATTTTTAGTTTATTTCTAGCTAAAATATCTGCATTGTATTTCAGTGTGACACAACAACACTCAAGGAATATTTTTTGGGGGAAAACATTGTATTTTATATAATCCAGTCGCTGTTGTGCTTATACTTCCAAGTTAGCCACATTCTGGGCATAACATCAAAATGACAATGGACCAGATTAGGAACACAGTTATGTAAGTAAAAAAAAATGAGGCATATGAAGGAGAGAGGAAGGATGGGCCAATAGTTGGTGCCCTTGCCTAGGACTCAGACAGACTGATTTGGAATGTATATATACAGATTTGGTATGATCTTGATCAAATTAGTCTTAGTCTACTTATGCCTCTGTACAATGGATAATAATAATGCTTCTCTCCCTCACAAGAGTTGTGAGGATAAATACAGTAAAAATGGTAAAGTGTTCAGGCATTAGGGTGAAAGAAGCCATATAATTAATGGGGTTTTATGAATGTCAAACGAATATGAAAGGAGAATCAAGCTTAGTATAATGTGCAATTATCCCCACTTGAATGGATATCTCTCTCCAAAATACGCTTAAATGGTTAACATTTGTGTGCCAGATCCCTGTATAGTCATTTGAGAAATACAAACATGCCAGTCAAGTAATGTTCAATTTAAGGTGCAAACATATCCTGCTTCTGACATCTAATGTCTATAATGTCTCGGGATGGCTCCTTCAGACTTCTAACCAGCACCAGAAAGAACCAACTAGACTGATCTGATAACCCATGCTTTGTTCAACTTGACTTTGAGAGATTGCCAGATGCATACACGCGTAATAATGCTCATAGTTGTGTCTATACCACATTATCATTAGAAGTGGTTGAAATTTTCCAGACTTTGGGTTTCTGATTAAATGATTTGTCAACATTTAAACCTTTTTAAAATTTTGGAAAACAATTGGAAATTATCAAAAGATTCTCATTAAAGTTTTTTTTTTTTACTGTTTTTTAGCCAGTTCTAATTATCTAAATCTAAACGATGTCTAATAGCTGTGTCCAAAAACTAAACATGGTTCTTTTGGCAATGATGGTTCTATTCCAGCAAATCATGTTTTTGGCATTACAAATATTATGTATTATTTTGAAGATAATAAATAATAAACTCAGCAACGGGTCATGTCAGTTGGTAGAGGCTTAGGGTGAAATCATTTAAATGAAAGTGTGGTTTTGCCACTGATTTCAATAGGGCCTAGATTTTACTCGGAGTGTTTTTTCTAGGTTACTCAATGCTTAACAAATTTTAGACACTGTATATCCAGAGATACTGTTTGTGAAATGTATGGGCCTCTAGGATTCAATGTGATAAGAGTTCTTGGATAGCACATCAGCACAACTGATCAGAATAGGAGGAGAAAGAAACTGTATCCAGTTGAAACAAATGAGGACATTTTAGACAAGAATATTGCCATCTCATTTGCTCCCATTGGTTTGTTACCATCTCTTTCATGATGAGTCCCAAATCCAGCTCTCCTCTTGTATCTAACAACAGAAATTCCTCTGTGCTTCCCTTACCTGAAATGTTTTCCAGAGTCTTATCTCATCCTATCATTGCCTTGTCTATGTTAGGGCGCAGTGTCATGTGAATATGGATCATGTCCTCACCTATGTCTGTCGATGCCTGTGTGCATTTATGGTGCTAAGCAATAATTTTATTAATAGTTAATGATCTGTTTGTTGTTTGCTCCAGACACTGGAGCTTACACTCTTACTCCTGCAAAGGAGTATGGATGCAGGTGTTCTGGGACTCACTTTTCTCTCTATTAAAAGATGGACCCAGTCAGGACTGCTGTATTCTGTCGATAATCACTGAATTAAGATACAGATGAGGCAACCTGCCTGCTATTCAGGGGCCTGTTGTGCATGTGGAGGCAGGATTGCCTGTGAGGTAGGTTTCTAACCTGGAGACCAGGGTTCAGTTTCTAGCTCAGCCAGTCTTCCTGTGTGACCTCCTGCAAGTCACTGAGCCTCTCTCTCTACCTTAGTTCCCTGTCTGTATAATGGAAATAATAACATTTCCCTGGGTGATGGTAAGAGTGTGAGGTGCTCAGATACATAATAGAGGTAATAAAATTAGTGGGCACTTTAAGACCCTCATAAGAGCTCCTTAGATAAAGGCTGCCTAGCTGACCTCCTGAAACACGTGCGCCCTGCTGCACTAGTACTGTGCACTTGTGGGGGCTGCATTAACTAGTGTGAATCCCCTGGTGCAGGGGAGGTTGCATGTACCTCAGCTCTCTGAAGATGAAGTTTCTGTTGGGGGCCACAGTGTGAATCTATCCCAAAGGCTAATTTCTTTAACCTTGGTCTTTAAGTGCTTGCAAGTTTATACATTGTACAGTGCTCCAAGATGCGTGTGTGAAACCTACCCAGTAAAGCGTCACTGTTTGATTGGTCAAACAATTGATTATTCTCTCGGGCCTCATCATTCAAGTGTATATTTAGACACCATTAGCTAGTTTATTAAGTACGGAGGAGGGGGGGAATGTGATGTTGGTTCAGTGCAAACAAAAAACATATTTTTTGCTCAGTTATGGGTGTTGGATATGTAAGAAACAGCATTAGATTTACAATTATTTATCCTCATTGCCCTATGAGCTTTTAGAAGTTCATCACTGTGATAGTATATAATTCATTTATTTATTTTCACTATTCCAGTACTGAACAATCCACATGGTTCATTTATTCACGACCTACAGTGGAAAACAGATAAATGAAGCATAAAACAGTGTTGTATAACCCCAAGACTTTCTAAAACAGCCTGTGACTGCGACCATAGTGAATTTACATTAGTGATCGATGATCTTCAGTGGATTCACAGGTTTGGAATAAGAGCCTACTGGTTTAGATACTTATCAGAACATAATTTAAACTGGAGACAGTGGAATATCTTGGATTTTCACTGGGATAAACATTTTTTACCTGGACCACTTGTTGTCTGTTTCTGTGCTGGAAACATCACAGGAGTAGTCTTGCTCATGGAATTTGGACTCTTATGATTTTGGACTCTTGTGTCAGAACCAGTAGATGCATCAACTCAATCGTGATTTTAAAAAGTCAAACCTTTCCAAACCCCTGAAAAGCTGCTTTGTGGGACTGCATAGTATTTGATCCAGCTCATGCTTCAATTTAAGAACCGCTAAACAAACTCTGCAAGCTGATGACAGTCCCCACTGTATTGGAGTTTCAAGAGTTCTTCAAACCATGCTGAGTTCAAATTGCAGTGGATGATAATGCACCTATTTTTATGGGTTTGGTTGGATTTTCCACACAAATGTGACCTTCAAGAAGAAAATCAACTTCTTCCTCCCACAGATGGGACTACTGTCACTTCCCTGCCCCTCTCCCCCCCAAAAGAACCCCTCTGCCCCTCAAGTTCTGGGGCTGTTCCTCATCTCACCTCTTTCTACGTTCATTGAGGGATCCAATAACCACCTTACATCCTCTGTCCTCCGGTGGTCTAGTGGCAAACAATTTCAGCCTAGTTTTATTTGGACACAAACATAATGAGTTCAGTCCAACGTTTTCTTAATACACCATTACTATGCCCAAAACCTCATGTCTTTTACCTATGCAAAACTTTTAGTGAAGCCAAGATTTGGCCTATATCTTCATCAGTCATGCCTTAACATAGTTCATCTTAGAACTGAGATCCAACCCCATTAGTTGCCTCTGTTCATAAGACTCTTTTTTATTATTTATAATGCTTTATTATTTTTTTCCAATAATAGTAAATATACCAAAATCACAGATTCATCATAATACAAAAAGGAAATACAGAGCTTTAGGATAAAGGCAGGGGGAAGGAAGTGACATGTCTGTCTTTAGGGTCTAAGTTAATCACAGACCTCTAAAAAGTCAGACCAAATTGCTTTGCATTTTTTGGTTATTTCTTTGTTCATAAGACTCTTAATGGTTGTCACCATGTGTTTGTGTTTAGTTAACTTCATAAGGACATATCATAAGCCCTCCCATTTTGGCACAATGCTAATTTTCTTCTGAAAGGGACTATAAGACTGAATTTATTCTACTTATTTTAGATGTCCAGTGACACTTTAGACAGCCATTCCATCATTATTACTGTTACAGTATGACTTCTCTCTGGAAGAGCTTAAAACATGTCAAAAGGGGAACCAACATAATAAGTGTGACAGACTCTGAGAGGGAGCGATTAAATGTAAGATAATGAGTTCTGCTGAAATTTTAGTTTTAGTAACAATTCATACTACTGCAGCCTGTTCATTCTCTGGGTTTGAAATTGAAATGTGCTAAGGTGACTTGGATTGAGTGGAATTTGCCCTTCAGCAGTGATATTCCTCTTAAAAACAAAAAAGTAGCAACTTCTCCAGCAGTGTCTTCAAACACTATAACTATCTTTCTGGCTTTCTCAAACCTTGTATATGTTATCTGTAGCTGCCAATCTTCCTAAATTCAATGTGTCACATGCTAGTCTTCAGTTTTAGTTGGAAGCTAGCATAAAAATATCTCTACCTCATTTCTTTCCCATAGCTGAGCAGAGTCTCTGTGGGACTACTTTTCAATTATGTGCACTATCCCATCCTTGAAATTCTAGGGATGAATGAAGGAAGCTAAATTGAACTTCATTAATTTTTTTGTACTGTTTCCTTAGAAATACCCCGTGGGAATTGAGAAGGGATTAGCAGCAATGGCATAACAAGATATTTATTTTATTTAGCTCTGATGCATTGTGGAATTTCTCACACCCTACTGCAAGTGCAGTAGCTAAAGATTTGCAATGTGAAGCATCATCAGTGTTATGTTGCCTCTGTTATGCTAGCAGTACTTGGCAGATTTTGCAACCTGGGTGTATTTTTGTGGTATTTCATTACACAATTTAAATCAGAGATTATTTTGTAAGATAGTCTGTGCTATTCACCAAAAGCAACAAGGAGTCCTTGTGACACCTTAGAGACTAACAAATGTATTTGGGCATAAGCTTTCGTGGGCTAAAACCCACTTCATCAATTTTATCCCATGAAAGCTTATGCCCAAATAAATTTGTTAGTCTCTAAGGTGCCACAAGGACTCCTTATTGTTTTTGCTGATACAGACTAACACGGCTGCCACTCTGACACCAGTGTTATTCAGGACAGTTTAAAAATAAACCAACGAATGATTTTGAGTCGCCAGCTGCTAAGCACCCACTTTTTGGAAATCAAGCCCCACTGAATTTTCTCAAGCGGAGTTGGTTGAAAAGCTTCATTTTAAGAAATGTTTTGAGATTTCAAAGAAAAAATTTCTCCTCAAGTCAGTACAAAAAGCCAATTTTTTTCACACAATGAAACTCTGGAAAAAATTGGTTTAGGTCCATCAAAATATTTTACTTAAATGTGAAACATTTTGTTTTTATTTTAATCTTTCATTTTAATTTACTTTTTAATAATAATAAAGTAATTCAAAATGGATTCATGGGGAAATGAAAAAAGCAAAACTTTTCATTCATAAAATGAAAAAAGAGACATTTCAACATTTTCAAAATGTAGGGGTTTTTTTCAATTTTTTTCTAAATAAAACTTGATGAAAACAGACTTTTTTCATTTCCCCTTTTTCTTTTGATGAAAATGTTCAGCTAACTCTAGTTTCAAGCTGGGCACTCAAAATAATATTAGTCGGTTTCGAAAATTTTGTGCATGGGTGTAGAAGGGCCCGAGGTTGCATTTCCAGCTCTGCCATTGACTATGTAACTTTGGGTGGGTTGCTTTATCCCTCTGTCCCACAGTTCCTCATCAGTAAAAGAGAATTGTGGGATAAAGGTCATGAAACAATTCATTTTTCAAATGGGTGCGATGGGACGTTTACCTCACCCCAGGCCTGAGCAGGTAAAAAGGGCCAATTAACCTTGTGGCAAGCTGAACCTTGAGGAGAATCAGGGCTGATAAGCTCCAACTAATGATGAAGCCCAGCTGGTCAGGGGGCAGGCTGAGCTTGTTTAAAACCAGGAAGTGGCCAGCAAGAAGAAGCTGCAGGAAGTAACTCCCTAGAGAAGTGGGGAGTGGGTGAGAGACAAGGAGGCAGCCTAGGGGAGAGAAAACCCTGAGATCTTGCCTGGGAATACAGACTCTGGCAAGAACCCAAGAGAGGCTGGACCCCAGAGTAGAGGAGAGGGTGGACCTGCGTTCCCCTAACAACCACTGGGGAAATAGCACAGTCTGGGGAGTGGATCAGAAGACTCCCTGAGACAGGTCATCCAGCGGGCTTTGATACCCTGGAAGAGGAGGACTGTAGTGACCTGGCTGGATGGCTAAGTAATGAAGAGAGAGCAACTGAGTCCAGAGAGAGACAGACCGAGACCAGAGGGTGAGCAACTAAAGAAGGAAGCATCAGACTGGTGAACAGCTAATCCCAGATGAACCACATGGAGGCGCCATAGTAATAAACCCCATTATAATAGGATTCCTGAAGAAGGAAGGTATTGAAACAAACAGGGATTTCCCCACAGAGGCGTTGTATCTAGAGCCAGCTGAAGCCAGTGGATAGACTCCCAGTGACTTCAATGGGCTTTGGGTCAGGTCTGTGGCCAGTTGTGAGCAAATGATATGTCAAAGTCAAATAAGAAGTGACTGAGATTTTGACTTTAATTAAGAAGAACAAACCTAGAGAACAAGGAAGTTAAAATCCTTTGAAGTCATTTGGTAAAGAAATCTAGCTCTGAGTGACAGCTGGGAGAGGAGGAAAGGGAAAACGTAGTTTTCTTAAGATATGTGAGTTCATATCAGATCTGGTGCTTCTAATGTTTAGTAAGGGTTCCGTGTGCATTTACTTTTTGGCCTGTATGTGCTGCACAGAGGAGAGGTGACTAGCTAGAGGATCTATTTACATTCAACTCCTATTTAGGCATGGCTCATCAGTTCAAGCTGTACAAACGATATAAAGGAGAGCCAGGGGTTGTCAACCTTTCAGAAGTGGTGTGTCGAGTCTTCATTTATTCCCTCTAATTTAAGGTTTTGCCCGCCAGTAATACATTTTAACATTTTTAGAAGGTCTCTTTCTATAAGTCTATAATATACAAGTAAACTATTGTTGTATGTAAAGTAAATAAGGTTTTTAAAATGTTTAAGAAGCTTAATTTAAAATTAAATTAAAAGGCAGAGCCCCCTGGACCAGTGGCCAGGACCCGGGCAGTGTGAGTGCCACTAAAAATCGGCTTGCATGCTGCCATCGGCATGCGTGCTATTGGTTGCCTATCCCTGCTCTAAGCTCTACTGAACTATACACTAAACACAGAATCAAGTAACAAAATTAAAACATACTACAGTTGGGTACCATATACAAGTGCACTCTCTCTCTCTCTCTCTCTCTCTCTCTGTGTAATGCCCTGTGTTAGTTAGTTATTGTAGGAAAACTATTTTCCTTGACTCAGCTAATCCCCAACCTGAATAAACTCTTAAATGTGTGATCTGAATAAAAAGCTAGTGGAGATGGTGTTTAGAATGTGATTCACAGACTGCAGTTTTCAAGTCTCGTCTGAATGGCCTGTTTAATATGCAAACTTTAATTCAGAATTGTTAAATTGGGCTCTTTTTTCAAAGCTGAGTTGTAAAACTAACTCAGCTAATCCTGATACAGTGACATTTTAAATTAGAACGGACAAGCATCTAGAAAATGTCTCGTAGGAAATAAAACCGAACTGGCAGGGAAATAGGTGAGTTATGAGGTCCCTTCCATCTCAGATATCTGTGATTATGTGATTCAGTGGGTGACAAGGTGGTCGTCTCTCATTGTGTACAGTGTTGATTAATTCATATTAGAATTTAATGAGGAGTATACAGGGTCAAACAATACTTAACACTTCTACAGGTCTTTTTATCTACAGATATCAAAGTGCTTTATGAAGGTGGCTAGGGATTATTATCCTCACTGTACAGAAAGGGAAATGAATTCATGGAGACTAAGTGATGTGTTCAAGGTCACATGGCAAGTTAATGGCAGTACCGGGAAGAGAATCTAGGGCTGTTGATTCCTATTCTTAGACCATTGAACATGATTGCTTCCCAGTAGCCAATTTTCTAGGCAAAACACCCATTGGCTTTGATGGGAGTTTTGCTGGCTAAGGAAAGAGTAGAAATAAAGTTCTCTGGATTATGAAAATCTTTATTTGTGAATCATTAATTAGCCACAAATATTATCACCAAAAAGGGAGATTTCCCAAGATGAAAAGAGCAGTGAGGCATCTAATTCCATTGAAAATCAATGGGGATCTCAGTGCCATTGTACCATTGAAAACATCCTCCTAAATCGACAACAAATATTATTTGTAATAAATTTTCTCCACTAGCAATTGAGTTGATTTTTTTTTGCAGCAGGATCCTAGGCTCATTTTGCAAAGAAGGAACATCATCCATGAAGTGCATCTAAACACGGTCTTTTAAAAGACAGGTGCTAGAACATGACATTGTTTCCTGATGAAATTCAGTTAATTAGCTTCCCCATAAATGGCATGCCTATTAAGACACTGGCTGTATCATAGATAATACTGTTAGGAAGCCATTTTTACATAATGAATTTAAAAAATAAACTCAGTTTCCACTGTGTGCCTCTATTGCTAATGGAGCATGATGTTGTTTAAATGTGTTTTGAAAACCATTCTGATGTCATTAGTATATGAAAATGGTTTCTGAATGGATGTGGTTTTCATTGGAAAATCTTCTGGGTCGGTGGGGGAGTAATTCAATGCAATGGAACTCAATGAATCAAAACAATGCATAAGCCATTTATGAACAAAATGTTCCTTTTGGGCTGTCTCTCATTGAAGTCGCCCGCAAAGCATCCATTGATTTCAGTGGGGTAGGATCAAGGCCATCAGATGCATGAAATGGATTAAGGAGGCATGGCATAAATTATAAGCCATCTTGGTTTCAATGCAATAGTGATATTTCTCTGGATAATGTACATGCTCCCAAAGGGAAAGCACACTAGCTATGCTTCACTTCCACTTCTTGGGCAAAGGGTCTGGAGAAAGAGGTTGGGATTTGACCAAAACAGCATGATTATGCTTCTTTAGCATTTCCCTGCCTTTTAAATCCTGTGTTCACAATTCCACCATATTGATAATAGCGCTTTGGGGCATGGAAGGTCAATTTGTTCTGTGCTTATACATGATCTTGAGCTCTTAGGTGCTACCACAATACAAATACATGACCATCAGTAATAATGAAGGTGCTGTGAACCTGTGTAGTCATTTACACCTTTGCAAAGTGAAGCAAAATGCTGCTGAATGTGAATGGTCATAGTTCATACCAAGTCACTTTGCACTGGTGTAAATGACTCCACTAGGTGCAAGGCACTGGAGAATCAATCCCCACATACATATATTCATATATCTAGGCCCTGATTCTCCACAGACTTACACCAGCTTTACACTGCTGCCATTGCATTGACTTCATGGAGTCAGTCCTGAACGGCGCATAATGGAATACACAAGAGAAGTATCAGGCCAGTTGGGCTCTGAAATATGATTTATAGAAATGTGAACAGCAAACGTTCATTTGCACTCCAGTTCTGGGGCTGCTTTTATAATTAATGCCCCTGAATCAGTTTGGTTTTCTTCCACCAAACACTTCTGTGTCTACATGCAAATTTTCAGCATCTGAAGCCTTTTTTTTTTCTTTAGAAAAGAATACTCTGCCATCATCAGATAAAAATCATTACGTATTCAGAGCTATTCTGCTCCACTGATGATAAAACATTCTTAAGGCAAGGTGACTTTTGTGCAATAAACTTATAATGTCAGGACTTCAGTATTGTCTTTTCTCATTACAAGTCTTACTTTTTTTTTTAAAGAGTGAAGTTTATGATCTTAAAAACCTATCAAAGCAAAAGCATTAAAGAAATCTTCATGGCATGTTATTTAGATAAACAATGTTTTTGAGTTTTATGTGACAAATATTCTGATTTTTCCTTTATTTAAGCTGAAGTCTGGATTAAGGTTGGTTTTCTGGAGAAGGACCAGAAATAGACGTTTTAGGTAGGGTTCCTACATCTAGGTTTATAGCCTTGGAAATCTCATAGGAATTACCTATTGCAGTGACTTCCAGATGAGACAAAGGCTTCAAAGCTGCTATACTATTTAGAGGAGTGAGCATAACTGGACCAGTTAGGGTGAGGAATCCAAAAATATTCTCTCAAGGGAAATGATGCTAGCTCCATAGCTCAAGTCATTTAAAACTATGCTGCACCAGCCCTTCGAATTTAAGTTGTAGGTAACAAACAATGAGCTAACTGGGCTTCTCTAACTATGAAAAACCTAAAGACGCCTCTTGAGATGACGAACGAACAAGGTGGACTACTAAGTTCAGGCAGTTGTGTGGCCTAAAAAAAGACATCATTAGGAGGACATAAGTTAGTGAAACAAACAGAAAGATGGAGAGAAGAGCAGTGTTCAGGCTTAGCTAGATCCATGGCAAACTCGGCGTTACCGTGTCAAAAAATCAAAGGGCTGAGAAGAACAGAAGTGAAAGCAGGAAGGATGACCATCTTAAGGTTTAAGGGATACAGTGCACAATTACCAATAAACTTTCCAAGATAATTTGCATATCACAGTGTAGATCACTGAGAGGTTTGAACTTAATAGCGAGGATGATGGTATACATGGGAACAGGTTCATGAATATTTTCATTTTAGAGCATTCAGTGTTTCCTAAATGATATATGAATGGCCTGGTTTTCAGAGGTGCTCTGCAACCACAGCTGACTTCAGTTGTGGGTACTCCTCAGAAGTGAACTACAGTCAGTACAGTTTCAATCTAAATCTAAAGATGTTATTGTTTCCACTTATATTCCCCATGTTGAGTCAGCTTCTGATCCTCTGACTCCCAATAACTAACACTTTACTCCATTGAGTTCAGTGGGTCCACTAGTGGAGTCAAGTAAGTTATTAGGAGTCAGACCCAACGAGGGGAATATCACTGGAAATGATACCAGTCAGGTTAAGTAAGGGGGCCCTTCAAATATAGAATGGGATTTTCATGAACACTCACTCAACTGCCATTGACTGCAATGATAGCAGAGTTAGGCCAACATTAAGAACTTTTGACAATTCCACCTGTAGGGAGTATCTCTAAACCAGAATGAACATTTTAAGTGCACCCATTGCATAAGGCTTATAATTTGCTTTTGGAGTTTTTTTGCTGCTGTTTGTGCTCTACATTAAAAACTAAACCCTTACTGTTCAGTTTTAAAGCTTCCAAAAAAGACTATTTGCTTTACAAGAGGCCAAATTCAATGAGAGTTTGGATTTCCTAGTGAATTTGAATAGCAACTTAAGCACTTATCATCAAAGAGACTGCTGTCTTGGCAGTTCATGAAGTGAATGAAATGGCTTGTGAACAATGCCAAGCAACCAACGGGAAAAGCAAAATTCTGTTTAAAAAAACATATTGGGGCGCGGGGGAAATCTCATTTACCTTCTCAGCTTTCTGGCTTACTTTGGAACCTACCATACTTTCATTTTCTTTTTAGAAACTTAACACAAACAGCTGGTGTTCTATGTCCATTTCATAGGAAGCAGATGTCTGTATCACAAAACCACCATCACAGTTGACACAGTTGTTGGCATTCACAGTAAAGAAGTCAAGAATTTAAAGGGAGGGATTTTCAGAAGCACAAAGAGGACTCAGGTGCCCAAATCTCATTGAGATTCAATGGTAATTGGATGCTAAATTTTACTAATTTTTTTAGCTCCCCTCCCCAGAAGGACTATGAAGGAAACTGAACTACTTTGTCATCTTTAGAGAGAGTACCTGATGAACACGTTTGAGGCATCATGTGAGATAAACCGACATTGCTCCTGCCCGCGCTGTCCGTTGTTTTATAGATAAGTACTTCAGGATACTATAGAAAGCAGTGAAGAAAGCACCATCATAAGAATGATGGACCTGTAACAGAGATGGCATGTTGCTGCCTTAGTTTCCCCAGGTGGTCTTGCTCCCACTTCTGCTATAGATGTGGCCAAGTTACTTCAGAGAGTTCAACCCTTGCTGAGGTAAGAGTCCTTTAGTTCAAATCCAAGAGAAGTATAAAACAAGAATCTTTGGCCCAGCCATGCTCAGCTTTCAGTTCCATTCTTTGCAAGCAGGCCCTACCTGCAATGGGCTGTCTCAGTGTCCAACAACAGGCTCCTACCAATTCTGCCTTTTTCATTGGTATTTGTCTGGCATAAATGTATGTCCAGACACTGCAAGTGACAACAATTCTGTCTGAAATTGTATAAATACAGGAGAAAACTGATTAACCTTAAATTGGGTGGACTTGTGACTCGGTTTCCCACCTTTACCCCCAACAAATTCCAGCCAAGTATCAGCCCTAAAGTAACAGACTTCCAGTGGAATTGCACCAGATGTGAAGGGGGGCATATGCCTTAAAATGTTTAGAAGCATTTTTTATGATGCCGAGTGTAGATGGTGATTCCATTCCCAGCTGAGATGTGAAGAGCGAGATGGATGATACCGTTGATGGAGAGAGAAAACGCTTCTCCTTAACGTTTCTCCAAGGTAGATCGACTGCTGTGGCAGTGAATAAAGGATGAGAAAAGAGCTGATAACCCAGCTATGGTAAAAGAATTGCTAGATTAATTGTGTGTACATTTGCTGGTTATGTTCTCATTATCTACAGGCTATAGCTATTTTAGTGCTCTCTCACATTATACAATGCAGTGTCAGAGCCTGGCTTTAAAGCCTCTATGAACCACTCTGCCCCTTCAGAGCATCCTTACATTGGCAGGCTCTTTGGAACAGGTTGAAGTATTACAACGGGAGCTGAGGAGAATGTGCAGAGGGCCAGATTCTTATCTGTTTCCACATACACAGCAGCACCTTTCTTCAGGACTAGTCCCTCTGAAGCCAATGAGGATATAAGAGGAAGAAGGTGCCATTCACATTAAGGCTATGTCTTCACTACCGGCTGTATCGGCAGGTAGCAATCGATTTCTCGGGGATTGATATATTGCGTCTCATCTCAACGCAATATATCGATCCCCGAACGAGCTCCTGTCGACTCCAGAACTCCACCAACGCCCACGGCTGTAGCGGAGTCAACAGGGGGAGCCGTGGATGTCGATCCCACGCTGTGAGGACAGTAGGTAATTCGATCTAAGATACTTCGACTTCAGCTACTCTATTCACATAGCTGAAGTTGCGTATCTTAGATCGATTTCTTCCCCAGTGTAGACCAGCCCTCAGTAAAGGAAATCAGAATTGACTCCAAAGCTGTTTGTTTTGTGTTCCCAGTGAAATTTGCCAGTTCATGAAACTACTGTGCAAGTGCAGAAATTCTGCAAAATATTGCACTCAAAATAAAATGAGTGGCGAAGATTTTGGAGGAGGAGGAACTGGGGAACAGAGCTGTTCTATTTCCCTAAGAGACAGATCTATTTGGGAGCAGAGAGAAATTTTTCAAAGGTCATTTAGGTACCCAGTCAATTTGGAGTTGGGTGCTTAGCTCTGTGTGTTTGAAAATCTTCCCCAAATTAAACTAGGCCTGGATTCTCCATTTGCTCATATTGGTTTTACAAGTTATAATTCCTTTGGCTTCAGTGGCATCACTTCTTGATTTACACCTGGGTAAGCGAGAGGAAAATCAGTTCCTCCCAGTTTTAGGATAACATTTACAGCTGGTATAAATTCTTACACGGACATCAGGGTAGCTGCACCAACTAACACTCATCAAGAATTTGTCTCCTCCTAACTCTGTGGTAGAAATTCTGCCCTGACATATTCATACTTTACTCCCACTGAAGCTGCTGCAATAGCAGAATTGGGACTTGTGTGCCTACGTCTTGGTATCTTTCCAAAATCAATGTTTTAAATATTGAAAGTAATATTCACCCTATTGCTAGCATGTTTCACACAATGATAGCATCAATATTAATATAATAATCAAACTTAAATTTCAATTGCTAAGTTACCTATCATTACCAAAGGGCAACTGGGAACCACTCTGTCCAGAAGAATCCAAAAATGCACCCGGCAGAGATAATAGTGTGAAAAGGAAAGACACAGTTAAACATCACCTTTTTCAGAACTGCCATCCTCCTGTGCAGCTAAAATTGAAGTCTGCTCAGACTGATGTGGTTTTTTTTGCACTCTGCTGCTCTTTAGTGAGACGTGAGCTACTCTTTTCTCTTTGCTACATCCTGAGCATGGACACCAACAGCGCACTAAAAGCCATTTTTGGCTTTGTGGCTATTTAAATGTCCTGCCACTTTGTATTCAGAGAACATTCGATGTAGAGAAAGAGGAAGTGAATGTTGTCATAAATAGATAGGTAAGGTAAGGGTTAAGTTTCTTTTACCTGGAAAGGGTAACCAAACACCTGACCAGAGGACCAATCAGAGAACTGGATTGTTTAAAGTCAGGGGCGGGAATTTGTATAC